>NC_136488.1:29188369-29203369 GCF_053919585.1 Euprymna scolopes
ATACACACACACACACACACATATATATATACATATAAATAAAATACACACACATTATATATATGCATATAAATAAAATACACACACATTATATATATGCATATAAATAAAATACACACACACATTATATATATATATATATATATATATATATATATATATATATATATATATATATATATATATATATATGAGAGTATTGGATAAACAGAAAGATAGAGTTTGGTGAAAAGGGGATTGAAAAGAAAAAAATTAGTTTTATTTGGTGAAAAAAAAATCTTTAAGGCCTTTTGGCCTGGTCCTCTTCAAAATGGAAAGTCAGGAAAGATGCGAATAAAAACTAAGAATATTGAATGAGGAAAATGAAATATAAGGAGGTACGTGAGGAAAAATTGGGAGTAAATTTCTTTAATTAATTATTACTAATTAATTGAAAATATCTCTAATTATTACTAATTAACTAAAAAAATTACTAATTAATTAATGGTTTTAAATCATGAAAGATCTCTGACTTATATTTCAACTCTAAGACAGTCGAAAAGTGTTTAAGTATAATAATAATAATAATAATAATAATAATAATAATAATAATAATAATAATATATATATATATATATATATATATATATATATATATGTAAGAGGTTATGAAGATATAAATTTTTATGGTTCAGATGGATTCACAAGGAAATTTTAATTTCAATTGCAACTGACAAGTTCGATATTTAGCAATTAAATGGAGCTTATAAATGTAGTTATTGGAAAAGTTTTATTATATAATATTATGATACACAAAATAACTCAACTTACAATTATTTCCAGGAAATAAGCTACAATGAATAAAAATAGCAAAGTAAATTACCCCCCCCCCAAACAAAAAAGAATGTAAATCCTTTTTTTTTAATATAAACTGTAAAAATAGAAGTTTATCGCACAGAACCTAAATAAAAGTAAAAAATAACAAGATTAAAACTATTTTCAGAAGTCAATCCATATATTTGAATATGTTTATATATATCTAAAGATAAAAACGTGAACATATCCAAATCCTGTATTTTCATCCTTTGAACAATATTCACGTTCGTAACTATAAAGAATATAGTTTTCACATAGTCTTTTTTCTCCATGCCACAATCTTCAATTTTATGTTTATATTTTAAATTAACGATTCTGAAGATTTTTTTTCATGAATTACTTGGATAATTTATTTACTGTACGTTTTTTTTTTTTCTGGAATCAGTTTATTTAAATTTATTTACTTTACGTTTTTTTTTTTTCTGGAATCAGTTGTGAATCCGTTGAGTTGTTTTGGGTACAAATAATTATATGATTAAATCATTATATGATTAAATCATTATATGATTAAATAATTAGTATTGGGATGAGTAATCGGAATCAGAAAAATTGCAACTTTTGTGGGTATCGGAATCGGTATTGTAATTAGAAAATAACTTCTTCGATTCTTTTATTTGTCTTTTTTTATTTGATTTTGTTTAAAGCAAAATCTTCCACTGCTAGTAGTAACAATAAAAAAATAAATATTTATAATTTGTAACTAAAACTAAAATGTATAGATTATCCCCCGGAAGTATATTTTACGTTTGAGAAAGTATCTGCATATTTAACATTTGTTTTGACGGTAACTCTGTAGTTAAATATTTAGAGATTTATAAAGAATTGGAATAAGGAAAAATATTGGAATCTTCCCATCACTATAAATAATTATAAAAAAATTAATATATATACATATATATATATATATATAATTAACAAGATCATGTTTGCGAACTTATTCTTTCAGCTATTGTGATGCAACCAATCAGTATATATATATATATATATATATATATATATATATATATATGCGCGTGTGTGTGTATTATATATATATATATATATATATATATATATATATGTGTGTGTGGGTGGGTATGTATTACATATATATATATATATATATATATATATATATATATATATATATATATATATATATGCAGGTGTGGGTGTGTTATACCAGCTTTTGTGATACCAGTAGTAACAAAAACAATTAAATACAGAAAACTGCAGCTCACTGAATCTGAGAAGAAACAAAGAAAACCACAAAAAAAACATAAGACTCATACAGGGTTCGAAACTATGCTTCAAAAGTAAGAGAAAAATATCACACGTGTAGTTTTTACCACTTGCTAACAAGCACAATTTGAATTAATAAATAACCCATAATTTTTCCTGAATTCTTGTTAAAGAATAAAGACTTTGATGGTAGCCACGTTGATAGAATGGATGAGAATACTTGTGTTTGCAGCAGATTCAGTTCACAGACGAAGGCCAAGTTATGAAATAGTCCAACGAAAATGATAAAAATTGACCCGAGGGAAAGAGGGATAAATTAAGACCTGCCCAGAGATAAGTTAGTTTGGAAGTTAATTTCTTAAAACTATGCAATACATGGCAGTATGTAAAATGGATGTTGAACTAATGATTATGATGATATAAAAATATGTATTAAAAAATGAGACCTTAACATCGTGTGTCTTTAAGCTATAATTTTATAAGTGCAACACGGTGTGTATATAAATAATAAAACAGATGAATGTACTGCCTTGAATCAATCTGTTCATACATCTGATTTAATATTTCTCATATCTTGCAAGGTAATTCCTACATCTTTTCAAATCATTCACCAAAACAGAACTTGATTAGTTTATCTCCCTTTCTATCAGAAACTATCTTGCATCTTTGGCTCGCAAATATTTTGGGCAACATTTTTATAACCACACACAAACCGTATGTCCACTGGATGAGTGCGTAGAAGACTGGGACCTTGGAGAGGCTTGTTGCCATTCAAATTCTAGTGAAGATCAATAGTCATTGCCAGCGAGAAGTCAATAGCAAGCGATTGTTATGTTCAAACAAATTCGTTTGCAACGTTTACCAGAAAAAATGCAGAGTGCAGGAAATCTGGGAAGATTTGTTGTCACCCAGACTCCAGGGAACACCACTGGTTGTTGTCAGTGAATAATTCCTGATGACCTGTGTAAGAACTCCTAATAAGTACAAATAATAATAATAATAAGACAGTGTCGGCTTTATGGTTTTGGTTATTTCATCTGATGAATCTCAATTAAGGCAAAAAGCCACTGGAGGATGAGGGTTATTGAATGAAGAAGATTATGAGAGAATTCAAAATAATGAATGGGATGAAAAAAACATTACCTATGAAGACGGTTTATGATAACTATTTATTGACATTCGATTTGAAGATGACCATGTTGTTGCTCACAGGAAAGTAATCTCATAGCAACGTTTTTCACAGGTAGGAATTTATGTAAAGAAATTCCGTTCAAAGAAATTCCATTTGATGTAAGGCACCCTCAACTGGGCACTTTTCTACAAGGGGAGGTTGCTTTTTTCGCCGATATTTTCGAAAGTCATCCCTTCTTTTCGATTGTCTAGCCTTAACTTAAACTTCCGGTTTGGCGATGCATGCAACGGCAAAGACGTCACATTTTTTTTTTCACGTTCTTTTCCTCCTTCGCAGTACAGATTCGAGCCTGCCTGCCTGCCTATTACCACTTTTTTTTTTTTTTTTTGCTCAACACATACCTTAAAACACTCGGGCAACGCCGGGCATCCAGGCTAGTTTAATGAATAAATAAATAAAAAAGTTGAGCACTGTTTGGGAAAATTGCAAAAGTTGATCAGCTAGCCTTCGCTGTGAGATTATAACTTCGTGTTGCTTGATCACTCTAAGATCGTCTATATTAAACGTTACGTTTCATTAATGTTTAAAAATTTCCCTTAATTTCGTGACAATGATCGGTAGCCCTGGAATATGTTCATTGTTAATGGAGCCAAAGGTGATTTTGATGCAGGGTTCGAATCCTTCGACCACTACTGATCATCATCATCTACACTAATGATTGCTTATGCATGGAACACTAGTGTTTGTAGGTATATAAAAATAATTATTTACATTATATATAATTATTAGTAAATAAATTCAAATCTATTGAACTAAAAGAAACACTATTTTTTAAAAAGTGCTCAACACCTATATAGAAATTATATAATGATCAGAAAAAACCTACGCAAATTAACCTACGTTTTGACGATGTTAATCGTCTGTTTAGGGCTTTCATAATGACTTCAAATAATTAAATGAAAGACTAATATGCTTAAATAAATTCAAAAATAAATTAATAAAAAAGTAAAATAAAAAAGTAAAATAAAATAAAAAATAAAATTTAAAAATCATTTTATTTTATTTTTATTCATTTATTTTTTAATTTCTTTAAGTATATCAGCATTTCGTTTAATTTTTTTAAGTCATTGTTGAATCCCGGAAGAGATATATAACATCGTCGAAACATGGGTTAATCCGTGTAGAATTTTTTGAATTTTATATAATTTCACTTTTATTGAATATATTTTTTTCTGTCAACATTTTAAGTAAAATGCGAAAAAATAAATCCAAGAAAGACTCCAGAGCACTGGGCTCACTATTGCTAGTGAGTTCAGTGGTAAGTTGTACCTAGAATAGAACATTTTACCATGTCTGTTGCAGAAAAAGAATATGGTTGCCCAATAGTTTTTTAACCTAGTAATTAGATATTTTTTCATAATGAATCTAATGGTATGCTGGTGTAACAATTATCTATTATATATATATATATATATATATATATATATATATATATATGTATGTATGTATAACTACTTCATTTACTCACATAAAATTAATATGCGAAAGTATAAATTTATGCGTAAACTTTAAGTATTTACTTCAAAAGTGCTCAATACATAGGTAGAGCTAGTTAGTAATTTATAAATAGCCACAATAAATTACTATATATATATATATATATATATATATATATATATATGTGTGTGAATAAAAAGGAAAAACCTAAAAGAGTAAAAATTTCTCTTTTCATCATGAAATTTTTTCTCTCCAGAACAGAAAAAGAACTGAACTTCTCCTCTTTCGCATGTGATATATGACCGTCTTCCTGTACATCCTCTCCTACAAATCCTGATGATGTCCCCTGAAATAGGGACGAAACGTTGAATTTATATTTGTTTTTACTCTTTTAGGTTTTTCCTTTTTATTCACATAACGTCTAAAGCATCGTTTATATCTTGCTTTATTTTATTCATATATATATATATGCAGGTGTAACAATAAAGAGGTCCTCGAGGGAGAACGACCTTTGTCATCACCATTGAAATTTATTTTATCTCTGATTTTAATGAGATTTTAAACCGAATTTAAATTATGCAAGATTAATTTGTATTCTGAAAATCTTATTAAGTTTCCATAATTTTTAGATTTACGAATTAGGACGTAATATAAACACTCTTGTCAGCTTAAAAATGTATTTGTATCAGTTTTAATCAACTTTGACCAATAGCAGTATTTATAAAAATTAAACTAAAATATCTGGGATTCTCATCTTTTATATCCATTAAAATGTTCAAGGTGTTTCAATATTATCAATTCATTGTTGGAGCAGATATTTTATAAAAAAATTAATGATTTCTTTCTCAGGTATTTAAAAAATAATTTTTAAAAGACTAATATGATCAACCACTGAGTCCATGTTGGATTGTTTATATCAATAAAAAAATGACTTTGCAAAACCAGTTAAATTTTAGACAAAATAGTCTATTTTGTCTTCTCTGCAGTTACATGTTAACTAGTATGACTATTTGTTATGACATTTCCTTTTGTTTATAATAGACTGTCTCCATCTGAAGTTTAGAAGATAATTTTATTACTTTTTACTTTTAATAATCAGAATAAAAGAGAATGACAGAAGCGAGAGTTATATATACCATATAAAATAATAACAAGTGTCCAAAACTATAAAGTGATAGAGGGTGAGAATAATAAACAGAATCTTAGGAAGAGTCATTCGTGAATTAATTGCAAATTGCACAAAATTAAAATATTTAAACTTAATTTTTTTTCAAACAAAGCTCAAAAAAAAAAAAAATGGACGAATATTTTAACATGTAATTTGTGTGATTACAATATATGGAATAAAAGCTTTAGGAAAACAGACGACGGCAACGACAAAACCAGCATATTGTACGATATTAGATAACAAATCAAAAAAAGAATTTGTGAAAATCTTATATCCTTTAGATCCGTTAAAGGATTTCTAAATTGTTGAATATTTTAATGACTTTAATTTATTGTATGATTTATTTATTTGCCTCGTGTGAAGAAAGAATTAGTAAGTCCTTTTTGAAAGTGGGCAAATCTAGCTCTTCAAAAATGCACTCTGGATTATAACAAAAACAAAATTGCCTCAGTCTAGAAAGATAGTTCCTTCATTGATCAAGAATAGGACTAATAAAGTGTAGTATCAGAACAGATATCACATTTTGAATGAAGCCAACAGACATATAATAATAATAATATTAATATTAATAATAATAATATTAATAATATTAATATTAATAATAATAATAATAATAATAATAATAATAATAATAAAGTTGTAGTGCCAGCTTCAACTGGCGCCACACCAAATAGCCGAGGAGGATGAAAAGAACACGGAGAAAAAGCACTAACCAAACCTCCACTGGATGAGTGCGAAGTGAACTGGGGAGGCTTATTGCCATCTAAATTCCAGCGATGACCAGTGAGAAGTTAATGACAAACGGCTGTTGCGATAATGCAAATTCATTTGCAAATGTTATTGAAAGGAGTGACGAGTACTGGATATCTGAGGAGACTTGTTATCACTCAGACTCCAGGAAATACCATCGGTTGTTGTCAGTAAGCAGTCTCTGACGACGATCTTTGTGAGAACTCCTAGTGAGAACTGCACCCTAGTGCGACACAAAAATAAAAATTGTCTCAGTCTGGAAAGATTCTTTCTTCACTGGCTGTGCAGAAGACAAATAAAGTGCAGTATCAGAACAGATACTACACTTTGAACTTAGCCAAAATGCGTATAATAAACATTAACTCTACATTCATTGAAACCAGATTTTTCAATATATTTTACACCTGAGCAACACCGGATCTATCTGCAAGTCTGCTAAAAAACAAGAAAGATTATCAGTATTTCTCGTTTCTTGAATTAAGGAGCAGATTCTGTATCAGTTACACTTGAACACTTAAGGTGCCACATTTTTTGGTCCTGATAATATCAGAAAGATGAGTATCGGCTTTGGTGACTCCATTATTTCCTCGTCTTTTCTTTATTATCGTCTGAGAAAGTTACACATCAAGTACTTGCAAAGATAATGCTTTCTGTCTGAACACAATAGTCGTGTCGTCACTTTATGTTTACGTCGAGTGCATATGAGAAAGGAAAAGAAAGGAAAATGTTGAGGGAGGTTTTCCTAATGAGGGCCACACATTGTTTCACAATATTTGTTCATAGTTCTAAAATAATAGATATACATGCACAAATATCTGATAGATATGCATGCTATATATATAATTATTTACTATAATAATTATTAAATACCTACAGACACTAGTGTTTCATCCTTTCGGGAATCTTCAGTGCAGGGTGTCACGATTAACACCAGTCGATAGATTCGAACTCGGCGACAGAAGCCATTTCCGGCTTCATTAGCAAAAACCATATCCATTCGGCTACCCTTAACCGCGAGAAATGCTGCTGATTTTTAAACATTTATTTCATTAAATGTTTTTAACGTCATATATATCTGTCGTACAGGCAGTCAGGTTTCAATCCTGGCTTGAGGTAGTTGCCTGGCTAGCCACACTGATGAGCTGTGAAACAGCGAAACAGTACTGTATGTGGATGACTATATATATATAATATATATATATTATATCGCTTTTTGTTTCATTGTACTTCAGTTGAAGAATCAGAAATCTCTATATGAAATACACAGATATTCAAATATTCCATTAAAGTTCTGCGTTACTTCTTAAACACTGAGTTAATAAAGAAGTTGAAAACAATTTTCCTCTCCTCAATTGACCATTTAAATATGTTATAGTAACTTTTTGTTATGGTCTCTTGTTTTTACTGGATTCTAGGATAAGAATACATCTAGTCTGGTAGAGTATCCAGCTTCGTGCTATGACATAACTTGGAGGAGGTGCACCAATCCTCGTAAAAACCAGTGTTGGCTAGCAATACAGAGATGATCTTATTTGGGTAGCAAATACTATGTTATTTTGAATTTTTTTTTCAAGTTCTCTTTGTAGGCTCTCACGTTTTCTCCGTGTGTGTGTGTGTGTGTGTGTCTTTGTATATAATAGATATTCAGCAGTTTATAATATAAATATATTGTCTCTGATGAGCTATTTGGTGGGCTTCCACTATTGAATGAAGCACGTGTAAGACGTACATCATGAAAAATATGAATAAAATATTATGAGTGAGAATTAGATAGATTTTATGGTTTTTAAATGTTGATTAAAGATTATATATATATATATATATATATATATATATATATATATATATATATATATATAGAGAGAGAGAGAGAGAGAGAGAGAGATACAATTTATACTGTTATGGTGTCATTATATAAAATACTATTTTTTTTTAAACAGTTTTTTTTCTTTTTTTTATATAATAGATATGCATCACTTTATATTTAATGCACACACACACACATATTAGATTTTTTAGCCCGTTAAAACGGACAAAAGTTACAGCCCGTTGAATTAGATTTATGCTTGAATATGGTAAATTTTGCGCTCATTTTTGCATTAAATACTAATCCGTCTTAATCCTTAACTATGCATCGATAAAAATTAGAAGGGACAAACTAAGAGAAATAATATATTTAAGAATTAAGAGATGAAAATTTAAATTTAAATAAAACTTTATTCGATCATCAGATTAATAAGAAAAAAGAAGGAAGGAACTTCTTTAGACCATGTCATTTCGAAGTCTAGTTATTCTTATATATATATATATATATATATATATATATATATATATAGTAATTTATAAAATATATATGGCGATTAAGCTACACTGAATATTCTGCGTTTCATCCAACTATAGGATTCGTCAGGCTTATGCACGAATTCTGTGGTTGCTTCTTGTTTTTATATATGTTGAGGATTTCTAGTTGGCCAATCAGCTTTCTAGTATCAACCGCGCCCCCTCCTATCAGCCAATGGGCATGCATTTTATCAAACAAAGGATCTGTTTTAGAACTAGGTTAGTGGTTTTAGCCTGACGAATCCTATAGTTGGATGAAACGCAGAATATTCAGTGTAGCTTAATCGCCATATATATTCTATAAATTACTAACTAGCTCTACCTACGTATTGAGCACTTTTGAAGTAAATACTTAAAGTTTACGCATGAATCTATACTTTCGTATATTAAATTTATGTGAATAAATGAAGTAGTTATATATATATATATATATATATATGTGTGTGTGTGTATGTAGTAAATAATAGATATAATCAGTTGACATTTAATATGAATATATATCAGATATATATATATATATATATATATATATATATATATAGCTTAGAGTTAGTAGAATAGAGTAAATTCAATTCTATAAGAAGACACTTATCAGGATAACATAAAGCTCAACAAGAATCCAACGCTAGACGTCGCATCCCTATTATGTTACCTAGTATCTTCTCTACTCTTCTGATGAGAAGCATTAGGCTTCGAAATACCTTGGTATACAGAGTCCCTTCTATCCCCCAACTAAATGTTTGTATACCTTTATTAAATAAATGAACCATTCTATATTCACCAACATATAGTTTTTGTGTCTTCATTTTCCAATCTTATATATATATATATATATATATATATATATATAACACTGTTTTATTTTTAAAACCCCAAAATCATTTTATGGTAAACAGATGATAATCCTATGATAATATTAGAACTAGAGTAACTTCTTGGAAGCAAACGCATAAAATAATTGAAAAATTAAGATATTTTGATGTTGAGTAGCTGGTGTCTGAAGAACTCTCTCATCATCAGTGGATATATATTGATGATATATCTTTTAAATACAGTTATTCACAGACATGTGTTTTCTTATTATGCAAGCCATCAACATGGCTGACATTAACGAGATTTGAAATCAGTACCCAAGAGTCTGGAGTGTGAAGCTCTATCACATCGCTAATCCATGCTAGGACTAGATGCATCGCCTTTTTAGTAGATGCCATTTATTTGTTTCAAAGCATCGTTTTAAATTAAAAGATTGCCACAAGACTAGACATGAAATGAAAAAAAATCAGTTTTTCCTTAATCTGTTAATATTAAACAGAATTGCTTCTCATAAAAAACAAAGATTCACCCAAAAGCAAACAATAAAATACAATAGCAAATAAAGACAAACATTCATACAAATAAGTATAAGTTCGTTTAAATCCACATAACAGTTGGTTGGTTGTTTTTGTTTTACGGCATATCAACCCTTTTCAGGTTATTTAATGCCGAATCTAGTTATTTCGAGGAACGATTTTTAATGGAGTATATTTTTTTTTTAAGTCAGATTCTATTTAACCCATAGTTGAGACCCTAACAGGTACTACCACTCCGGGTCAGAGTGGACCTGGGAGCAATGGCAATTAAAGGGTAGCTCCACACTCCCCAGGGCCCGCAAGGTGGGGCTTCACCATCGGATATAGTTTTAGGTCATATCTAGGACCACACAACAGTTGGGATAATAGCTCAGTAGTGTAAACATTACTAAAGTTCAAAAATAAAGTAATTTAGTAAATTGTCCGAATTTGTTTCAAAAACATTTTTATTCATGTAGTTGTTTCTGGCCATTTTAAAATTATACATTATTTTAATAGAGGAATATCTATTTAAAGTAGGGTAAAATGAATTCGTTGACAAAATTTTTTATCACATTTATGGCCCCTTACAAAGAATAAAATCAAGATATAATGATACTAAACTTTATGTCCAACAGCCTGAATAAGCTTAGGGTGTATTAAGAAGAAATTGAAATTCAGCAAATTTTGTTTAATTGGTCTATAATGACTATGGATCAAATTCAATGCAAGCTTGGTATATTTGAATTTTATGTTTTGTCCCCCCCCCCCCCAAAAAAAAATTAAAATACTCCAGAGAAAGTGCAATTTTGGGAATATCTATTAATTGATGTCTAATAGCTATTGCTTAAAATTCACAAAAATTTGACGTATCTGAATTTTAACGAAATGCTTAACCCCCCCCCCCTCTTATTTTTATCCCTTTTGTATAAAAATAAATGAAACTAAACATAGCTCAAACTATGATTTCCTACACATAGCAACTGTGTTCCAAAATACATAATGATCTGTGTATAAGTTTAGGAGTGAATCCTGTACATGTAAACATATGAACATACTCACGCACCTAACTTGTGTGTGTGTGTGTGTGTGTGTGTGTGTGTGTGTGTATATATATATATATATACGGCACAATCACGTTGACACACGGGTTCTCGCCAGGTCACTGAAGTTAAGCAACGTTGGGCCAGGCCAGTATCAGATGGGTGACCATTTGGGAAGTCTAGGCGCTGTATGTAGCACGCCGAGTTGTAGAAATTTCCAAGTTGGTATCTGGGGGCGCATTAATTCGCTGTGAGAGATGTACCCCCCTCCGTCTTTGTTAAGACATGTATCTAGGAGAAGGAAAACTGATGTAAAAACCTGCAGCTTATTGTATACTCTATCCCGTGGCAGTCATCTGCACCAATAAAGGTTAGCAGTAATACCAAAAGTGTGAATGGTTCTACACAAAGCTTTCACCACTATGAACAAATCATCTGTGTGGATTTCCGAGCAACTTAGTTGTTGTGGTGGAAGCTCATATGTCAAAATCGATGGGATATATATATATATATATATATATATATATATATATATATATATATATATATATATAAGAGAATACTAATGCCAGGATGAGTAAATGAATTACCCAAACGGGAAGACTTTTGCACCACTTTTATGTCTTCCCCTGAAGATGAAAATCAAAATATGATACTAAACCCTATAGCTTAATGCCTTATTATAATTTGCATGATTTTGATCGAAGAAAATGTAAAAAGTTTACACACTTGTAGAATTGTTTCAGTTTAAGCTAAATTGATATCTATCTATCAAGCTAAATTGATATCTATCTATCTATCTATTTTTTCTTAATCTTTTAATCTTTATTTAATCTTAATCTTTTCTAAAAGTAATTTTGTCTGTGTTCGTTCTCTATGGACCCCTAAACTGGGCCGATTTTTTATGAAATTTTACACAAATGTACTTTATGTATCTGGTAGTGTTCGTAGATTGGTATTGTATCAGAATGTCTTCGATAAGTATCAATTATCGAAAAAAAATCGATGAAAGAAGAACAGGCGATTTTAACAATTTATACAGCCTAACATCACAAGTGCATTTCAGACGTTTTACTACCACATAAACTGAAAGGCCCGGCAGATAAAAGTAGGTTCTTTGATATGACAGGCGTTTCAAAGGAATGTTTCTGTTTAGAGCACTATTGGACCATGATACTTGACGTTTGCATTTTAAACTTTAATTCAAACCATTATATTTAAAAAAAATAATTTTATAAAATCAACGGTTTCTCTACAGTGTAATGTATTGTGGACTAAGTCATTGCGGGAAGGCATGTGAAGCTTTTTTCCCAGTGCACTGTGATGGGTTCCCAACTAGTGCAGGCAATCGATCAACTCGATTGAAAAATAGTCCATTTCACAAATTTCAATAACCGTAAAAATATGGGAGTGTGAAACATTCATTGATCATCATTCAAGACCGGACAACATCGAGTCTCCCAGCAAGGATATATATATATATATATATATATATATATATATATATATATATATATATAGTAGAAATGGTAATTAATAAAAACTGAAGAAAGTGCTCAATACTGTTGTAGAGCAAATATGCAATTTATTTTTTTATTACCGTATCTTTCTGTTAAGTTACATTATTATTTCAGCTACCCGGCCGTTTTTTTTGGCCGCCCGTAGCTTCCTCAGACTTTTACATATATATATATATATATATATATATATATATATATATATATATGGATACAAAATTCAAAATTAACGATGTAAAAGCTAAACAAGTACAGTCTTCTTTCACTAAATCAATATATTTATCGAAAAATTTTGCACTTATTTGGCTTTTAAGCCGTTAAAGTTTGTATTTTTTATTCCAATATCACAACAATGGATCATATATATATATATATATATATATATATATATATATATATATATATATATATATATATATATATAATAACTTGTAAATTTGTAGTAACTTATACATTTATAACCAAAGTAATTTTTTTCTAAATAAATGTATATTTTAAGAAAGATAGCGAGATATGTGTGTGTGTGTGTGTGTGTGTGTGTGTGTGTGTGTGTGTGTGTGTGTGTATATAAACCGAGGAAATGTTATTTTAATACTTTTTTCTGTATTAATAACTATCAGATACATTTGAGCATTTATTTTATTGATTTATGCTATTGTGTGTGTGTGTGTGTGTGGAACTCATGTTGTAATAGATAACAATTCAGACGTATTAAAGCCAAGTTCCAATCCCATTGGAACTATTACATTCAGGCATGAACACACCTTCCCTAGCTATTTGTCTTCAATGAACTGTTTTTAATAGACAACGTATATTTGGCATTAAATAACCAAAATACAATTGATATCTCATAAAATAGTGGAACCATTCGTCTATATTTTTTATCTATCACATTTTTTGTTTATTTGTCATCCATATTTTTTTATATATTAAATAAAAAAGGAGCAAAAAATAACATTTCATGTCTCTTTTATGTCCCAATTTATTAGCCTCCTCTTGAGAGTAAAGTTAAGCACAAGGTCGATTTTTTATGTACAGATATAATCTTACCCCCAAAATAACCACTGCAAAAAAAATTTAAAAATTGCCCCAATCAAGACGGGTTTTTTCTCCTCCGATCGGGGACAGAACAGATAATACACTTTTATTCAAATCCAAAAGTCAAGGTTGTCTTTCAAAATATAATATAATATCACAATGTATTTGTTAAATGTCCTTTATTTAAAATCTAGAACTCTTATTTCTCTAGGCAGAAAATGGGATTGAATAAAAATGACAGCATGTTCCAATTTTTTTTTAAACGGAAAATAGCTTTAATTAATTGGATTATTTTCGGACTAGTACTCTCATTTTGGTCGTTATTTTCAAAATGCTTAAATCAATTTAACATCCGACATTCTTCAGTAAAATCTTTTAAAACTTGGAAATCTTTATCCTGTACTAGGGAATCTATATGGAATTTTAACAAAGATTCCTAAGATGCACTTGACTGAGGTCAGAGGTCACATTTACTGAAACTGAAAATAACAACCAAGATGAGATCAGTAGATCGAATATTCAAACTACATTCATCAAAGAGTAAAAACATCAACTAAAAGAATACTGGACAGAAAATATGATGAAGAAGCTTTATTATAATTTTGATTAAGTCGATTACATAATTTTAATTCAAGAAAATATAAAAAATTTACACATATAAAAAATTTACACATTTGTAGGCTTGTTTCAGTTCAAGCTAAATTGATATACCTAGACTATTATATAAAATGAATTTTTTCTGTGTGTGTGTGTGTGTGTGTGTGTGTGTGTGTGTGTGTGAGTTCGTTCCCTATGGACTCCGAAACGGCAGGGTCGATTTTTATGGAATTGTTCTTAGAGAGGTATTGTATTGGAATGTCTTCAATAAGTATTGATAATCGAAAAAATCTAATGAAAGAAAGAACAGACTATTTTAACACCCACTATATCACATATATATATACAACAGCCTAACATCACAAGTGCATCTGAGAAGTTTTATTACCTCAGAAGCCCAAAGGTCCTGCATATAAAATCAACAGTAGTTTTTTTTTATATATAACAGGCGCACGTTATGAAAATGGAGAATATATTTCAACAATGAAAAGTATGGAAGGGTGGACTAGGCAAA
>NC_136488.1:29205869-29213369 GCF_053919585.1 Euprymna scolopes
GAGACACAATCAAAATTATTGGAGCTTTCAGAATGTTTCTATATTCATCGTTGTCGTTGAAATCCCCCTAGAGTGGATGAATCCACTCTGGTCAAGTGTTTGGATCTAGGTAACACCAATTTCTGAAATGTCCCTTCCACATATGATCAAACAAATTATTAAAATGGAACTCTACAGAAATTAAGTCTGTTTTTCATTTCCATATAAATAGATATGTTCGAATTCAATCATAATATTGATCCTTTTTCTGTTTAAATTCTGATATAACAAGTGTGACCCTCGCCTTTGCGTTGGGATCCAAATTTACTATACTTTCCTCAATCGAGGAGGAGCGATCATTCTTGAGTTGGAGCAATTTTTATTTTGGCTTAATTTAAGAAGCTGAGTTTTCTTCATATAAAAACCCGATGTTGAGTTTAACTATGCCCTCGTGGGGAGGCAAGGATATAGGGACAAATGATTATCAAATGATATAATTATTATTTAAAAAAACAAAAAAAAAAACGCAATATTTAAAAAAATGTATCATTCAATTATTGGGATCTATCGGATGATATGTTTAATGTGATGGCAAAAAAGGTAGAAACAAAAAGTAATGAAACATTAAAACATCACCTTTTAAAAATGTTCAGAATATTTTGTTTCTTTTTCCTAATTCTATTTTTTATTTTTATTTTTTTACAAAGATGCACATAGACGCATAATATAATGTGAAGTTAGTGTCCCCAATAATTCTGGGTTAAACAGATCTAAGAGGGGAAAAATAACGAACTACTAAAATTTTATGTACGACATGAAAAGAAATTGGAATTTTTCGAAGATCTCTATAATTTCAGCAATTATAGGAGCAACTGGACTCGTGAAAAAATTAAAAAAAACTACCTAACAAATATACCCGGTGAACTAAGTTTAAGAAAGATACAAATGGTTAGAATCTTAAAAAGATCTCTCGGTTGGAATGTTCATACATCAGAAAAATCAAAACTTTTTGGAGTATCGGAATTGGAAACATACGAGTCTAGTTTCTGATTTAAGATAGTGGGTGAATGTCTGGTATCCGGTAGGATGCGCCATCTCGTTCTAGAACAAAATAAGAAAATTAGAAGAAAAATATCAGCTGGAAGATCCGACGTTGCCTGGGATTTAATGCGCATCACTACTATGTATTTTTATACTATGCTCATAGCAACATATAACTTTAATTTTGTTGCTTCCATCTTTCCGTTTTGATTTAATGTTGTTAGAAGAAGCTGAAATGTCGTAAATCTTTCTGAATTAGTGTCTGATACATTTTTAAAAATGGATATACATATTTGAAGTTATCAGGCACATTGAGGTGTATGTAGCTATTCGCACCACTTCCATCGTCTTCTTTTTTTTTTTTATTACATTTTCACCCAAACAAGGCACATTGCCACTTTGGTGTAGGGGGCTACTATCAGGGGCAACAACTACTGGGGCACTATGTTGGGATTTTGACAGCAAGATGTCGGTTCACGTTACAATTGAACTTCTGCATGTCAGTACAGTTGGGGAAGCAAGGACCTGGAATGGAATTCCAGAGTCTAGCGGTTCTGGGGAAGAAACTACTGGAGTAGAAAGATCTTTTACATCTAGAGATCTCTACTGTGTGGGGGTGGGATTCAGCTGCCTGTCGGGTTTGTCGAGGGTGTCTACGTCGTGGGGGCACAAGTGTCTGCAGTTCACCAGAGCATTCACCATTAAAATACTTGTAGAACAGGCAGAGGAATGCAACGTTTCGTCGATGGGACAGAGGCTGAAGCTTAGATGCCAGTTCAGGGCCTATCAGATTGGCGACTCTCTTTTGAACCTTGTCTAGGAGTGAGAGACTAGTAGCAGATGCACCAGCCCAAATGTGACAGCAGTACTCCATACATGGGCGAATGGTGGCCTTATAGAGGTACAGGATACTTTTGGGTGTTAGTAGTTTTCTAGCACGGTAGAGAGAGCCTATCTTCTTTGCAGCGGCCCTGGCAATGCTTTCAATGTAATTGTTCCAACTCATGTTTCCTGTGAACGTTAGGCTAAGCAGTTTGAAAGATGTGTTCTCAGATAAAGAGTCACTGGCCATTGCTATTGGTGACAGAGAAGGTTTCTTGTAATTATTGAAGGAAACCAGTTTTTAAAAATAAAAAAATGTGGTTTTAAGCAAAAATAACAGTACCTACTTGTCATGTCGAGGGTCGTAGTGTATTAAAAAACAACAAAAAATAATGCAGTAGAAAACTGCTTTCGTGTTTTTAGAAAAATAAGTCTACTGCTAGTGTATGATACAGTACATCAGCCATTAAAGTGGCGATAAGGTAGATAAGTATGTCCCCTGTATTCACAACCTTTAATTTTCTTTAAGAATTACTTCTAACTATAAATAATATTCTACTTGATGAATTTTTGTAATTTTTGGATATATTACTGTTTTTGGACATGACAAGAACTCTTGCTTTTTGCTTAAAATTACATATATAAAAAAAATCAATTTGTTGAATCTATCTTAACAAGCATCTTTTTTTTTTAAATTTGATTTTTTGTAACCCTCTGTTCATTTGATGGTTTAATGCTACCTAACTTTACAAACTGTTTGAACTCTTCCTCTTCAGTTTAAATACTGCGAACACAAAGTTGCATGTATTTCATCAAAATATATATATATATATATATATATATATATATATATATATATATATATATTTATATATATATATATATATATATATATATATATATATATATATATTTACATATATATATAAGCAACCTTTGTCTTCCTTTTTGAGGAACAATCTTTACCAAACTCTATCAATATTTTGGTTTACAGACTTGAAACTTGATATATAGGTGATTTGCATATGTGGAATAAATTCGATTTGGTTGTTAGCCGATAAAAATAGCTGCTAAAAGGTAATTTTTTAAAAATAGGAACTTGGCAGGGATAAGTTGACTTAAAGTGTTCTTCCATGCATGCGCAAATATACATTTATACATTAAAATCCGTTCATTTTAAAATATCCATCTGACAATAGCTCCAACAGCAATGACTAAGGCTGGAGTGCTAAACGTTTTAGTTTCGATTCTAGCTGATGGCACTCATGTTACTTTTTTTAAACTTTTAAATCACTACTATATATTGGGTACAATATAATAATCAATAGAGTATTGATTCTATAATAATAAATACGAAATCTGCACGAATTAAAATATCATATTTAAGCCTATTTTACGATTGGGCCACGCCGGAGTGGCACTACTATATATTGGGTATAATATAATTATCAACAGGTAATTAGCTGTATAATAAATGGGAAATATATGTAAATTAAAACATCATATTTATGTGTATTTTACGGAAGGAAACGCTGAGCAGCATGCTAGTAGAATATATTCGAAGTTTGAAGACGGGTTCTGCCTTCATAGCTCCTTTAGAAGGGTACTTAGAGATTAAAGACCACTTCCATTGTCTTCCCCTGAAATTTTTTACATGTTTTAATGTTTATGTAGCTTCTTTACCCTTGCTTTCTATAGAAACACACACGGGTATTCACATTTATGTAGTTAGATGGTATTATATATCTAAAATTTTATCTACTGGTTTGGATTTAATATTTACAATTAATTCATCTCTTAATTTGTATTTTGTAAAACTAAAGTTTACATTATTATCAAAAATGTTTATCACGTTTTCTCATTTTTTGAGATGAGGATTGATAATTCATATTATTATTCGGACTACTGTTCTCATTTTGAATATAACTCGCACAATTTTTCAACCAATGTAACTTCCGGTCTTCTTCAATTGTATCTGTCTGTCGAACTCGGGAATCTGTATGTCATTTCGAACAAAACCCTTTATTTATTATACAGGAGTAGCATGTTCTCGTTCCGTCAGCCATGACTGGGGAAAGTAATTCACAATTGTATTTTAAGTATTGCCTACATTGAGGATTGGATTTCAACCTCCAGAAGAGTGTAACTTCCAATTAGATTTTACTAAGTACTTTATCTACTATGCCATGGGTCATAGCAACTTCTAACCAGTCATAGATTACACGACAAGAGCATGCTACCCCTGTAGGTTAAATAAAGGTTCAGTTCAAAATTCTGTGCAGATTTCAGAGTTCGACAAGATTGCTCTAAAGGATTGGTTGTTTTTTTTGGGTTTTTTTTTTTATGTCATATCAACCCTTTTTAGGTTATTTAATGCCAAATCCAGTAATTTTGAAAAAAATTTTTTTAATAGAATACATATATTTTTTTCAAGTCAGTTTTTATTTAACCCATAGTTGGGACCCTAACAGGTACTACCACTCAAGGTCAGAGTGGACCTGGGAGTAATTGCAATTAGAGGGTGGCTCCACATTCCTCAAAGCTCGCAAGCTGGGGTCTCACAATCGGATATAGTTTAAGGTCATATTCAGGACCTGCTCTGAAGGAAGTCGGATGTTACATCGGCTGAAACGTTGTGCGAATAGCACTGAAGATAAGAAAATTAGTCGAAACAATCCAAATAACACAAATAATTTGTTTTCTATTTTGAAGCTTACAGTAAATGTAAAATATCTTTTAAACATGATAAATACCATAAATTATAATATTCGAATCCTATTCGCATAAATTAAAAAAAAATGATATCTACTTTACAAAGATTTTTTTTTTAATATATAACTGAATGAGTAATGTTATTTTGATATATGATGACGTTTTAAAAGTTTTGGCTTTCAATTGCCAAAACATGGTTTATTAAGGATAGAACTGAACATCTTCGAATATTTAAAGAAATAATTCAAAATCTTATCTTAGTATTATGCTCTTAAATTGATACTACTTTTAATTTTAATTTGTCGAAAAGAAAATTTATTTTATTTTTGCAATTCAAGAGGAAATCAATAGAAATGATCGATGAAATTGAATGTGTGTGAAACCAAAAACAAATAAAAAAGTTTAATGAATGGAAAATATTACCAACTTTTATCTTTCAAATATTTATTTTTTCGTTTAGAATATTGGTTTTCCATATCTTTGCGCCATGATATGATTTAATTATACACACTCCCGTGTATATATATATATATAAGTTATAAAATATATATATGGCGATTAAGCTACACTGAATATTCCGCGTTTCATTCACTCTAGGATTCTTCAGGCTGAAGAATCCTAGAGTGAATGGAACGCGAAATATTCAGTATAGCTTAATCGCCATATATATTTTATAACTTACTAACTAGCTCTACCTACGTATTGAGCACTGTTGAAGTAAATACTTAAAGATTACGCATAAATTAATACTTTCATATATTAATTTATGTGAGTAAGTGAAGTAGTTTATATATATATATATATATATATATATATATATATATATATATATATATATATAATTTTTTTGTTATAACAAGTTGATTCAAGAATTTGCGTTATTCCAAGGTGAGGTTTTCAAACGTCGAACATGTTTTCATGATAATCAATTATGTTTATATCAGAAGTTAAAAACTCCTTAAATCTCATAAAAATCACACGGCATTTCTGATATGAAAGTTAGTTTTAAAACAAAACGAGTATTAACGTGTTGAAAGATAATTCTTTCGGGCTTTGATAAGTGGTGACTCCCAAGTCAAATACAAAAAAAATGATTTGTTTTGCTTGTAATTGACGTGTAATTTGTTTTAATCGACATGTATTACATTTTAATTGGCGTGTAATACATTTTAATTGACATATGTTACATTTTAATTGAGATGTATTACATTTTAATTGAGATTCATTACATTTTAATTGAGATGTATTACATTTTAATTTATATATGTTTTGATCGTCATGTATTCCATTTTCATTTACGTGTAATACATTAAGATTTATATGTATTACAATTATTTAACTTATATTATAATTTAATTGACTTGTTCTACATTTTAATTGACGTCTAGTACATTCTAATTTACGTCCAGCACACCTTAATGTATGTATATGCTATTTTAATTGACACGTAATACGTTACATATATTGCATCTTAATTTAGATGTATTACAGTTTCAAGCATTAAAAAAACTAGTAAAATATATGCCACGAATCGCCTTTGTAACGAAATATATATTCTAAGATTATTATGCAAATTGAAAACGAGTAATATTGACACAATAAAAGCCAAATGTTTGTTGAACAAATACTAACTTGTTGAATAAGTTTTATAATATAACAAATGTAGGAACTATACATAAAATATTTTACAGCGGTGTGAATGTTCATATACAACGATTGCAATTTACGACACAAAAAATGTGTTTAGATAAAAAGAAGAGTTTAATGCTGTTTTCTTATATTCTCGTATTCGAAATTATTTTTGGATAAAAATTACAGTTTTTATCTTATAAACTATTTTTTTTTAAATAGATTTTCCAGCATAAGATTTGCAATTCGTGGAATCAAAAACATTTACATGTAAGTAATTAAATATAAAAAAAAATAAATAAAAAACACTAGAAGCATGGAGAAAGTTTGTGTGTGCAACTAAATATTTATAATTTACATGACTTGACAGACTTTTTTATCGGAATTTCTATCTTGAAATTTTCTGTAAAATTTTTATCCGTGGTTTTATTAATGACTGTTGAAGGCCACTAGGTTGGAAATTTCTACAAGATAATTTATTTTTTATTAATCATAACCATATATTCAGCAAGTTCATTAATCATCATATTGTCAATATACTTATATGCAATGATGTTTCCACATAGTGTACTGCAATACTCTTCCGTAAAAAGAATTGAATCTTCTCGTTTACGAGTATTGGAAGGAATTATGATGACAGAATTTTATTATAATTCCTTGTTTGAATATTTTTGATTAATAAATATTGTAATTTAATAAATTTTTAATTAATTTAATAAATATTGTAATTTATCAGGTTTTTATTTGCAATATCAATTTTTTTTCTTGTTTAATACACACACACACACACACATATATCTATATTTGAAGGGATGCAAAAAGAATTAATGTGGCTTATCAGGATAATGCAAAGCTCAACAATTAATATGGAGCTTATATAGAAGAAAAGAAAAGAAATCGACAATACAAAAATATATAGTAATGCATATAAATTAAATCGTTTATTTAATTTATATGCATTAGTATATATTTTTGAATGGTAGTTTTTTTTTATTTTTATCTCTCTTTATATATATATACAGGGTGGCCACAAAGTCATGCACCAATGAACTTTGAATTTGAATAAATGTTACTACTATAACGTTTTTTATTTTTTAACTTTTTTAATTAACATTGGTGCGTGACTTTGTGGCCACCCTGTGTGTGTGTGTGTGTATATATATATATATATATATATATATATATATATATATATATATATATATATATATATATACGGGAGTGTGTATAATTAAATCATATCAAGGCGCAAAGATATGGAAAACCAATATTCTAAACGAAAAAATAAATATATATATATATATCAGAAGGCTCGGC
>NC_136488.1:29218369-29230869 GCF_053919585.1 Euprymna scolopes
TCGATAACTCATATATAACAAAATTGTATGTTCTTTTTAAATAAATAGAAAAATAGGGTTTTTAATATGAATATCACTACACACCAAAGGAATACGGAATAGGTATAAAGATATATATATTCAGTTTAATAATAAAATTTATTTATATCAATGAATTTTATTATTTGAAGTAAATGTGTGCTTATCTGCCCAGTTAATACAGACTAATATATATATAACTAGCAAGGCGTCCGGCGTTGCCAAGTCGTAAAATATGCTGAAATATGATATTTTAATTCATGTAGATATTTATTATTCTAGAGTCAATTCTCTATTAATTATTATATTGTACCCAATATATAGTAGTGATTTCAAAAGTAAAACAAAAATGTTTTTGGTGCCATAGTGCCCCAGCCTTAGTTGTTACTGTCTTAGAGATCATCAGACCGATAAGAAACGAACCGCTTATAATGTATAAACATATTTGTGCATGCGTACAAAACTTACGCATGCAAAGTTCCAATTTTTTTCAATTTACATCCCTTAGCAGCTATTTTTACCTGCTAAAACCTATAAAAGACGTTCCACAAAAAATGCAGTCATTTGACCTCCTTTGTGCCACTCTGCTACCTTGCGTTTCGGAAGAGATGAACTTTGAAAAAATGGAGACAGACAGACATATAGATAGATAGATAGATAGATAGATAGATAGATAGATAGAATGAGTTATAAAAATAAGATTATTTTTAATTTCATGATAAAATTTCACAGATAAAATCTTCAGAAAAAATGAATTTATTATTAAGAAAACGCGTGTTTTGAAATGAACAGAAATGAGTGTTTGAACTAAAATATTTTTTAAAATGAATTCAAAACGTTTATTAAATTATTGTATATTTAGCTCTGGACATACATACATTATTGAGCTATTATGCAAACTTTTATTTGAATATATATATTATATATATATATATAGTGAATGAATGACAAAGTTGAAATTTACTATTCTTGACAGTATCTGTTTCGTAGCACAAAATGAATCACTTAATTATTATATCAATTAGTGAATCTATTTTGCTCTTAACTCATCAGAAGAAATAGCAACAATCAATCCATCAAACTTTGGAATATAGACTTTTCTTATTCATTCATTATATTGCTCTGTAATTACATTGAGTTTTTTAAATAAGTATTGGTATATATTAGAAGGAAATAAAGTATATTTCCACAGATATATATATATATATATACATATATATATGTGTGTGTGTGTGTGTGTGTGTGTGTGTGTGTGTGTGTGAGAGAGAGAGATGATGGACTCTCCTGCTGATTCAAACATGTGAGTTCCACCATAACAACTAAATTGTTCAGAAAGCCACACAGGTGATTTGTTTATAGTGGTGAAGGCTTTGTGCAGAACCAACCACACTTTTTGATACAACTGCTAATCTCAGTCGGTGCAGTGACTGCCACAATACAAAGCAGACAGTAGACCTCACGTTTTTATCTCAGAGTGTTCCTTCTCCTAGATGCATGTCTTAACGAAGCCTGAGGGTACATCTCTCCCAGTGGATTGAAGTGCCCCCAGATAGACACCTGGAAATTTCTACGTTGCGGTGTAGTACATACAGCACCTAGCATTCCCAAATGATCACCCATGTAGTACTAGCTAGGCTCATCGTTGCTTAACTTCGATGATCTGGCGAGAATCAGTGTTTCAACGTAATTATGTCGTACGTATATATATAATAAACATGTGCTTACATGAGAACGTGTGCTGATATTTTTTTGTTGTAGAACTAGACGGTTTGAAAGATTTATCTATATTACTGTTGACTAAACATTTTACAAAAGATATAACGCAACGCTATCTAAAGATGTTATTGAAAAATCAGAATCAATTGTTTTTTGGCTCGTATGCATGATGCTGGGAATGCTGTCAACAGACACAACACAGCAACGTAACAAACTCTTCAATAATGAAGGTTGAAAAGCTACTAAGAAATAAAGTAGCAAAACTTTCTAACATTCTCAAGTTTTTTTTATAATGATTTTAGCCGTTATTTTTCTTTAAAAAAAAGTTTTCTTTCATTTACTTTGAATAAAATATTTGAAAAAAAAAAAAAAAAAAAAAAACGAAGACAGACAGGTAGAGTTATAAAAATAAGATAAAAATCCACTGAGAAAATTTTTAAGAAAAAATGAATTTATTAAAAAAAAAAAAAAAAACACGTTTTGAAATGAACCGAAATGATTGTTTGAACAAAAATACTTTTTGAAATGAATTCCAAACGTTTATTAAATTATTGTATATTTAGTTGTAGACATACACTATTGAGCTATTATCCAAACTTTTGTGTGAATTTCAATATATATATATATATATATATATATATATATATATATATATATATATATATATATATATATATATATATAACAAAACCAGACAAGCAGCTAAATCCCACGCCTTCACAGTAGAGATCCCTAGGTGTAAAAATGCCTTCTACCCTAATACTTTCTTCCCCAGAACTACTAGACGTTGGAACTCCCTTCCGGAATTCTGCTTTCCCAACTGTACTGACATGCAGAAGTTCAAGTGTAGTGTGTGAACAGACACTTTGCCACTCATCTACCTTCATAATACCTCTGCAACTTATGTCCCCGATAGTAGCCCCTCACTTCAAAGTGGCACTGTGCCTTGTTTGGGGTGCAAACTGAAGTAAAATATTTTTATATATATATATATATATATATATATATATATATATATATATATAAATTTAAAGGGGATTAAAACAGTAGTCTAAACAGCAGAGTGTATTTTAATGTGATAGTAAAATTACTAATTTAATTAAAATACAAGAAAAGAACAGTGCTCGTTGTAATTCAGATATATAAGCTCGATAGGCAAATATCCTAGAGCTACTTTAATATTTAATAATGTAATTGATAATTTAAAATTCAAATTAGAATTAAAAATTAAAAATCTGTTTCATAACCCCCCCCCCCCAAAAAAAAAGAAACCCACCCAATACTTTTGCTGATGAGAAGACTTTGTTTAAAAAGCTATATGTCAAAATTATTGTCCGTGGCTTAATGTCTGTCACAATAAAAACGTCGTTTCCGAAACGATTGACAAATTATTGACTTTGTTGTTGTTCCTTCTTATGAAACAGATTTTTAATTTTAATTTGAATTTTAAATTATCAATCACATTACTAAATATATATATATATATATATATATATATATATATAGTAATTTATAAAATATATATGGTGATTAAGCTACACTGAATATGCTTAATCGCCATATATATTTTATAACTTACTAACTAGCTCTACCTACATATTGAGCACTTTTGAAGTAAATACTTAAAGTTTACGCATAAATCTATACTTTCGTATAATAATTTTCTGTGAGTAAATTAAGTAGTTATATACATATATATATATATATATATATATATATATATATATATATATATATTAGTGATGGGACGATTCCAATATTTTTCCTGATTCCGATACAATTATCGATTCCATAGTAAATTACTGATTCTGATTCTTTATAAATCTCTAAATATTTAACTATACGGTTGTTTATTTTTATAATTCTTTTAGCCGTTATTTTTCTTTAAAAAATCAAGCTTTCTTTCAATTACTTTGAGTAAAATATTTTTTTGATAGATGATAAAAAAAGAGTTGATTTTATTTCCCTTTCCATGAAAAGAAAGCCAGTTTTTATGTGTTTGTGTGTACGTGCAGGGAATGGATATCTTACTCTCCAGAAATGGACTTTATTAGACAAAATAAAAAATATCCCACTTAAAACCTCTCTATTTTCAATGGAAAGTAGAAACAGATACTACACTTTAAATTATTTATTTGCGGAAAATGCGAAAAAAAAAAAAACATTTATAAAACAAATAAAGCATAAGTGTAGGGGAATGGGTGTTGTTGGACATCCTTGGTTTAAAGGGATAAAAATGTCTACCCTACTCTTAAATAACATCATCTCAGTCACCATAATACCACATTTACATTTAGGGCCGTCCTATTAAAGAGATCCTCAAATTGATTGAAAATTTCATTTTTCATTAATATAGGAGGGACGTTCTAATAGTAATGCCTCCTACATTTTTATTCCACCTGAATGAATCAGAAGGGATTGAAAATTGTTATGATGAATGGCCTTATGCCTTCATGACGTCAAAGTTTCATCTCTCTATTGTAGATATTGACGGTATAAGACTCTAAAAAAGCAAACCTTGCCATAGACATGCATCAGAATTAGAGATGCGTCATTGAATTCCTGACAAAAGTACATTGGGAATGGTGATGACTATGTAGAAAAATACATTCTGGAGCACGAAAGGTTGCTCCCATCTTCATAGCTTTTCAACTTTTTGAGTTGAAAAGAAAAAAACAGAGGCTTTAATTTTGGAACTATTCGCGTATGTATATACAAAGCTTTTACACTTTGATCTCAGGACATGCATTTCTGCAAATAAAGTGAAAGTGAAAGTAGAAATTATTTTCGAAACATATTTAGTTGTTTTTTTTTACTTGGAGAGCCATCACTTATCAAGTAACAGCACGGCTCAGTTAGAACTTATTCACACTTATACTATGCGAGAATATACAACATAATTACGTTGACACATCGATTCTAGTTAGATCACTGAAGGTAAGCAAAATTGAGCCTGGTCAGTACTAGATGGGAGATTATTTGGCAATACCTTATGATGTATATGGGAGAACATCGACATTTCCCAGCAGGAACTTTAAAACATAACATCATCTTCCCTAACCAGGATGTATATGCAACTGGGGACCGCTTGCAAATCTGATATTCCCTTGACTCTTCCTCCTTCAAGGAAAGTCAGTTCAACCCGCCTAGGGTGAATGCTGATGGATATAAGTATCGGCTGAAGAGAGCTTGATATGAGTATCAAAAACGGTCCCCTATTATCAGGTTTGAAACCGACGGTATCGATGACTTATCTCATCTAAACTTTCTGAAAATAAAAATATAAATAATACGCTCTTATTTTCGGAATTTTGACCTTATATAGGAGCCCTTTGCTGGAATCCTTTTTTCCAAAAATATAACTATATAACTATATATATATATATATATATATATATATATATATATATATATATATATATATATATATATATATATATATATATACACGCACTACACCTGAATACGACCATGATATAGTCAGCTGGGAAGCAGTCCTAAAATATTATATTCTACAGATGAATAGGAAAGAAACTTTGCTCATGGAATTTTCACTTAATTTAAAGAACAGATAAGGAGTGCCCACCTTCAATTATGAAACAGGCACTAATGATACAAAATGTTAATGTAACATATAAAGTTATCTTGTCGGATGTTCAAAGTCAGATCAAAATAGCATTTAAACTGAGATACTAATGTTTGATTCAGATTAGCTTAATTTTCATTTTTATTTTGTTGTACTATGTTATTGACATGAATATATATTTTATTTTGCTCCATTTCTTTGTAAACAACACTGTAATGATCAATAGTGGTGGAAGTAATGTTTAATTATTTAAGAGGATTTGTTTACATTTGACTTGAAAACGACTATGTTATAGTAAGCTGGGAAGACGCCCCACTGCATTGTGTTCTTTGAAATTAATTTTAAAACAAAACAAAATAAAAACGGTTTAAACAACTGCTTAAATAATTCAAACAAATTCTTTTGCTGAAATGTGTTTTTTTTTAGATATTGAATTTTATTTCGTTTGTTAGTTTCAACTTTTAAGATTTTTCTTGAAAGTTGAGAATCAACACATTCGATAAAATATAGTGTTACGGAATATTCCGTGTAAATAAGTAAGTAGGAAATTTTTTAACTTTTACATATCTATAATATAAAGCTGAATGTGTGTGTGTGTGTGTGTGTGTGTGTGGTCACGAATAGGCTCCTATATGGTTGACTATTTTAAAAAACTGACTACATATGATGATAGAAGATATATCGAGACACAGGAATGGGTATGTTTTATCTGGCAGAACGATGGTTCATTAAAATTGTGGGGTCTGCGTTCACGCCTGGTCCACAAAGTATGGAAATAAAAAAAATTAAAAATTAAAAAAAAACGTTTACAAGTGTTTTTGATATAGATGTACATAAGAATACTTTGATAAGTATGTTTTAACTTAAATAGGGATTGTATAATAAAATTGTGGGGTCTGCATTCACGCCTGGCCTCCATAGAATGGAAATAGGCACAAACTTTAATAAATACTTTTCCTATCTATCTGCGTAAGTATACTTTGATAATTATGTTTCAGTTTGAAGAAATATTGCATAATAAAATTATGGGGTGTTCGTTCGCGCTTGACCTCCATAGAATGGAAATATGTCACAAAGTTTAACAAGGTTTTTTAATATAGATCCACAGAATATTGTGATAAATGTTTTAGTGCGAACAGGTATGGTATAATAAATTATGGGATTTATCTATTTTATTTTTACTTTCATCATATTTTGCTTTGGTTTTGATACCCCCAAATTCGAAGCTATCTCTTTACAACCCTTCCTTTTCATAACCTATCATCCTTTCATAAATCAGAGTCCATTTTCTGTAGGCTGTTTTTGAACCCAGTAAACGACGGGTACTTTTGCTAGTTAAATATAAATATTTCATATCAATTTTTATTTTAAAATGTTAGACAATACAAAGCTCTAAAACCAATACATTTTACTTTATCAAAGTAAAAAATACAGTTAAAAAAATTATCATGTACTTTAATATAGAGTTTTAAAATGGTCAGAAAGTTGAAGTTTGTTATATTGCCACTGAAGCTTAAGGATCTACTGTAATAGGTGCCGGATACATAGGAGACAATCTGGGTGAAGAATTGTGCAGCAAGATTTTTACACTTTTCCAAACGGCAAAAATTGGATGAGAAACAACACAGGTGTTAAAATATTAACGAAAGTACTATATAGTCTGATGCCATATCGATTAACATAATTGTGTATCATATCTTTGAGACAAATGTTCAAAAAGTGTCTATATAAGTTGAAACTAGTTAGCAATTAAACTTTTCATATAATGTATATATTGGAATTTTTTAAAAAATATTTACATGCACACACACACACACATATATGGTGTGTTGGATCCCTGGAGGATGGAGTCATTTCTGTAGGAGTAAGAGAGCTCAATAAAATACAGAACATGAATAAAAGTTAAAAATAAAAAAGGACAAAGGTGTTAAAATATTTACAAGGTGCTTTATATTATGGCCAGAATATTGACTGGATTTCTGTATTTTAACTTTATATATATATATATATATATATATATATATATATATATATATATATATATATATTCTAAAATAATATGTAACAATACTTTAGGTTGGATATATTTCAATAGTGCTCAATATACTATAATTGTATAATAATAATAATAATAATAATAATAAATCAATAAAGCGAATAAACTGTTTGTTTATGATGTGGTGACATTAAACTGTGAACTGATAGTTCAAAGTACAGATGGAAATGTATGCTATTTTGTTATTATATATATATATATATATATATATATATATATATATATATATATATATATACATATATATATATACATATATATATATGAGAACATGCAATATATATTATATATATGTAAATATATAATCAAGCATATGTATGACAATATATACATACATATTTACATTTGTTTGTATATATGTATATTTATAATACATATAATGTGTATATATATATATATATATATATGTATATATGAATATGCATATATGTAAATACATATATAATATACTTAAATATGTATATAATATGCAAATATATACATAAAGATAAAATTTCGAAATATTCTGGTCATTGGTCAAAGGTATACAATGGAAAATAAATGTGGATAAAAGTCCATCTTTAAATTGTTTCTTATATCTCCGGAGAAATTAGTTGAAAACATGATTATTCAAATTAAGTTTAAAGGCAGAAAATCATTTGTTTGTAAAGATGAATGTAAATTTGTTTTCCAAAAATAAAATAAAATAAAATCCAAAAATGTTAGCCAATAAATAAAACTTGTTAACAATTTTACATAATGAATATAGAAAGTTTTTACAAGTGGATTGTTATGTGTTCTTTCAAGTAAAAAATAAAGAAATTCTTGTTTTTTGTAATTTGGTCTAAAAGTTAGATATTAATGAAATTTAATCATTGAAATGTATATACACAGTTTGGTATGGAAACGCCAGAAAGAATTATGCACAAAACTATTTCAAAGTTAATTTGTATGAATTTAGTAAATGAAGTTATTAAAAGTTATTTAAAACATCTTTGAAAACTTAATTACAATTGGTGTTCAAAGGTATTTCTAATGAAATTATAGAGGTAAAAGGTTTGATTTGATGTTTTTGTACACAAACTGAATTCATTTCGTCTTTAGAAATTATATTTATAATCGGTTATTATTAAATGCAGTCACAACAACACCTAAGCAATTAAATCAACAATAAAAAAAAAAATAAACAAAAAAGGCAATGAAGTTATTTAGTACCCTTTTGCTCTGAAGACTGAGAAAACTTTTTTAATTTGTATTTGAAAATTATGTAGAAAAAAAAATGAGACAATGAAAATGGACCAGATTTGTACTTGGATAGAAAAGTTACAACTTAGTTGACTCAGATAGAATTAGTGTAAATATATTATGAACAGAAATATTTGTTTCACTACAAATAAAATGAAAGAACTTAATAAACACAATAGTAAAAATGATAGTGATAAAAATGATGATGATAATAATAATAACAACAGTAATAAAATCAATAATAATAATAATGATAAAAATAATAATGTTAATAATCATTAATCATACCAACTTTTTAAAGATAGGATTGATGCAAATATATTATAAACAGAAATAGTTTTTTTTCAATTCAAAGGAAACTTACTAAACACAATAATATTACTAACAATCGTGATAAAAATTATATTTATGATAACATTAATAAAAATAGTAATAAAATAACTTATAATAATATTAATAATAATAAAAAAAAAATAATCACACCAACTTTATAAGACCACAAATATTTGTTTGAACTAAAAGAAAATGAATAAACTTATTAAACACAAAAATAATAACAGATAAACATGATGATATTGATGGTAATAATAATAAGAGTAATAAAATCATTAATGATAACAGTAAAATAATATTAATAATGATAAAAATATTAATAATAACAATAATCATACCAACTTTGTAAGACCAGAGGTGCAACTGTGCAGAGAGTTTTCTCTTTTTTTTTTTTTTTTTTTTTTTTTTAATAATTCAAATGTTTTGTATTTTTTCAAGCTTGGCGTTGATTAATGACTTTGGCTTATTTATTTTTTCTTATTTTTTTTTTTTTTTTTTGTTCAACAACCTCACTGCAAAATGTCTCCACGTTTGATGTCACAAGTTTAGCAGGGTTTTTGGTGTGTGGTACGTTGTGTTGTTGCACGGCTGTAGATAAAACTGCTGAATCGGTGACAGTTGATTGGTAGATGAAGCACACTAAAGCTGTGTAGGTGTGTTCGGATGTGTGAAGAAGGTGATCGGACCGAGCCAAAGTTACATACAGGCTGGAATCCCTTCTACTGAGTTCGGAGTTACAAACAACTATGGCAATATGCGTTTGGGTTTTAAACTGTATCGAAAGCGTAATCGAACCACCGCAGGATTCTCTGACTTGGTTCGCGAAACGAGTAATGATTCGCAGGAAGAGGTGAAAGGTCAGATATAAGTAAATATCAGGTAGCTGATAAACGATATATAAGATGCTTATTTTGGTGACGCCTATTTATAAGATGCAGGTCTAAGTTTTACATCAACAGTAAGTATGTGTATGTGTGTGTATGTGACTACTTTATGTGGTTGGGGCTGGAGGCTGGACACATGGACACTAACGTAGGCACACACTTGCACATATATACGCAAATATGGATATACTTGGAAGCAATTTGGGAATGGGAATACATAGAGATACTAGCATTTTCAAAGTATTTCACAGACTTGGAACAACATTAAAACCATATTTTAGATGTTAATGTATGCAGGATTTGTAGCCATAGTTTTGTGGGAGGAGGAACTTATTTTCTGCGTCTGAGAAAAAGAGAAGTGAGCAAGAAATTATTAAAATGAATAGACATACAATGACAAAACAGACTTTGCACAGACCAAAGGAGATTATGCTAATGAAACAAAGAAACAGGGGAAAATATTAGTAATTTGGAATCTACATAGTGATACATATACACACACACACACATATATATATATATATATATATATATATATATATATATATATATATATATAAAAGCATGGAAACTTGCTCAAATTTCTCATTGTCATTTAGCAAGTTTTAGTTGTATAAAACTTATACAACGTAGTCATTTAATTGATGACTATTTTAACTGGAAAGTATTCTTATGAAAATAAACATCTATTAATAAGTGTGTATATATATATATATATATATATATATATATATATATATAATGATTTTGCACAGCCGAACCTATATAAATATATATATATATACATACACACACATCATTTTACAATAAAGTTGCTTGACTTTTATTAGATGATAATTAATATGTATGCACATGGCTATATATATATATATATATATATATATATATATATGTATGCACATAGCGCTATATATATATATGTATATATATATATATATATATATATATATATATATATATATATATATAGAGAGAGAGAGAGAGAGAGAGAGAGAGAGAGAGATAAAGGGTGATCCGAAAGTAACTCCCTATTCTAAAATAACTATATATTTTTGAAGAAAAAACTATATTATGAGAAGAAACTATATTACATGGACTTTTATATAAAATTCAATATGAGCACCACCAGCTTTTCAAGTAACCATGAACTGCATCAACTGATTTTACAAGAAACTCTTGTGGGATGGAAATAATAGCTTCATGTATTTTCCCTTCAATATTGAAAACCAAATTCATATAACAAATCTGAAAAGAAAAGCATAGATTTAATTATCACACATTTAGTAACATTCACACAAAAACTGAGAAACATATTACTGCATTTGAATGAATTATAGTTATTTTAGAATAAAGAGTTACTTTCGGATCATCTTATATATATATATATATATATATGATTTTCAGAATGTGAGAGATTGTATATAATAAATTCCACAGCCAAACAACGTCACAGCCCACAAGAGCCATGACAGTCAAAGAACCGGAAGTCCAAGACTCGAGTTTCGCCCTTATTTGGGCTCATCAGTTAGATACAAACAAACTCAGGATTCGAAATCCGAGCCTCTTGCATGCAAGGCAAGCACTCTACCAACTGAGCAAACGCCCCACACACAAGAATTTCAATTAACCAACACAGATCAAGCAAACCGCGCCGAAATCCGACTGTGAAATGAATCTACTTTGTCTCAACTGATGAGCCAAAATAAGGGCGAAACTTGAGTCTTGAACTTCCGGTTCTTTGACTGTCATGGCTCTTGTGGGCTGTGACGTTGTTTGGCTGTGGAATTTATTATATACAATCTCTCACATTCTGAAAATCCTATCATAAGTGGCTCACTTGGTTAGCATTGCTGGATGGCATCGTCCTTTCGAGTTAAAAGTCTTACTTGTGAGACATCGGCTTGGGGTTATTAGCTGGTTGGATGACCGCGTCCCTTGTTGAGACGAAGTAGGTTCATTTCACAGTCGGATTTCGGCTCGGTTTTCTTGATCTGTGTTGGTTAATAGGAATTCTTGTATGCAGGGCGTTTGATCAGTTGGTAGAGTGCTTGCCTTGCATGTAAGAGGCTCGGGTTTCGAATCCTGAGTTCGGTTGTGTCTAACTAATGAGACCAAATAAGAGCGAAACTCGAGTCTTGGACTTCCGGTTCATTGACTGTCATGGCTCTTGTGGGCTTCGACGTTGTTTGGCTGTGGAATTTATTATATATAATATATATATATATATATATATATATATATATATATATATATATATACCAATTCTAACAAGTTGACCTGAAGAAGATGTGCTGTAATTGAAATATAAATGTGCATATGTATCCAAAAATCGTTTGTATATAAGAAAATGATATTAACTACGCACGCACATATGTATGGGAGAAGGAGGTGGTAAAGAATGAAGTGGGAGATAAACCTATCCATGTTAATTTTAAAAATATTATAAACAGTTGAAAAAAACATATACTAACACAAGTATTTATTTCTCATCAAGTAACTTCTCTCTCTCTCTCTCTCTCTCTCTCTCTCTCTCTCTCTCCATATATATATATATATATATATATATTTCATGTATCCACATAAAATGTTATAGGAGGATATAATATTTCATGTATCTATTTTAAGTATTTACTTCAGCAGTGCTCAATACACAGGTAGAGCTAGGTAGTATGTAAATATTTTT
>NC_136488.1:29235869-29270869 GCF_053919585.1 Euprymna scolopes
TATATATATATATATGAATGCATATATATACTTTTATGAATATGTATGTATATACAGGAATATATCCGTGTATACACATATATATAAATATTTCTATACCTATATATATATATATATATATATATATATATATGAATATGTATTAGTTATGATAATATGTATACATAAACATAATTATTAATGCATATTTATTATTATCTATTTTTACATATTCATATGAATAAATATTTAAACACACACACACACACACATATATATATGTATATTACTTACATCAATTTACACACGCGCACAATGTGGCTATTAAGCCTGACATAGTGATATGGGACAACAAGTAGAAAGTGGCAACCCTAGTTGAAGTAATTGTCACTAATGATGCTGGCCTTAACAGAGCAGCGAGTGAGAAAATAACAAAATACCAAGGACTTATGTACGACATGAATAGAAACTGGAATCTTTAGAAGGTATCAATCATACCAGTTATTATAGGAGCAACCGGGCTTGTGAAAAAGAATTTAAAAAACTGGCGACTATACCCGGTGAACCAAGTTCAAAAGGAATACAAACAATAGCACTTAAAAGGACGGTTAGAATCTTTAAAAGATCTCTCGGTTGGAGTAACTAAACTAATGGGAGAATGTTTGGCATCCGGTAGAATGCTCTATCCCAGGAAAAACAAAGTGATAAGGAAATAAAACAAAGTAGAAATATATATATATATATATATATATATATATATATATATTCTTCATATATTGCCATTAACAAACACATGCTCATACATAACCCTATATGCATACACAGATATACGTATATATATATGCACTCACATGCGTGAAATATCTATTATGCTAAATGTATGTTCATCAACGTTTGTTTCCCTATAACATGTTTGTATATACTTTAAAAACCAAAACATATACTAAAATATAACTTAGTTCTGAAACTGATTTGTGTTTGAAAAATTGTTTTAATTAATTGCAATTTAGTATTAATTATACAAGCCACTCATTTCTCTAACCTTCTTATTCTATGTCAGTTCAATCACTCGTTTTTTTTTGTTTTATTTTTGTAATGTGTCTTTGGAGATTTAGAAAAAGAGTCTTCCTCTCTCACTCTACGTGGCCATCTATATATTGTGCATAGATCTGCAGACACCTATGTAAATTAGATAGAAAATTAAAAGTGTCTTTATGTGTAAAAATATAATAATAAATAGTAAGTAGATTCTTGATATGACCTTAAACTATATCCAAGGGTGAGGCCCCAGCTTGCGGGCTTTGGGGAGTGTGGAGCCACCCTTTAATTGCCATTGCTCTCAGGTCCACTCCGACCTGGAGTGGGAGTACCTGTTAGGGGCCAAACTATGGGTTAAATAGAAACCGACTTAAAAAATCAAATATACTCTATTAAAAAATTGTTCTTCAAAATCACTGGATTCTGCATTAAATAACCTGAAAAGGGTTGATATGCCGTAAAACAAAACAAACAAACAAACCCTAGTAAATAATAATAATAATAATAATAATAATAATAATAATAATAATAATAATAATAATAATAATAATTTGAAGAAGAAGAAATACACAGAACTTAACGTTGCTATCTATTTGTTGTGTATATGTTTGCACACATCACATACACATATGTAAATTAGATGGTAAACGAATAAGTTTTTCTACTTCTATATAATAATAATATGATGAAGAAAAAGAAAAGAAAATACATGCAATTTGCCAGAAAACTGAAAAGTATATGGAACATGAAGAAAGTCAATATAATACATATAATCATAGGAGCACTAAGAACAGTCCCGCAAACCCTGAAATAAACACCAGGAGAAATTGAAATCAACGGGAAGACTGAGACTATACAATGGACAGCAAAGATGACAATAGCTGAAATTTTAAAGAAAATCTTTGAATACTGAAATCAACCCTCATAAACCATGAACACTAATAAGTTACGTGAAAATTGAAACAGAAAAAAAAAACATGGGGGGGGGGAAGCATGTGAACTCAAGGAACTGAAACTGTTTCCTCCTCCTTCCTGACAAAGTGAAAAAAAATGACATCAGTCGAGATTGATGGCACACAAAATAGCCGTTAAGTACCAAGGGAGATCGAACAACTGGGAGGTGCAGTGTTCTAACACTCGGATTCCAGCAAATGCTGATGACGATCGATGCGAGAACTTCTAGCGAATTACAATAATAATAATTATATAGAAGTAAAGCGACTTACCATTTTTAGTTAAGCAAGAAGAATGTCTTAAAAGAAATGTTCGTGAAAACATAAATAGTGGAAAGGGTTGTTATTTAACGGGTCTAGTATATAAGTATATGATTACACACATTATATAGATAAAAATAGACATATTAACATATAAGCATATATATATCCTGACACACAGATATTATATATATATATATATATATATATATATATATATATATATATAATGAATGAATATACATATACTGGCTGGCTCTATTTGCTATTAATCAAGAGTCTTTACTTTAATTCTTCTTTTTTTTTTCTCATTCCTGATTTTTTTTAATTCCCCCCCCCCCAAGAAAAAAGTAACAAAAACAAAAATATCGCAGGCTTAGCACTTGCATAATCTGACTTCTAAAAAGTCTACAAATATAAAAAAGAATTCAAGTATATAAGGACGAAAAAAAGAAAACCTTAACTAAAATTGTTTAATAGAAGAAGGAGATCATCAACTGCCTACCATGTAGCTGATTCGGAGATTTAAAAACAGGACAGCTGTAAAGTACATGGCTCTCCAGTGGAAAATGCTACTTCCCAACTACAAAATGTAGATACAATACAGTGAGTATTTATACGAATATAATAAAAATTTAATATTAATAATAATAAGATTAAAGATCTATTCTGCAACATGTTAATTAGCATATCAATTTTATGAGAATAAAAATGCATAAAAGCCTCAGTACTTTTGGTACCAGATAGGCAAATAAGATAAGAGGAAGGAAACCTAGCCATACATATTTAAAACCCAATATATTTATGTTGGGTTTAGTAAAGAGTAAATTAAAACCAAATTAAATAAATCAACCTTAAATAATATTCCTAAACGCAACAATTAAAACAATTCGAAAACAGAAGCACGTATGTCGATAGTTGCTCGGCAAGGATATAACATCTCCTGCTAACACAAGTAAAAGATTAAATAAAAACGAATGCAACGATCAAACAAATGAAATACAACAGAGGTTGTAAAATAACAATATTTTATTGACAGGAAGAGACGCATGTTGCATTATTATTGTTAGAAATTGTATGCAAGTAAATTCAATAGCACAGAGTAGAACAATAAAATTTTTGCCCTAGTAAAGACGACATGATTCCATTTCCGTTTGATGAAAACCAGTTTTCTTTGTTTGTTGCATCTACTAGTTGACCAGTTCTGTACAAATCCAGCGATAAGAGCCCTCTATCATGTCTGAAAATGAAACAATGTTCAACGAGCGAGATCGGAGATGCACTGCTGTACAACTCATGCTTTCTGCCAATCCAAGTTATGATAAAAGGACCATTGCCATCACCCTCAAAATGCAAATCCGAACGTTTCAGCACTTGATGGCATAGCTCAACAATGTTTCTGGACATTATTATGGTCTTTAGTGTGGTTTCAAGTGAGGGCCACATCATGCCACCTCACATCTTTGAACTCGGCTTAAAAGTCAACACTAAAGTATACCTGGATGTGCTGAAGAGTGTGGTGATCCCCTGGTGCAATCAGGTGGCCACTGGTAAACCCTGGGTGTGGCAGTAGGACGGCGCCGACCCACAAAACCAAAGAGACCCAGGTTTGGTTTCAGAAGGAGTGCTATGACTATGTTCTCTTCTCTTACTGGCCCTCCTCCTTCCCCAACTTGAACCCGCTGGACTACTTCGTTTCAAGAACATCACCAACATAACCTCCCACAACACAAAAGCCAGCCTGATCGCCAACATCCACCGAGTATTAATGAAGCTCCCACCAGTACTTGTGAAAAAGACATGTTCTCAGTTCCGGACCGGTATAGAGGTGATGATTTATGCTGAAAGTGGCTACATTGAATACATGTCAGCTCTACTAGATAATCAAGTTACTTTGATTGATTTTTTTTTCAATAAAAGTTTTAAAATAAAGCTGTAGTGTTATTTTCTTTAGGGCAACACTTTTATGGTTCCACTCTGTAGATGCAAGCAGTGTGTGTAGATGTCTCAGATATTTTTTTTTTCGTTGCTAGAAATATGTGTATTCGATTATGAATAGGGACTGTTTAGTGTTCGAGAGTTATTAGTTTTAATCCATAGCAGTTCGTTTGATTACTTTACATTTTTTCATTTCAATAAATTTTTCATTTTAATAAATAATCCATTAATATTAATAAAAAAAAATACATAAGTTACGTAGAAGCGAGAAACACAAGCACATACAGAAATGCATGAGAAATAAAGCAACAAAAAAAAATGTTTCCAAAAATATAAAAATTCTAAAAATAAAAATTTGAAAAGCTAAAACACTTGATTAGAAAAATGAAATTTAACAAAACTGTACAGTTATATGTTAAAGCTTAAAATTTTCAGAATGTGAGAGATGATATAATTATTTCTACAGTCAAACAAGAACCATGACAGCCAACAAACCGGAAGTCCAAGACTCGAGTTTCGCCCTAATTTGTGCTCATCAGTTGAACGCATCCGAACTCGGGATTTGAAACGAACACCTTCCTGACTTGACAGGGTACAAAATTGTCTTCAAAATTAAGTGAGCGATGACCTTTCCACCTCCTTAACTCCTCTTTCTCACAGAAGAAACGTTGCAAGTCTGTCTCTGCTCCATTGTTACTTTTATAGTAGGTGATCGACTGAGCTTCAATCCATGGTCCCTCCCTGTAAAACGTTCACAACAAAACCTCGCCTAGCTACAATAACTGCTAACAATTTCCCTCACTCTCTATCTGTGCCTAAAACTAAATGAAAATTCCATGAGCAAAGTTTCTTTCCTGGAACTTCTGTCTGGAACGCAATACTGTGTGTCTGCTTCCCAGCTGACTATAACATGGTCGTCTTCAAATTTAATGTGAATTAATTCCTATTGACCCTTCATCTTTGATAATCTAATCACACCTACACTAATCATGTTATCTCACCATCTATCTTAATCTTTATCCTCAAGTGGCCTCCAGGCCTTGATAAGTGGTGGCCTCCCAAGTAACAAAATAATACCATGAAGTAAGTTACCTTAATGAGCGGGTGTGCTTAGTCATAGCTGATAATATCCTTACGTTTTAGGCTTTTGGCATCTCTTTCGTCGTCTCTTCCAGGCTGCTCTACCTGTCCGTATTTATGACATACCAGTCAATCATACTCATGCAAGAAGGAAAGCGGATGCGTTCATATTTATCACATAAAAAAATATAGATTTGAAATGAGGCCACCATTTCGTAATAAACAATTTGATGGCTGAAATTATTAACTAAAAAAATGTATTAGGTTGAATGATGTTCAGAAGTATAATTTGAAACAAACACAGCGATTGGTCAAATATAGATGATGAAACCAATGAAAACGCTTGAAGCAAAAGAAGAACCCGTACTATCTTATTAAAAAAACTACTTTGTTATGTGGTGGGTTGGGGCAGAAAGAGTAGTTACAAGTGTGAGAGTGTAACTCATGTCTATTCGTCCATAATTACACCAGTCTAAAATAAAATAGTGGTCGGATTAAATGATCAATTCGATGGGACATGATTTAAATTTTTTTTTTTTAACTGGAATGTTTATACCGAAACAGATTTAATTATACACCATATATTATAAATGCTATTATAAAATTAAAGATACAAACTAACTCTATTTTATCCATATAAGTAAAACTGATACCTATCCTAGGACGGGTAAATTTAATTCCCTAATAAAGCAGGTTTACACCTCCCCTTATTGATATTCAAATCAAGATATAATTATACTAAACCATATTAGAAACCTTATTTTGATTTTAATCAACATAGTTTAGATTCTAGAAAATGTCTTAAATTTAAGGCTTTAAGTTTAAGAAATTGAACTTCAGAGAATCTTGCTACTGATTATTTTATTGATTTTTTTTTTACATGGGGGTCACCACTTATCAAGGCCCAGGAGCCACTAGGGGATAAGGGTTATTGTGTGTACAGTAATCAATGGGATAGTATTGTAGTAATAGTTAGTATTGGGGATTTGATAAGGTGTCATTACTTAAGAGGGCGGTTCATCAGGAATTTGTTTGTGTTGGACTTGAAGACATCCAAGTTGGATTCGGGGGGTGAGGGGAAACAGGCAAGCGGCAAAGAGTTCCACAGCCGTGCAGTTCTAAGAAAGAAGCTTTGTTCATGGAATCTATGTTTTGATTTAGGTACGGATAAAGAGTGGGGGAAATTATTGACAGTGGTTTCAACCAGTCGGGTGTTTTTCGTAAAAGATTGGCAGGCGGGGGGCAGAGAATGGAGTTCAGATGAGCACTTGCCATGGAAATAACGATAAAACAGAGACAGGCTCGCAACGCCTCTTCTGTGGGAGAGAGGTTGCAGGAAAGAGAAAAGGGCATCCCCCACTAAGCCACAAAGTCTATTTTGTACATTGTCAACGCAAGATAAACCGTTTTTAGCAGCTCCTGGCCAGATGTGGCAGCAGTACTCCATCCTTGGACATACTTGGCTTTTATACAGATAGAGAATTGCATCATTAGTGAGATATCTTCTGGAGCGGTAGAAGGATCCCACCATTTCCCCAACAACCTTGGCCACAGACTTGATGTATGTGTTCCATTTCAGATCAGGAGTAAGGCTCAAACCCAGAAGCTTATCAAAACATGAGGCCCCCCCCCTAGACGAGAGCTATTCATTTCAATCGATGCCAGATGGGGATCAGAGCGTTTATGATGTAATGATAGGAGCTTGGTCTTAGATGCATTAAAGGTAACTAGCCACCTCTTCTCCCACTGAACCACGCGCTCAAGATCTGAGGAGAGAGAATCAGAGAGAACTTGCCATTTACGGCCTTTGATGTGTTGCCATAGATGGTCGTGTCATCAGCATAGATGTCAACAAATGATTTTAGTATGTGTTACATTAGTGCAAATCTGATTTAAATTTTCAAAAGGCAGATTGTATTCATATTTTGTCCCCTTAAAACATTTTAAAATAACCACAAGATACTGAAATTTGAAGAATATTTATTTATCCATATCTAAAACTTCACAAACTACCAGAGATTTTCATGAACTTTCATGAACGACTTTCACTTCCTTTTTATCTCAACGGAATCCTATAATAAACTTTTTTTTTACGTGTATGCATTAAAATTGATAAGAAATGTAAGAATTTAACCGAGTTTATAGTCTTTTAAGATAGTGATCCCAAACAACGTGGAGTTTCTTGTCTTCACTCGTCCCCCTCAACATTACAATGAAACACATATTTGTTTATAATTATTCTGGGTAATGCAGAGTTTCTTGTTTATCCATTTTCCCTTAACAACATAATGAAACACATTTTTGTTTTTATAAATTTCCAAGAAATGACGAGTTTCTTGTTTTCGACTGGCAAGGACAAACCCAGGACGACTGGAAGCAATACGTAGATAAGTAGAGAGCATATACAGCACCTGATATTCCTAAATGATCGCCCAGCCTGAGCTCAACGATGCTTCACTTTGGTGATCTACTGGGAATTGATATTATTTAGATTCATCGGACTACTGTTCTCATTTTGAGTGTGATTTTCGCAACGTTTCAGTCGATATCAGCTCCAGCCTTTCTCAGGTGTATCTTGTCAAACTCGGGAATGTTTCTGTTAAACTCGGAAATTTTAATGGAATTTCGAGCGGAACCCTTTATTTACTTCACGGAGGTAGCATGCTCTTGTTCCATCAACCATGACTCCTAAGTAATTCGCGATTGTATTCTTTGGTTGCCCACACTGAGTATTGAACCTTCAACCTTCAGGAGAACAGTAGTCAGACGAATTCAAATAATACGAATAACCAATCCTCGTTTCAAAAATTCAGAAACGTCAGGGAACTGGTGTCTCAGCGTTATTATGCCATATATCTTTTTTTTTGTCACATGCTCCATCCAATAGCACCATTGGGTTAGGGTGCTGAACACTATCAAATTAAGAAATAAATAATTAAATTATTAAATACGACAGGTGCACATACAAGTTTGACATTATGGCTGTTGTAAATGAATTTGCTAATTTTTTATGTATGATGAACGAAAATAAAGTTCTATCTTTTTCATCACTTGCAAAACACACCCGTCAACACACATATCAGGTATTTGATATTTTATTTGATAATTTTATTCCTATTTAGTACTTGCGGAAGGCACCCGGCTTTGTCCGGTTGTAAAACACGCTTAAATATGATATTTTAATTTGCCCAGATTTCGTATATATTATTATAGAGTCGTGATTTCAAAAGTAAAAAAAAAAAAATATTTAGGTGTCATCAGCTAGAATTGAAACCGAAAGTAAAACTGCAGCATTCCAAGCTGGTGACGTTACCACTGTACCAACATGACACGCATATGAACTGATTAAAAATTAAAAATAAACTAAGACGAATGTACAAAATGTATAACGATTTCAATTTTGACCCATTTTTAACCTCTTAAAAACTATTTTAATCGGCTAAAGCCCCTAGCGCCACTCTGTGACTTTTAGTTTCGGAAGAGATAGAGTTTGAAGATATGGAGACAGACAGACATATTGTCTTTTATATATTAGATTATAAAAGTCATGTTAAATAAGTAAATGAAAATTATTCTTTATATTATCATGTTGGCATGTTTGTACGAATATTATCAAATGATGTACCAATGTACATTTTTTTTTTTTACAAGGTGGTCACCACTTATCAAGGCCCGGACGCCACTCAGGGATAAGGGTTATTGTAAGTACAGTACGTTAGTGTGGAGATTTAATAACGCGTCTACTTAAGGGGGCGGTTCATCAGGAATTTTTTTATGTTGGACTTGAAGACATCCAGGTTGTAGTCAGGTGGAAAGCAGGCAGACGGAACAGAGTTCCACAGGCGTGCAGTTCTAAGAAAGAAGCTTTGTTCATGGAATCTACGTTTTGATTTAGGCATAGATAAAGAGTGGGGAAAGTTTTCGACAGTGGATTCAGCTAGACGGATGTTTTTCGTAAAAGATTGGTGAGGGGGGGACCAGAGATTGGAGTTCAGACGAGCACCTACCATGGAAATAACGATAAAACAAAGATAGGCTTGTAACGTCTCTTCTGTGGGAGAGAGGTTGCAGGGAAGAGAAAAGGGCCCCCCCCCCCACTAAGCCACGAAGTCTATTTTGTACTCTGTCAAGGCAGGATAGGCTGTTTTTAGCAGCTCCTGCCCAGATATGGCAACAGTATTCCATCCTTGGACGTACTTAGCTTTTATATAGATGGAAGGTATTCGAATAAGTAGATACTTTATTTAGGCAGCCATTTGTAAAATAAGCAAAAGCAGATCAGCTGAAAAGGAATATTACTGTATTGTTGAAAAAATAATATATCTGATAAAAAACAACATTCACAGAAATACGAAAATTTCTACGGAGCTGGTATCTTTTATCTTTTCTTTTCCAAACAACAACCGATATGCCTGATGATAGTCGAAGGACAATCCGACTGAAACGTTACACAAATAAAACTCAAGATGAGAACAATAGTCCAATCAATACAAGTAATATAAACAATCAGCCCTCATCTAAAAAAAAAATCAGAACTTTAAAGCCATTTATTAATTTCAAAATAATTTATAATTTATTATTAATTATTTAGGGAGGTGTTGTTGAAATAGAATTAATTTTCATTAATATTTCTCTTCAGTACGTTTTTCAAGAAAGAAGTATATCGAAGTTCGAATATTGAAATATAATATTTTATAATATCTATAATGCTAATATCCTGTAATAATAACTATTTTTAAATATTTTATTTAAAAATCTAAAATTTGGTAAAATTTTCAGCATCTTTTATATTTTCAAAAATAATGTTTTTTTCGTTATGACGATTTTTTTTACGTTTAGTGCAGATGACTACATTTTATTTACTTAAAAATCCAATTGGATTTTAAAGATCATATGCGCAAGGAAAATTTATCTTTTTCTTACATTAAGTTAAAAATTACCGTTAAAATGTAGTGAAATATGGGCAGGTAAAAGTTCAAAATATACAAGTTACTACATGAAACAGAGAGAGAGAGAGAGAGAGAGAGAGAGATAGAGAGAGATAGAGAGAGAGAGAGAGAGAGAGAGAGAGAGAGAGAGAGAGATTTCCTAATTAATATTAACTTTTAAATCCATGCCTCACGCACACCAGACAAGTATGCTGAAAATTTCCCCCTCACTGCATTCGTCATGTAATGAGTAACTTATCACCTGTTTGACTAATTGCTATTTTATTTTAACTTTCTGTCTTTCCCAAATAATAAATCTTCTATTTCTTTTTTCTATTTTTTAGTAAAGTGATTGATTTTGTGAAAACAAAAACACTCTCAGCAATTCCGCTTATATATCATTACCACTTGCATATATACAAACATACACACACACACATATATATATATAGAGAGAGAGAGAGTGTTATACAAATATATATGGCAGTTAAGCTACACAGAATTTTCCACATTTCATCCTTGTGAAGATTCGTCAGGCAAATGCATGGAATTCATGTTACCGCATAATTTTATGTGTTAAGTTTGCTAGTTAATCAATCAGATTCTACGTTATTGCCGTTCACATTTTGAGTTTATTTATAATACAGCAGAAGTCTGGGATATTGTGGTCCTAGGATACAGTTTTTTCAGGTAACGATGTGGAATATGATGTTTTCTAACCCCTGGTTTCTGTATTTACCTCGCCTTACGGTGTTATCTATAATGCTATTTGGTTATATGCATGTGTATTATATACTGTACTGTATTTTGTTACTAATTTTAATACCATACCCCGGGGTTCTACTTCCATAGCAATAATGTTGTTATTAGCATTATTATATGTATTTACTTTGTGCATTTTTATCCCAAAGTAAAGTTTATTCTGTGTATACAGCTGTTTGCCATTTCGCTTCAACAATTTAATAAATTTGGGGGTTGTTTAAAATTTACGATTGTGAATTCCTCATTCAGACATAATCTACACGGGTCGCCTAAATTCCTACACGTACTAACGTTGTATTATTTTCCATTTGACGTTCAGAGAGAATCCATTTTCTTTAAGTTCATAATAGTCATTCACTAATGCTGTTTTTATTCAGCGATTTTTGTTATTGAATGTGCTTTTGGAAAGTATATGTATTTTAATCTGTTATGCTAACCGGCTCTGTATTCAAGTAAACGCAGTCTGGGCGCGTGAGGGTGGAGGGGGACAAGAAAGTTTTGTGCTTATCGTAAAGCGCGTGCATTGATGCGTACAGGGATCTTATTCATGCAGACATGTGATTAACACATATGATTTTCCGATGTGTTAGCTATTATGTGGTAGGGGCAATTTCTGCTGGTAGGTTATAATGATAAATGACACCCCAATAGTTACGGCTGTGAAAAAAAATTTTTTTGGTTGATTTTCTATTTTATTTGATCTGCTTTATTTGTGACAACTTAATATTTAATAATTAGCTTCACAGTCTCAATAGGGATGCATTAAAACGCAGGTTAATTTGCATAAGCCGTTCTAATTTTTATAGTTTTATTTATTAATGCTATATTGAACAGAGGAATTTACACCGATTAGCACTATAAATAGCGCTAGTAATTCCAACACCGGTGAGAGAGATGCGACTGCACTTCAACTGCTAGCCGAGTGCCTAGCAGATATACACGCTTTCCTATCTTTGTACATTATTGTTAATACACTTGTTCCTTAACCAAACCTCGACTTGGTTGTACTTATTTCCACTGTTGTTCCACGACACAACAATTAATATAGCTCTACTTTTTAGTGAGCATTTACAATTTTTTTAATTTTTTTATTACATTTTCACCCCAAACAAGGCACATTGCCACTTTGGTGTAGGGGACTACTATCAGGGGTAGCAACTACTGGGGCACTATGTTGGGATTTGGACAGCAAGATGTCGGTTCACGTTACACTTGAACTTCTGCATGTCAGTACAGTTAGGGAAGCAGGGACCTGGAATGGAATTCCAGAGTCTAGCGGTGCTGGGGAAGAAACTACTGGAGTAGAAAGATCTTTTACATCTCGGGATCTCTACTGTGTGGGGGCGGGATTTAGCTGCCTGTTAATTTTATCCATATATTCGAACATATATATATATATATATATATTAGTGAATGAATGACAAAAGTCTATATTCCAAAGTTCATGATGTTGACCATCTTACAATTTATTCCTTTAATTCAGTTGACATTTACAATTCTTGACAGCATCTGTTTCGTAGCACAAAATCAATCACTTAGTTATCATATCAATCAGTTAATCTATTATGCCCTTAACTCATCAGAAAAAATAGCAACAATCAATCCATCAAAAGGAAATAAAATACGTTTTGACATGATTAAAATCCGAAAATTGAAGAAGAAGCTGTAAATACCTTATAATATATTTACATTACGCCATTTTGAATTTCAATTTTGTCATTCATTGACTATATTGTTCTGTAATTACATTGAGCTTCTGAAATAAGGATTGGTATATATTAGAAGGAAATAAAGTGTATTTCCACACAAATATATATATATATATATATATATATATATATATATATATATATATATATATATATATATAATGTAATTTGTTCCTCATTTTTTTACAAAGTTGCCCAAATCATTATATTTTTCATTAGCTAAATGACTCTCAGCCAACATTAATACCTAAAAATGTTCATTCGTATATCCACAGAGATGTGTATATAGATACTTATATACATATGTCTACACATACACACATATATATATATATATGTATATAGTAAATAAAGCTATAAAGAATTAAATAAAACTAATAAAGAATATATCTTTAACAAAACTTATATACATAGAAAAAGCTGAACACAGTTAAAAAGAGCAATTAAATATATTAAATAAAAGATGAGGAATAAAAGTTGCATATAACTTTATCATCAGATAAAAAGAAAAGATAAAATGGAGAAAAAAAACCTTTTTTGAGCCATGGCATTTCTAAGCTAAATGCTTCTCATTAGAAAAGGAGAAGGGCCAACATTATACAAAATATAAACGATAAACAAAGGCTGGCTTAAGAAAATTTAGATTAGGAATGAAGGACGTATATATTAAGAAATATTAAGAAATATAAGAATAAAACATATCTACAAAAAAAAGGAATTAAGCAAACGTGAAGAGGAAGGTAAAGCAACGAAAAGATGTATATAAGTAAACAATGTAAGTAATCTGTATCTTCTCTTCTATCTATCTATCTTCTTCTTCTATCTTCTATCATTATATATATATTATATATACAGGGTGACCCCCCAAAAAACGGGTCCCAACTTTAATTAGTTTCTTAGTGTTTTGTCCGAATGAAATGAAACTTTGGTCATAACTAGTTTATGATATTCAAAACATCACATCCAAATACTTGGGTCTTTGTCCTTTTTTTTTCTCCGTTCTACAGCATATGTTCTAGATGGCCTCCATTAAGCTTTTGTTTTTTTTTTTTTGGGGGGGGGGAGTCACCCTGTTTATATGCATATGTTTTTTATTTTTTTATTACCGTTTTATCTGTTTGGTTACATATGTTTCAGATGTTGGACCATGTTTACGGTCCAACAGCCTCGTCAGACCGTACAGAAGTGGTTGTTAGTATTAGGAAGAAGTGTTTTAGAAAAAACATGTTTACGGTCCAACAGCCTCGTCAGACCTTACAGAAGTGGTTGTTAGTATTAGCAACAACCACTTCTGTAAGGTCTGACGAGGCTGTTGGACCGTAAACATGGTCCAACATCTGAAACATATGTAACCAAACAGATAAAACGGTAATAAAAAAAAATAGAACACATAATTGCTCTGCAATAGTATTGACCACTCTTTTCAGGTTTTTACTAATTACTAGTTTTACCAAATATATATATATATATATATATATATATATATATATATATATATATATATATATATATAAATTTTAAAGAAACGCTTATCTGTACACATATGATGAGCGTTTCTTTAAGTATATGTGTGTGTATGTACGCATGTGTGTGCTCGCGCGTATGGCCCGCAAGCTAACCCTCTCCAAGCACTTAACAACAAATAAAAATGAAATAGATAAACCGAATCATAGCCCACCCCGCCTCCCAACCTAAGCGAACACCCAACAGGTCAAGACCTACTTATCAAGAAATCATCTCACCAACGAGACGCCAACAACCTAAACCTTAGGACTCGAAATTTAAAGTAACCCCTCCTCCTACCCCCACATATCTCCATCCGCCTCCATGTATCCCTATGCTCTCAGCCACACCAGAGATGAACTTCCCAGACCCCCCACAACCACCTAATGTCCTTAAACTCCAAAACTAAAACATCACCGACATACCAAACACCCCTCTCCCACCTCTCCCCTTGTTCCCTTCCTCTTTTTCCGCTTTTCTCTCGCACCCCTCCCCTGACACCACTCACCCTTTCATTCCATGATAAACGAACATTTCTGTAAAAGTCTGAGGAAGCTACATGGCGGCCAAAAAACGGTTGTGTAGCCGAAACAATAATGTAACTTAACAGAAAAATACGGTAATAAAAAATAAAACGCATATTTGCTCTACAACAGTATTGAGCACTTTCTTCGGGTTTTTATTAATTACCATTTCTACTAATATATATATATATATATATATATATATATATATATATATATCCACACCGGTTTTTGACCAGATTAATTTTCTTTCTACTTTTAAGTTTTAGCCGTATTGACTTTTTACTATTAAATATATGAAACAATGTTTTCTTTGTCTTTCCCTGCTTACTATGTAATATTGTCCCGAGTATGACTACCTTTTGCTTTTAAAAAGGTAATTAAATTTTGTACTACGCAAAATTATATATATATATATATATATATATATATATATATATATATATATATATATTATCTATAATTATTTTATTAGCATATTTAAGCTAAAGAGAAGTTTCTGAGAGTCCACTAACTTGATAACAAAAATAATTTACGCATATATAAAGGGTGCTTTTTTTTTTTTTTTTTTTTTAGAGTCGGTGAACTTTTCATTAAAATAAATCATAAAGAAATATTTTTATTATAGTTCATTCCAAAGATAATTTAAATACACTTTCCGGTATATATCCTCTCCCCCCCCCCCCGCTGCGGCTCGCACACAAGAACGTGACTTGATCTAGAGGTCCAACTGTCATAAATTCTACACATTAAATTAGACTGTATTTCGGCAATGATGCATCGAATGTTGTGTATTCTAAGTAGGCTGTTATGTCCGATTTATCAACGTGGACTTTATAGATCCACAAATAAAATAATCTAATATGAGGATAAATCGCAGTTGATGTTTCAAAATGATTTTCAAAATAAATTTGGACAATTTGCAAGTGAATTTCGTATTGAATTGCCAAATCTTGTGAAAAAATAGTTGACAAATCTGCAATTAAAGAAATTGGTTGTCAATTTAAAGTTCGTCGCCTCTAAAAAAAATACCATATCAGGCATGCCTTAGAATCACCACCAATAAATTATTTATGGTTTCCACTTTTCATTTTTCCTCTTGCCCTTTTTTTCCATTCTTCCTTTCTTTCTTTCTTTTCTTCCTTGCGTCTTTTCCTTTTGTTCCTAATATCTTAACCTCTTCACTGATGTATGTAGGGATGATAGTGGTGGGGTGGGAATATACAAGAGAGCAACATAAGTTGTATATTTTCTGACCATATAAAAATTCTAATCAAATTAAAAGCATTTTTATATCAGAATAATCCCGGTTAAATCTGAAACCCGTTTTAGCATATATATATATATATATATCAAATTCACATTCATGTATTTTAAATAGTATGTTTAAAATTTGGGGTGGCCATCACACACACATACGAATACTATTCTTTGTAGTCTTCCATTACCTCTATCAAGTTCTTTAACCTCCCATTCCTATTCATTCCTATATCTAAACACAAACTCAAATCCACACACCTATTGGATTTTATTTACATACAACTAAATCTTATATTTCACAGCATTTGACGAAACCTCCTGATATTAACTCCCTGTGACAAGGAAGACCTGATATTTTCATTGCAAACTTTGCTTTCATATAAGCTGCAGATGTCTCTTGTTACTAGTAACTTGTTGACCGGAACATGCTCATGACTGTGTAGCAACATATTACTGCTTATGTAAAAACAAATAATATATATATATATATATATATATATATATATATATATATATATATATATCTGAAGAGAGCTTGATATGGATATCTAAAACGGTCCTAATTATCGGGCTTGAAACCGACGGTACCAATGACTTATCTCATCTAACAACTTTCTGTACACAAAATACAATATATATATATATATATATATATATATATATATATATATATATATATATATGTGTGTGTGTGTGAGTGTGTGTGTGTGTGCATCATGAGTGTGTGTATTTATTCACCAGCCAAATCTTTTTCTAATCAGATCATACGTCACTTTAATCTTTAAAAAAAAATACGGATAAATGTTTAACTTTGATATCTGAGGCAAATAATTTTCAAATTTTCTCCAAAACTTGATATCAAACATGATAGTATCAACGATTCACCCCAAAGATCAACATCGATATACTTGTGAACATGAAAATAAACAACTGAAATTAACAATGTTTTACTAAATTAACAAAATACACATTCAACAATATCAGCTACATACTTCCGAAACTTTACAACGTGGGGCATCGCTATGAAGCCTATCAGCATAGCTGGTAATTCACGGGAGCATTGTGTTGACCTGCTAATAATCGATTGGTAGCCTACTTACTGCCCTCCCTATAGTAAATTGAACCGACTATGCTTATACGTCTTCAATGAAAATAACCCTGATTCACTCGATTATCAGTGAAAATTCAAACCCTTCCTTGTAGAAAGATGTAGATGTTGGACTATTTTTCTATTCTAACAACTTATTTCCTCAGACGGTTCCTCTTTGGAATTCTCTTCCTGCGCCTTGTTTTCTCGGTCGTAGTAACATGCAGAAATTTGAAAGTTATGTGAACAAATATGTTGCTGCCCTACTCCCCACCCAGGACGCTTCCTCATAAATCTTGTCCCTATTACAGTAGCCGTTTGCATTTTAGTGGCAATATGTCCTGTTTGGAGTGAATAATGAAAAACTTTACAAAATAAAAATGAAAAAAAACAAAAGTTCATTTTAATTGCTTGTTTATTATGTGTGCGTATAGATTACAATATGTATATTTTAAGTTGCGTTTTTTGATGACACTATTGCTTGTACAGATAATACTACTAAACAAGCTATTATTTAGGTCACGGAGTTGGAAATAAACAGCGAATATCACAAAGTTTAAAATGACTTGTACAGAATTTAAATGTACACCTTAGGAGAAGGATTGCCTACGATGTGTTTGTCTCTTTTTACTTTGTTGATATTCATTGTTTATTTCCAGCCCCGTAGATTAACTAATAACTTGTTTAGTAACATTATCTATAAACTATAACATCAACAACAGAAAAGCAGCTTACAACATGTGATAACGGTATATTCTTGGAATTCATTTTTCAATATTAAAACATAAAAAAAACATTCTATATTGTTTTAGTGATTTTTATTCTTCCTATCAACCTACTTCCCTACGAGGGCAGAGTTCAGTGCAACGTCGGCTTTTAATATGCTGAACAAGAGTCTCATGTAAACAAATTCTTATAAAGTCGTTTTCTTAAATAATCAAATTCTATGCTATTTCTATCACTAACAAGCACTATGCTGTTGTCTTAGTGATCACTGTACACTCATTAGCCTTTATTCTCGAGTTGCCTTTGGGCCTTGATAGGTGGTGATTCCCTTGTAATTAAATAAAAAATAAAAAGGCACTTTCGATTCAAACAAAAATAAAAATTGCTTCTGTCTAGAAGGATTTCTTTTTCACTGACTGAAGACAGAAAAAAATTAGTTCAACATAAGATACTACATTTGGCTTATAGCCAAAAGACCAAGAGACTGTTTTTTTTTTATTGTTCTTATTTTATTTTTGCAAACTTCATTGTTGCATTAAATGTGCTTTTTTTTTGTTTTGCTTTTTTTTTACTTTATTATATTTCATATCTTTCATCTTTTATACTAGATTTGAACTAATTTATTATTAATTTAGGCTTACAGCTTTTTTCTTAGAATCTTAGGAATTCTCATGAGATAGATTTAACTATGTCATCCCATAAAAAATTATATGAGTGGCTCACAAAAGAGTGGGGAAGGAGGGGTTCACTGATAAGGTTTTGGCAGAGAGCTTACTAGCAAGTAAATCGAGTCCTGCTGACAGATTTAGTAGTAGCTATCAAGTACATTTGAAATCAGAGTTCTCCCTTATAGTTCAGCTCATTTGGAACAATGCTTTGAACTGTAGTATCACTACTGATTGGTAGGATGAAACACTATTAGGTCTGAATTGGGAGTACAAAGGGAGACTACTACGGAAAGAACAATCCATGCCTCCTTGTTCAGTCAAAATTATTTGATTCATTAAAAATATTTTAATTTGTTTAAGCAAGACTCGTGTTTGCTATTACAGTAATTAATTCAAATTCTTCTACAATTTTGAAATTCATAAAAAATATTTCTACATTGATAAGTTTTTAAAATATAACATCTTAAAAAGCATCTATAACAAATTAAACATTTAGCATTTCTGTTCATATTGTCTAGAAGAATACCTGTCCCAGTTATAGGTAAAATTAATTCCCCCATACACATGCAAGTGCAGTATTTCTCATAAGACATATGTTCAAATTCTGTACAGGTCTCAGTCTTTCACTTTGTGATACTCTTTGTTTATTTCCAACCCCTAAACCCCGTGAACTAAATAATTGCTTATTTAGTAGTAAAAAGAGCTTTTGGAATTTTTATGAAAGGCTTTCGCTTTTTTTCTTTTTGCATTAAACAAGATTAACTAAATGTAGTCCACTTTACGCCACCTTGTGCTTAGCAACTGTGTTCCAAAATTCACAATGATCGGTTAATTAGTTTAAGAGTGAATATATATATAGATCAGGTTACATCGGCACAACGAATTTATATCTCAATTTTAAAACTTATACACACTATTAGGTCCCTCACAATCTTAAACAGTATTTGATGAAGCGTTTACTGAAGCGTTTATGAGTCTATAGAGAGCAGAAAGAAATACTTTTTATTTATGTCTATACATATAAAGTTGAGTTTTTTGTCTCAAAGTAAATACAACTTCTTAATATACTCAGACATGCGAACGACTTAAAACAGAAAACTAATTTGCATATTCTTAAAAAAAAAAAAACACGAAGTCGCATTATTTTACTATTTTTTTTTTTCTTTCTGTTTTCTAATTGGATGATTGGTTTTATTTATATACTATGCACCGTTCTATTTGTGCATATTTCCTACAGTGTGCAAATTTATGTAACGTTTGGGGGGAAAATCCTAGCACACACGCACACACACACACACACACACATATACGAGGTGGTACTTTTACCGTTTAAAAGGAATTTTTGTTTTCAATAAAATGGAGGCTATTTACGTGACATTATTTTTTATACAGGAATCAAAATAAAAATTCCAATCTTTAAACTATGAAATAAAAATAAAAAGGAATTAATCAAGTACACGCGTTTATAAAAAAAAACAAACTTCATATTTATTTTAAAATGTAAAACTAATTTATTCGCCACACTGTATATATTGGATAGATAAGTAAAAACCAAGTGTCTTATCATTAATTAAACTAATGAACAAATCACAATTTTTGGAATATATATTCTAGGCAACACGATTAGTAACATAGGTATAATACTTTTTTTGTAACTTTAAACATTTGAGAGTATTTTGTAACTTTAAACATTTGAGGGTGTATACACACACACACACACACACACACACACACACATATATATACATATATATGAGAGAGAGAGAGAGAGAGAGAGAGAGAGAGAGAGAGAGAGAGAGAGAGAGAGAATCAATAAAATAACCAACCCAAACTCGTGCTAGCCCCTCCCCCAAACTTTTAAACTAAGTTAGATTTTTAAAAAATAATTGAATAATAAAAAAAAGAATTTTGAATTATCATTACATTTTTAAAACGGATGTTAGGTGCATAGGAATTAATAAAATATGTTTTAGTAAAATTATCAATTACCAAACATGTATTCTAAACAACAGGGCGAGTAACGTGAGCACATTATTTTTTCTTGTAAATTAAACCATTAGTGAGCATGCTACCGAAACCGTACCATGCTGTTCCCCCTAAACAAAGAAAAAAGACAAAGTATATTTTTTTTATTGATTATACCCGTTCTGTGATAGATATTCTGCTATATATATATATATATATATATATATATATATATATATATATATATATATATATATATATATATAAGTGAGAATGTGTGTATGTGTGTGAGGATAATTCTCAACCTATATATTCGACGAAGTTTCGATCTGCAGACTTAAAATTTGATATATAGGGTATTCAGACACGTGAAAAACTTTTTAATAAGTTTTCATCTAGAGCTGGCTGCTAAGGTGACAAAATTGAAAAATTGGTACTTGCGAGTTACCGGATTTTTATCTGCTTGTGAACTGTTTAACGACTGTGTATGCGTGAATCGTTCACATTATGTTAAAACAAGTAGGTTCGAAAACACTTTTTAAAGATCATGTCAAGCTGGCCTAATAGTTATCGTACTTGACTCACTGTTTTGGGGTTTTGGTTTCGATCTCGTCTCGAGTATTTTTTTTATTTTCTTTTTACTTACAAGAAGTGAACTGTTTAGAAAAAAAGATAATACTCGCATGCACATGTCTCATTTCCTTTCGTTTTTTCATATCATTTTTTTTTAAGGAATTTAACGTTATATGTAACAACAGGTAACACCGGTACATTATATATATATATATATATATATATATATATATATATATATATATATATACTCTTACGTAAAAAGAATTGAGTACTTTTGGTCATCAGTGCTATAAAAATGTAATAAAACAAATAATTCTTAATAGTGCACCACTGCACCGGTTGCCAACCATTTAAATGAAGATTCCGAATATCATTATGTCTAACTTGTTAATTGTGGAGACGATAAACAATGCGTCTGTGGATAAGTGTGTGTGTGCATACAGACATTTATATACATTTTACACACACACACACACATAAATATAATACACATACACACGCACACATATATATAATTCACACACACATATGCATATAATAAACACGCACACACATATATATAATACACACATATACATATAATACACACACACATAATACACACACATATATATATAATACACACACACACGCATATATATAATGCACACGCATATATATATATATATATATATATATATATATATATATATATATATATATATATATATATATATAACCCACACACAAACAATACACACACATAAATAAATAAATATATATATATATATATATATATATATATATGATACACACATACGTACATATATGATACAGACACACATACATATATGATACAGACACACATACATGTATGATACACATACATATATATATGATACACCCACATATACATATATATATGATACACACACATATACATATATATATATGATACACACACATATATATATATATGATACACACACATATACATATGTATATATATATATATATATATATATATGATACACACACATATACATATATGATACACACACACATATATATATGATACACACACACATATATATACATGATACACACACACATATATATACATACATGATACACACACATATACATATGTGATACACAGATATACATATTATACACGCATATACATATATATATATATGATACACACATATACATATATATATACATGATACACACACACATATATATATATAGATATGATACACACATATACATATATGTATATATATGTGCGTGTGTGTATGATACACACATATACACATATATATAATACATACATATATATATATGATACACACATATACATATATATATATATGATAGATACACACATATACATATATGATAGATACACACATGTACATATATGTATGATACACACACACACATACACATACATATATGATACACACACATATGTGATACACACACACACACACACACATATATATATACGATTTTTTTATTCTTTCGTAATAACACAAGTGTTTAAACAAAAGATGCATTTAAAGTTTCTAATTTTTTATTGTTAAAACTAAAAACTTTAAACAAATGTAATAAATAAAATTTTATTTTTTATTATTTCATGGTATCACAAGAAGTGTTAAAACTAAAATGTTTTTTTTTTAATAAATTATTTCTATCTGGTTCCATATTTCGTTTCATGTTTAGTTACTTTTGTTCCGTATCTACATCAACTGTATCCATTGCCGCCGTCTAAATTTTGGGAACGCAATTGTTATATATAGCTGTATACATACCTAATAAGCGGGCATAAATAATAAACAACAAATGTTCAATATTGCATTTGTGCATAAGTTAACTGTGCTGCACTTCCGTATATGTTGAGAAATTTGATAAAGAAATTATATGATATTTAAATAGAAGTATTCTTTTATTTATTTTTAAAATGTTGATAACTGACAGTACGAAATTCTTTAACACTTAACCACTGATTTCTCCACCAGACTACTCCACTCATAAGACAACATGTGCATTATATATATATATATATATATATATATATATATATATATATATATATATATATATGTACATATTTTTTTTGTTCACTGTTTTTAGGAAATAATTCCAACAAAGTGCTTGGTTATAAACAAAGAAATTTCAATATGAGCTTAATATTAATTTATTTAAAAACTATACAGAAGGTCAGAAAAACATTGGTACCGTCGGTTTCAAGCCCAATATAAGGGGAACCGGTTGATGGTAAAAAATATTAGGCTTTTGTCATCCATTGTTTTCTGTTATATATATATATATATATATATATATATATATATATATATATATATAAAAGGGTGAAATGATAAAAATGTCGCCCTAAAGAAAACAACACTACAGTTTATTTTAAAACTTTTATTGAAAAAAATCAATATTGGTGTGTTGGAAGGTCATGTTGGTGATGTTCTCGACGTATGACCAAACGAAGTAGTCCACTGGGTTCAAGTCAAGGGAGAAGTGGGGCCAGTGAGAGAAGGGTACAAAGTTGTAATATTCCTTCTGAAGCCAAGCCTGAGTCTCTTTGGACTTGCGGGCCAGTGTCGAGTTTTGCTGCCACACCCAGGATTTACCAGCAGCCACCAAATTGCACCAGAGAATCACCACACTTCTCAGCACATCCAGGTACACTTTGGTGTTGACTTTCAAGCCGACTTCAAAAGATGTGAGGAGGCACACTAAAGACCATAATCGTGGTCAGAAACTTCACTGAGTTATGCCTTTAAGTGTTAAATCGTCCGGATTTGCATTTTGAAGGTGCTGCCAATAACCCTGTTGTCATAACTTGGATCGGTAGAGATCATGAGTTGTACAGCGGCAGATCTCCAATCTGAAAATTGTGTCACTTTCAGACATAATAGAAGGCTTCGATCGCTGTTGGAATTTGTTCACAACTGGCCAACTAATAGATGTTCCAGAACAAAGAAAGAAAACAGGTTTTCATTAAACAGAAACGGAATCATGTCGTCTTTTCTAGTGTGACAATTTTCTCGTTCCACTCAGTATATATATATATATATATATATATATATATATATATATATATATATATATAATCTTCCAATGACACATTTTACACATTAAAATATTTTTCTGGTATAATTTATCATTAAATTATTTAATGGGAAAGTTTTTGTATTTATTTTAATGTTTTACTTTTAGCAATTATTAACAGGCAATTAAACAGGAAAGCAAAACGAGAAGATAAAACGAAGTTAGTTGAATTCGTTATTTAATCTATCAAAATTGTTTACATTGATTTTCAAGACGGCAACAAAAAATGTGGCAGAAGTTTTTTTTTCTCCAAATATCATAAAAGTTGATTAGTTCTTTTTAATTAAATATTCATTTTGAATGTTCATTTGGATTAAATATTCATTTCTAATGTTGCTTTTAAGGAAATGCTCGTTTTTAGCAGCAAACAAATGAAATGTATTAAGTACTTGATTTTTATTATTTTACTGAATTTTTAATGATGTCAAAGAGTGAATCTTTATAGAAACGACAATATGCAGGAGTGTCAAACGGATGCAAATCCGATTTCAAAGTCAAGTGTGACACCCAAAGTTTCTTATAATGATTTACAGACAGAACCTTTTATAGACATACCTAGAACCGTCCATTCAATAAGCATATTTTAAAATTTTATTTCGAAATTATGTTTAATGGACAGATTAAATGACCAATTAAACGAGAGAAACTTTTATAACCACAATACTAAACCTAATTCTGCCTCTTATATAAATGTTATAAAATTATAGATATAAAAATTATTTTCAGTCAGTAAATGTTCATTTATAGAAACTCACATTTAGCACAGAAAATAGTCACAAATCTTAGAAATATGTTAATATGTTCATAGTGTAAATAACATGTGTGTCACTAATAGATAATGTGAGTATTCGGCAGCGTGGCACTCACTGTGTGTGTGTGTTGATTAACCTCGTTAGTTCGTGTATGCATATGCGAGATGATAATAGAGTTATATGGGTGTTTGAATTGATCTTTATTTTTTGTCTACCGACCAAAAGCAAGCAGAGGGAGATTGTGAGCAAACGTTCCTGGGTCCTTTGAGTGCACTGACTAGAGAACTTAAATTTCGTTTGCCAATAACTGTTTGATAAGGTTTATTAATTCAACTATGACTTGTTTAGCGAATTTTATTGATTGAAAATTATTGACTTAACACGTTTATGTGAAAACTTTATTTGCTTTTGGAAGTAAAGACGAGAGTGTATCCCAATGAAGCGAAAAAAAGAGGATGGCTATTCAAGCCAGTCGCTTTTTGCATTCGTTTCAAATCGCATCTTAATTCACTATAATGTGTAGCTACATCTAAAAATGTTATTTTAAAATGCTAAACTAGTTTCTTATGAATTAAACAAAATGCCTTGAGCTAATTAAATTCCTTAAATAATTCTTATATTTATATTTCAGAATTTTTGAGATGCAGATTGATAATATTTTATTATTAACATGAAATCATGGCGCAACAAATGAAGATGTTTATTAACAAACAGTTCTATATGACAATCTTCTGAAGGTTAAAGGTTCAATTCTTACTACTGGCGATAATAAAGAAGAATAAAAAAATTTCAAAATTGTTGATGGCACAAGAACAATATACCTCCGTCGATAAAATAAAGAGTTCAGCTTGAAATTTCATAATAGGTTCACGAGTTTCACGTTTTCCTCCGATTCCAATTTCTCTCATTCTTTTTTTTTTTTTCAAAGTTTCTGGGGTCGTTTCTAGTGCTGCTATGATTATTGGTGTTATCTTGAATTTCTTCATGTTCTATATCTCTTTCAGCTCTCTGGCCAGTTCCGTGTATTTGATTAATTTCCCCCTCCTCGATTTTTACTCTATCAACAGCTGGGAGGGCGAAATCTACGATCTGCAGGATTTCTCCTCCTTGTTATCTATTATGACATTCAGTCTTTTTGCTTGGATGGGTTTATATATTTGTACCCCCATGTCTCATAGTATTTCTTGATTTTCATTTTAAAGTATTGCTGCCAGTTTGTATTCATACCATTTCTCAGGATGTTCTAGACACAGTCGTTTGCATATTTCCAGTGTACTGCCTTCCCACCTGGTCGTGTCTCTTCTTATACTCTTTTGGGATTAGTTTGTTGCATTCACTTGTTTTGTGGTTTATCGTTTCGTCTCTTTATCCACTGAGTCAACATTAGCTGTTTTATTGTTCTTTATCGATCTTAGCTTTGATATAGTTGGTTCTAATCACATTATTTTGTGTGCGTCTAATAGTTTCTCTATTTACCATTATTATTATTTTTTTTTTACTGTTATTATTTTTTTCTGATTTAACTTAGCATTTTATTACATACATTAATAATAATAGGAAATATGTAAGAATAAGGAATATATTAATTAGTTTGTTTCTCAGCATCTGATTATATGGCTGGATGAAGCAAATACTATTTATATTCGGCTTAATCTTTTTCATTATTCAATGTTAATATATCCACTTTAGGCCAATGTTAGATAACTTTATATTATTTGAATAAAATTTAAAAAATTTTTTTAAGTCTTTAGTTTTGTTAAGAAAAGCCAGCAAACCTGAATTATTATAAATTTGATTCTTTGGATTTATTTTTTTATTTGAACGTAAAATCTCCCAATGTTTCTTTCTCTCTAAGACATACATACATATATAAATATGTGTGTGTGTGTGTATATATATATATATATATATATATATATATATAGTGTAAAATTTTGTTGAAAATTCAAAGACTCACGTTTTCTTTTTTATAACCTTCGCTTATTTCCTGGATTTTTTCCATTACAGCTGTTTCATTGATGAGTAGGCAATTTTACCGATTTATGTTTCCATAAAAATATCCTGTCCCCATCAACTTCTTATATATATATATATATATATATATATATATATATATATATATATGTGTGTATGTATATATATATATATATATAGAGAGAGAGAGAGAGAGAGAGAGAGCGAGAGAGAGAGAAGAAAAGAGAGAGTATAAAGAAACTGAGTAATTTATAAACGAAAAAATGCAGTCTAAATTCCTAGAGATATTCACTTAGCACTTGCATGTACCGAAATACTGATCGCGCGGCGGGTGGGGTGGGGGGTCACCTTAATATCGTTTAAAAAAAAATCAACAACAAAACCTTAATATCGTTTAAAAAATCAACAACAAAACTGCGTAAACGGATAAACGATCAGAACTAAGCAGTACATTGTCTATGGCATCATAGCATACTGGGTTAGGGCGCTGGACTGAAATACATAAGGTTGGGGTTCGAATCCTAACAACAGTCAAGTTATGCTGAAGAGGAGTAGGGCACCAAAACACGTGTGTTCGTAGATTACTGTTTTTAAAAAATAATAAATAAATAAAAAATACGTCCAAATAAAAAATGGACGACTTTCTTATAAAAACACCGGATCTCCGAGGCGGAGACGTTAACCTTAATATCGTTTAAAAAATCAACAACAAAACGATATATATATATATATATAAGTAAAAATGTGTGTGTGTACATATACATTTCCCTACCAAATTACTATGTCAATTTTCTGTCTACAGACTCGAAATTTTACATAAGGGGTATTGAGATTCGGGAACATCTTTTTAACAGTTTTCGGCCAGAAAGTTGGCTGTCAAGTGGTCAAAGTTCAACGATTCGACCTTTGAAAACTCTACCAAACTCCTCCGTTAATTTTGTGTATAAACACTTGAAATTTTAAAAGTAAGTTACTTGGACAGGGATCAAATTTTTTAATTTGATTTGAGCCCAAAACAATAAATGTTAAGGGGTCGAAATTGGGATCAAAGTTTTTAAAAAATTGACCTCTGCGGTCACTACCAAATTACTCTGCTAATTTCTAGTCTAAACATTTGAAATTTTACATAAAGGGTATTCAGAGATAGGGCAAACTATTCAATCGGTTGGGTCGAAAATTTGAGCTGCCAAGGGGTCAAAGTTCAAAAGAATTGACCTTTACGTTCTCTAACAAACTACTCAGCCAATTTTGGTGTAAACACTTGAAATTTTACATATCTGGTTTTCAGACATGCAGTAAGCATTTAAATAAGTTTTGGGGCGAAAATGTGGCTGCCAAACCACCAAACTTCCCCGCCAATTTTGGGTCTTAACACTTGAAATATTAGATGTAGGTAGCTTGGATATGTGTCAAACATTTTATTTTGATTTGAAACCAAAACAACAAATGTCAAGGGGTCAAAATTGGGGTCAAAGTTAAAGAAAAATTATCTCTGCAGTCTCTACCAAATTATTCAGGCAATTTTTGGTCTAAACATTTGAAATTTTACATAAAAGGGTATTCACACATAGGGAAAGTTATGAACAGTACAAACGGCATGAGCGAAGCCGGTCAGAAATGCAAGTAGTAAATAAGGTTGGTTTTGAGGTAATAGTAAATTAATAGGAAATAATTTTGGGTTTGAGATTAATAGTGAATTATTAGTAAATAAGTTTAGGGTTGAGAACAATAGTAAATTAGCAGCAAATAATTTTGGGTTTGAGATTAATAGTGAATTATTAGTAAATAAGTTTAGGGTTGAGAACAATAGTAAATTAGCAGCAAATAATTTTGGGTTTGAGATTAATAGTGAATTATTAGTAAATAAGTTTAGGGTTGAGAACAGTAGTAAATTAGCAGCAAATAATTTTGGGTTTGAGATTAATAGTGAATTATTAGTAAATAAGTTTAGGGTTGAGAACAATAGTAAATTAGCAGCAAATAATTTTGGGTTTGAGATTAATAGTGAATTATTAGTAAATAAGTTTAGGGTTGAGAACAATAGTAAATTAGCAGCAAATAATTTTGGGTTTGAGATTAATAGTGAATTATTAGTAAATAAGTTTAGGGTTGAGAACAATAGTAAATTAGCAGCAAATAATTTTGGGTTTGAGATTAATAGTGAATTATTAGTAAATAAGTTTAGGGTTGAGAACAATAGTAAATTAGCAGCAAATAATTTTGGGTTTGAGATTAATAGTGAATTAAGAGTCGATAAGTTTTGAGTTGAAAAAATAGTAAATTAATAGCAAATAATTTTGGGTTGGAGATTTGTAGTGAATCAATAGTAAATAAGTTTGGAGTTTAGAGTAATAGTAAATTAATAGAAAATAATTTTTGGTTTGAGATTAACAGTAAATTAATAGGAAATAAGTTTGGATTTAAGAGTGATAGTTAATTAGTAACAAATAATTTTGGGTTTGAGATTAAATGAATTCATCTATCTATTATATCTATAAAAGTGAAATTGTCTGTGTATGTGTACATTTCCCTAGCAAACTACTTTGTCAATTCTACAGACTGGAGATTTGACATAAGAGGTATTGAGATTTAGGAAAATCTTTTTAATCGGTTTTCGGCCAGAAATTTGGCTGTCAAGTGGTCAAAGTTCCACGATTTGAGCTTTGAAAACTCTACCAAACTCCTCCGCCATTTTTGGCCTAAACATTTGAAATTTTAGATGTAGGTTACCTGCACATGAGTACATACTTTTTATTACATATATGCATATAAAGTTATGAGCTGTACATAGGGACCAAGCAAAGCCGGGCTGAACTGCTAGTATATATATATTTATGTGGAAATATTCTTATTCACTTATATTTCTTTTTTATATATACCAATTCTAAATAAGATTGGTATGTATAAAAAGGAAATTATATATATATATATATATATATATATATATATATATATATATATAACACAAAGTTGTGCACTTATACAGATATTCTGAGATATTGTATCGTTTTGCATATATATGTCTATGCAACCACATGCATACATATGCACTTACACCGACACATCTATTGGCCATGTGTGTATATGTTTCTATGGATTGTCCTTAAGTGGAATTCATTACGACACAACTTTGCTTATTTTTTTAAGAAAAATCTCATTCATTTCAGTGTTATGTACACTTAAAAAAAAACTGAATGTTTAATTACGTAAAATGGTAAATAGATTTCTAATAAAAAGGTTTAATAAAATATAAAGTTTCAAAACATTTTTTCTTTACTTCTCTTTTATATTACATCTCGTATTCTCAATACAAATATGATTTTCAACATCTGTAGATTTTTTTAACTTTATTATATGAACTTTAAATAAACAACTAAGTTTAAATAGAAACCAGTACAAATATAAATAGATATAATAGTCGTACCCGATGGGACAGCTATATGTGAATAACACACACACACACACACACACACACACATATTATATATATATATATATATATATATATATATATGTGTGTGTGTGTGTGTGTGTGTGTGTGTGTGTGTGTGTGTGTGGATGTGTGTGTGTACGAAGGTCGTTTCAAAAGTAAAACCATCTCATTTTTTAACTCAAAAATTTGCAAAGCTATGAAGACAGGGGTCATACCTTTTGTGCTCCAGTATTTATTTTTCTACATAGTCACAAGCATTCTCAGTGCACTTTTGCCAGGTATTCAATGATGTATCTCTGCTTCTGACACATGTCCATGACAGGAGTTGCCTTTTTGGAGTCTCACAACATCAATGTCTGCAACAGAGAGATGAAAGTTTCAGCTTATGCATGAATAGGTTCAGTCATCATAATAATACAATTTGTAATTCCCTCTGACCCAGTCGAATGGAATAAAAAATAGGAGGCCTTACTTTTGGAACACCCTTCGTGTTTATATATATATATATATATATATATATATATATATAAGAATAATAGGATAGTTAAATTCCAAGATCCAAATATTTATATTTCAAGCAAAACAACTCTTCCAACATATTAAAATTTCGGTACATGTTTTACAGATTCGTTTCGTCATGTAGAAACAAACGATTATTTTTATATCAATACTGTTTCTTTTTCGTGCATGTACTTTTTAGAATAATGAGAAATTCTTTGCTTAAATAAGACAATGCATAACAATATAATCCTGCAAGAAGAAGAAAAGTTCATAGAGGACTCAACATCGTGTTTTTGTTCCAGCAGCCATCTTTATTCATATTGTAAAGATAGTCAGGTTTTATTCAACAAATAAATTAAAGTGCTTTGAATTTTTTTTTAATTCATGCATTTTTTCTATCTAAATAAAGAATTTATAATTTTTCTGAAGAGTATATGTACGAAAAGAGACGGTATTAACATAATACCCGTTGGTGTCTGCTTAACGAAATGGATCTGTAAAAATACTGTTAATCTTTTATATATGCTCTGTTATATTAAACATACATTGACTGTCTAAACAAAAAGAACTGATATATACAAAGAGTGAAATATAATTGAAACAAGCGAAGCATGCATGGTCCCCCGTGAGTGTTTATCCTTGAATGGCCTCTGGGCTTTGATAAGTTATGACTCCCTTGTAAAAAATATATAGTATGATTGGTGCGTTTGATGAAAAAAATCAACAAAAAAGCTGCAGTAAATGAAGAAAAGGTACTTTTTACTAAGACAATGCACAATGTAACGAGTTGATCGCAATGATGGCAAGACTATATGAATTGGTCCTGATAATTGATAGATCCTGAACTCTCTGTCCCACCGACAAAATGTTGCGTCCCTCTGCTTGTTCTATAAGTATTTTAATGGTGAATGTTCTGACGAACTGCAAGCACTTGTGTCCCCACGACGTAAATACCCTCGACAAACCAGACAAGCAGCTAAATCCCACCCCTACACAATGGAGATCCCTAGATGTAGGAGAGCTTTCTACTCCAGTAGTTTCTTCCCCAGAACCGCTACACTTTGGAATTCCATTCCGGCTCCATGCTTCCCCAACTGTACTGTCATGCAGAAGTTCAAGTGTAACGTGAATCGACATCTTACTGCCCAACTCCCTACATAGTACGCCAGTAGCTTATGTCCCTGATAGTAGCCCCCTACACCAAAGTGGCAATGTGCCTTGTTTGGGGTGAAAATGTAATAAAAAAAGAAACATACTTCAAATTCGTTCTCTATGCATCCTATTTTCAAAATTTAGTCCCTAATGATAATTGATTGTTTGCAAATCTCAAAAGGATGTTCCAGGGAAAGAAATTTGATTTCAATGAAAAGGTCACATTGGAAACTGGGGTATATCTTTAAGGCAAGACAAATCGTTCTACAAAGAAGGTATCACGTTTTTAGGGAAGTGTTTGGAATAAGTGTATCACTCTAAACTAAAAGGAGACTATGTTGATGAATGGTGTTGAATTTGATGTAAAAGTTGTTGTTACAAAGGCCCAGGACTTATTGAGTGATGCGTTAACATCCACAGGCAAATCAATTTCCCTCTTGCTACCAAAGAGCCCCGTTATTTACCTGCTCCTGAAGACAGCATAGTTAAACACAAGGTCAGTTTTTAAGGTGAAGGAAATCCAGTTCCCCTAAAAAGGTACGCTGGATAGGGACAAAAATGAAATTTGCTTCAGTCTAGAAGGATTTCTCCTTCACTCACCGAAGATAAAACAGATTAAGTATAGTAGCAGGAGCTGCTAAAAACAGCTATACTGCCTTGATAGAGTACAAAATAGACCTCGTGGCCTAGTGGGAGATGCCCTATTCTCTTCCTTGCAACCTCTCTCCCACAGAAGAGACGTTGCGAGCCTGTCTTTTTTATCATTATTTCCATAACAAGTGCTCGTCTGAGCTCCAATTCCTGGTCCCCCCCCCTCGCCAATCTTTCACGAAAAACACCCGTGTAGCTGAAACCACTGTCAATAATATTACCCATTCTTTATCTGTACCTAAATCAAAACGTAGATTCCATGAACAAAGCTTCTTTCTTAGAAGTGCACGACTGTGGAACTCTGTTCCGTTTCCTGTTTCCCATGATGTCTTCAAGCCCAACATAAACAAATTCCTGATAAACCGCCCCCTTAAGTAAGACACTTTATCAGATCTCCATTACTAATGATTACTACAATACTATCCCATTGATTACTGTACACGCAATAACTCTTATCCCCAAGTGGCTTCCGGGCCTTGATAAGTGGTGACTACCATGTAAAAAAAAAAAAAAATTTTTTTTAAAGTATGAAAACAAATCAAATTGCTAAGGAGATGTAGTCAAAGAGTTAACGACTTTCCATAACTACAAGACGCTGGTGCCATCAGATCAGGTTGTCTGAAGATACTGGCTTCCTGCCCTAAAATGCACTAAACATTGATGTTATTGTGCCTTTTTTTCTCTTTTTTCTCTTTGCAAAACTTAATCATCTTTCGCAAAGCAAAAAAGAAAAACAGCAAATTCATCTACAAAATAACCAAATCAAATTCCATAAATAAATATTTAAACAATCTGAAGCTTAAAAACTGTTTGGCATTAAATAACCGAAATGTTGGTACGCTATGAAACAAACCATCAAACAACTACAAGACAATCATCACAAAATTTGTATTTGAGGTCAATAACCTTATTGTTATCTATTTGTTTATCTATTCCATTTTTGCCTTTATATTAAAAGCCCTTGTTGAGCATTACCTATAATCTAGAATAAGATTACCGTCTTCGTTTTTTTTTTAACTTATCTTTTAAAGTGTTATTTGCATGATGTATAAGTATTAACTTTCGATTTTCAGGTGTCGTGTCTATACCTCCATATTTTTTGTACTTTAAGTTTACAATTCAAAGCATAATTAGGAGACTATTGAGGTTTTAGTACTAGAGTGATCCTTGGGAAGACATTGTTTTCTATGCCAGATTTATGGTCCTTAGTTAATAATGTAATAAATATATGGAGTGAGAAAAAGGGAAAGTGAGAGAGAGAGAGTGAGAGAGAATGAGTGAGAAAGAGATAGAGAGATAGATAGAGAGTAGATCGTCTGCTTTATATATTAAATTAATAGTGTCTCCATATCATACTCTCCTCATTAGCCAGTCGATTGGCATAACATTCATAGTCAAAGCCTGGGAGTTCAAATCTCACCCGGAGCATAATTATTTTTACTTTGCATTTTTTCAAACTAAACATTTTAAATTACAATATAAAACAATTTTTTCATATTATTTTTCTGAATTTTTTAGATGACAATTTGATAATTCGTATTTGGATTATTTGCAAATACCCATAACGTAGCGGATAAAGTACTTGATAAATTCACTTTTGACACTCTTATCTAATCCATTGATGGTTTAATCCTCAGTGTGAGCGATAATCGGAATAACAGTGCAAATTACTTCGGACTTTATATCCAGTCATGGCCGAGGAGAGTATGCTTGCCTTGAGAATTAAATAAATTTTTTAATTTGAAAGAAAGATTCCCAAGTTCTACAATATATACATGAAGAAGGTCGGAGGCTACATTGACCGAAATGTAAAAAATACCACTCAACCACTAAGAACATTAGTTTTAATAATACAAATGATACCAATTATCAATGCTCATCTTTCAAAAATTCAAAATCAGTATGGAGATTCTGATAGACTATCTTTGCGATAACATCATAGATAAAAATCTGACTAGACGATCGCCAAAGTGCCTCCTCATAGTTCAAATAATACAAATTATTAATCCTCATCTTAAAAAATAATTTAGACGCTGACTGTATATTTGTGATAACCTCAGAGATAAAGCTGATTAGACGATTGCCAAAGTGTCCTTCATCTCATAGTCTGAATAATCCAAATTGTTTAATTCAATGTTATTTTTTCTGTAATCTATGTAATTTATCAAAAATTAGGAGACTATAAAGCCGGGCTATTTAAACTTAAATCACAATAATTTTTCTTTTAAAATAAAAATTTTTTTTTTAAAAGTTGACAATTTAATGTACTTATAGTAAAGACTGTGAATAAGAAGATGGAAAGAATTAAGAAAAAAAAACAAAACAAAAATGATGTAAAATCCTCCTTGTTTTCAAGCTTATTTTATTTCTGTTTTCTTTTTATCTCTTGTTGATGTCAGGATCTTCATGTAAGTGCACGCATAATCACAATGACTTGACGTTTCTAAAAGCAACTCTCCCAAAGGGTGA
>NC_136488.1:29275869-29520869 GCF_053919585.1 Euprymna scolopes
AATAGGGGCGATAAGTAGTACAACAGATTCATAAAAATACAGTAGTTTTGTAAATAAAAGAAACATTTGCGAACAATGCAGGGAAAGAAAACATTTCTAATAATATGAATACGTTAGCAAAAAATAATCTGGAGCAAAAACTGGATTAGATATTAGGAACATCTTTGTTCTTTTTCTTTGTGGGGAGGGGGGGGGTTAATTAACAATGTTGGTGTGCCATTATATAGATTATACTGTTCTGTTTTAAAATCCTTGGAATAATTTTTCATGGTAAACAATTGATGATCTTTACAACAATACAAACAATGAAGGACTTGAGATTAGCAGATTTTTTTAAATAGTTTAAAATGGTTGAAAAATATCTAAGGCTATATATATATATATATATATATATATATATATATATATATATATGATTTTTGAATGTGAGATGATATATAATTATTTCTACAATCAAACAACGCCACAGCTCACACAAGTCATGAAAGCCACAGATCATTAGTACAAGATTCGAGTTTTGCCCTCATTTGGGCTCATCTGTTTAACATATTCAAGCTCGGAATTCAAAACCTAAGTTACTTGCATGTGAGGCGAGTAATCTGCTTTCATAGATTTAAATGTTTCAACCAACTGGAATCATTTAGATTAAAATCGTTTTTTTTTTGTCATTCTTTCTTGTCCTTAATTATTCAGAATTCTTGCTGCCAAGCTTTTTGCTATGCTAATTTTATTACAGAGTGGAACGATAAAATTATAACCCTAGAAAAGATGACATGATTCCATTTCCGTTTGATGAAAACTAATTTTATTCATTTGTTGGAGACCACCACCTAGTTATCCAGTTATATACAAATTCCAAGAGCAATAGGAACCTTCTATCATGTCTGAAAGTGACAAAATGTTCAACGAATATGATCAGAGATGCACTGCTGTACAACTCATGTTCTCTACCAATCCAAGTTATGACAATAGGACCATTGCCAGCACCCACAAAATGCAAATTAGGACGGTTCAACGCTTGAGGGTACAGCTCAATGAAGTTTCCAGTCACGGTTATTGTCTTTGGTGTGTTTTCATGTGAGGGCCACATCATGTCACTTCACATGTTCAAAGTCTGCTTATAAGCCTACTACAAAGTGTACCTGAATCTGCTGAAAAGTGTGGTGATCCCCTGGTGCAATTAAGTGGCCTGGGTGAGGCAGCAGGACTCGGCACCAGCCCACAAGTCCAAAGAGACCCAGGCTTGACTTTAGAAGGGGTGCTACAACTTTGTACCCTTTTCTCACTGGCCCTCATCCTCCCCTGAACCCGCTGGACTACTTCATTTGCTCATACATCGAGAACCTCCAACAATACCAAAGCCAGTCTAATTGCTGCCATCCGCCGACTTTTCACCGGTGCTTATGGAAAAGGCATGCTTCTAGTTCTGAAGGCAGTTATTGTAGCTGAAGGCGACTACATTCAATAAATGTCAGCTCTACTACATAATCAAGTTACCTGAATTGATTTTTTTCAATAAAAGTTTAAAATAAAGCTGTAGTGTTGTTGTCTTTAGGGTGACACTTATCGTCTCACCCTGTAGAGAGAACTTTTATGCACTAAGGAAAGAAAATGCTATTTCAAACTTATAAATGAAAAACGAAAGAAAATGCTATTTCAAACTTATACATGACATACGAAAGAACATAATGCTTAAAACTTATAAATAACAAGCAAAAGAAAATCCTACTTCAAACTTAAAAATGATTGACCAAAAATGCTATATAAAACTTAAGCGTGACAGGCCAAGAAGTACTATTTAAAATTTGAACATGCTAAATTTAAAATATACTGTTTAAAACCTAAGGTGACAGAAAGATAACTCTATAACAAATTTAACAATGACAGACCAATGTAAATACTATTTGAAATTAAAAATGACAGACCATTAAAAATACTATTTCAAATCAAAAATGATAGACTAATGAAAATACTATTTCAAATTAAAAATGACAAACCAATGAATATAATATTTTAAATTAAAAATGACAAACCAATGAATATAATATTTTAAATTAAGGATGACAGACCAGTGAAAATAATATTTCAAATTAAAGAATGACAGACTAATGAAAATACTATGTCAAATAAAAAATGACAGACTAATAAAAATACTACTTCAAATGAAGAATAACAGATCAAATATGTTATCTCAAACCAAAATACAATTTCTAAAGTTAATCGTAAAAGATCAACTGACAGGCATAGCTTCTTCTAGAAAGGCTTGAACACATACAATAAGATGGAAAGACAAAGCCTTCTATAAAGATACGTGGATGCATCTATAAATGGTATTTCAAACTGAAGTGTTAAAAACAGACAGACAAACAAACAGATCAAGCCTTTTATATAGAAGCAAAGGATGCATCTACAAATAATTAGTCGGAAGATTCAAACAGCCAATTTTATTTGTATCGAAGAAACTGATTTGCTAAGTGATTCATTCTTCTTCAAAAACTATGGAACATCCGGAGTTTTTAGAATCTATCGAAAATGTTAACAGCAGATTATCTGTTTATCGAATTCCTTAAAGAATTATTTCTCTTTGATTGACCTTTTCTTGTAATTAGAAGCTTGAAATATTTTCCTCGTTTCTTCATTCTGACATTTCGCCCTCTTGCATCGCGACAATTCTATAGATAGTTCGAAATTTTGAAAATATGGCACATAAAGAATCTTGAATCTAGCTCAAAGATGGCTCGTGAATGTCAACCGATTCTGCTACTTATGGTATTCTTCAAAATGGTAAACAGTGTTGTTATTGTGTAGACAGAAAAAGAAAATCCAAACAAATGAACCTGTTTCTTAAGAGCTGTTCTTTAGGTTTTCTTGACATTATAACATAGATTACAAACATTGGTGATCCATCCGTTAAATGGATTTTCGTTGTGTATCGTGTATATTTGTGATATAAACAGTAAACATTTAGCCAGAAAGAGGGAGAAACAAAGAGCACACATCCCTGTTTAAAACATAGTTACAGAGTGTACCATGAAATTGTCGGCATAGAAAAGACATGATTCCATTTCCGTTTGATAAAAACCGTTTTTTTTTTGTTGCAGATCATCTACTAGTTGACCAGTTGTGTGTACATCTCAAGAGCGATACTAGCCTTCTATCATGTCTGAAAGTGATACAATGCTCGACAAGCGAGATCGAAGATGCACTGCTGTACAACTCATGCTCTCTACCGATCCAAGTTATCATAACACGGCCATTGACTGCACTCTCAAAATGCATCGTTAGATTGCCATGAATAACAGGGACGTGCCCGGGGTGAAGAAAACAAAGTTTCCCGCCACCGTTATGGTCTGTGGTGTGGTTTCAAGTGAGGGCCACATCATGCCACTTCACATCTTCGAAGTCCGCTTGAAAGTCAACATCTGGATGTGCTGAAGAGTGTGGTGATCCCCTGGTGCAATCAGGTGGTCGCTAACAGACCCTGAGTGTGGCAGCAATCCAAAGAGACCTGGGCTTGGCTTGAGAAGGCGTTGTGGTAGCTGATACGTTTTGCAGGGACGGTCTCCTCATGACTATACCAATGGACTCTATGTAAATACTGTATATATATATATATATATATATATATTTTGTGTACAGAAAGTTGTTAGTTGAGACAGATCATTGGTACCGTCGGTTTCAAGCTCGATAATAAGGCCCGTTTAAGGTCCGATGGTACCAATGATCTGTCTCAACTAACAACTTTCTGTACACAAAATATAAATACGCTCTTAAAATTTGGATTTTCCTTTTAATTGAGCACTCTGCTGGAATTCTTTTTCCAAAAAAAAAACTAATCATATATATATATATATATATATATATATATATATACTAGCAAAAGTACCCGTCGTTCACTGGGTTAAAAAACAGCTTACAGAAAATGGACTCTGATTTATTAAAGTATGATAGGTTATGAAAAGGAAGGGTTGTAAATTTGGGTTGAATTTGGGGGTATCAAAACCAAAGCAAAATATGATGAAAGTAAAAATAAAATAGATAAACCCCATAATTTATTATACTATACTTGTTCACACTGAAACACTTATAACAATATTCTGTGGATCTATATTAAATAAACCTTGTTAAACTTTGTGACATATTTCCATTCTATGGAGGTCAGGCGCGAACGAACACCCCATAATTTTATTATACCATATTTCTTCAAACTGAAACATAATTATCAAAGTATATTTACACAGATAGATATGAAAAGTCTTTATTAAAGTTTGTGCCTATTTCCAATCTATGGAGGCCTGGCGCGAATGCAGACCCGACAATTTTATTATACCATCTCTATTTAAGTTAAAACATACTTAGCAAAGTATTCTTATGTACATATATATCAAAAACACTTGTAAACGTTTTTTTTTTATTTTTTAATTTTTTTATTTCCATACTTTGTGTACCAGGCGCGAATGCAGACCCCACAATTTTAATGAACCACTGTTCTGCCAGATTAAACATACCCATTCCTGTATCTCGATACATCTTCTATCATTATATGTAATCAGTTTTTTTAAAATAGTCAACTATATAGGAGCCTATTCGTGACCAGACACACACACACACACACATTCAGCTTTATATTATAATATATATAGGGTGTCTCAGAAGTTGCACACTATATACTGATCTTCGTGGAGTGGCTACTCCGCTCACCAGATCTGTCCCTCTTGGCATTTTTGTCTTCGGGAACATCTCAAATGTGTACTAGAATTGTCCATCTGTTGAGCTAATAAACAAGAAAATAGATATATTTATTTTTATAAAAACTTAGATGATGTGCGATTTTTGGGACACCCTGTATATATATATATATATATATATATATATATATATATATATATCTTTCTTGCTTTCAATCTATCTGTTTTACTTTTGTGTTGTAGTTATTTATTCCATGTGTTCAAGTGAGCTTCAACAGAAGGAGAGCTACGACTTTGTACTGACCCCACTCACCCCTAACTTGAACCTGTTGGATTACTTCGTTTGGTTACACGTCGGGAACATCACCAACATGACCTCCCACAACACCAAAGCCAGCCTGATCGCTGCAGAGTATTCCCCTAGCTCCCATTGGCACTTGTGGAAAAGATATGCTCCCAGTTCCCGACCTTTACTGAAGCTGAAGGTGGTTACATTGAATAGATGTCAGCTCTACCACATAATCAAATTACCTGAATTAAACTTTTCAATAAAAGTTTTAAAATAAAGCTGCAGTGTTGTTTCTTTAGGGCGACAAGTTTATCGTTCCACCGTTTAGATAAGTTTGAGACATAAAATGCTGTCGCAATTATGGGCACCGGGTAAATTAAATGAATGTCTGTTTAAGTAAGTTATATCAGGCCAACAAACGGCACACGTGAATTCGATAGAAACCTATTTTGAAAATATTAGAAAACATATTGAATAGCTATAACACGATTGACCAAAGATGAAAAAAAGTAACAAAAGAAAAAAATATTACATGCTTTTTCTTTATCTATTATCGTAACATTTTTCACTCGAACATTCTCTCAAGTCATCTTGTTCCCATAACACTATTTTGCATTGCTACAATCTTCTAAACTTCAAACTTATCTATACACTATGCATAATGCTTCAAGCAAACTACAAGCTCATCTTAATTTTGCATATAGGTTTTTAAACAGAGAAATAATAAAGTGTAAGTAAGTAATCCATTAGCAAATGATCAAGAATGCACACTTTTTGAGTCAGCTGCATTAAAAATTGTTGTGACATGGTTCGAACACGTGACTATGGTTCACGTATATTTAATGAATTAATCGGAAACTTATTCGTATTATTTGGATTCTGTGGACTATGGTTCTCATCTTGAGTGTCATTTTCACAAAGTTTCAGTCGATGTAACTTCCGACATTCTTCAGATATATCTTGTTGAACTTGAGAATTTTTCACTCAGGAATTTGAATGGAACTCTTTTTTACTTCACGGGTAGCATGATCTTGTTCAATCAGCCATGACTGGATAGAGGTTCTAAGTAATTCACAATTAAATTTTTCAGTCGCCCAAACTGTACAACCGCAGATTACTTAGGACCTCTATCCAGTCATGGCTGATGGAACAAGAGCATGCTACCCCCGTGAAGAAAATAAAAAGTTCTGTTCGAAATCCGTCTAAATTCCCAAGTTCAACAGAAACATTCCCAAGTTCGACAAGATACACCTGAAGAAGGTTGGAGGTTATATCGACCGAAATGTAGTGAAAATCACACTGAAGATGAGAACAGCAGTTCGATGAATCCAAATAATTTGAATACCAAATCCCCATTTCAAAAATTAGGAAATTAGAAAGTGAAGAAAATCATTCACATTAACACATTTGTTCAGGTTCCACTGTTTCCAGATAAGAATCAGGTGAAATTTTTATATCTACGTTCGCAAATTTGATGGGTGCATCATATTCTCAGTTTCTCCATATATATTTTAAACACACAAAATACATACTAAAATATTTCTCAGTTTTGGGATTGAGCTAGGTTTTAAAAAATTTTCCATTGTAATTCTTACAATTAGCTATAATTTGCAGTTAACTGACAAACTGACTATCCTTTCTCACTATTTTTTCTCTTATTTGATACTCTGTCATTCTTTTCTCTATCACACTGTCTATTTTTCTCCCTTCATGTTTATTTGTAACTGAAGATAATAAAAACCGAAAGTATAAAAATAATCGAAGAGTCCATTATGAACAAAAGGAAATATCAGCGGAGTAGTAATGTTATTTAACTCTTACCTAAAACTAAAAATATAATGAGCAGAAAACGATTGATTTTTTATTTTACCATTTAAACTTTTATATTAAACTAGCTTTTCAATCTTATACCGACTAGATTCATACAATTGAGCCAAAATTGAATAGGTAAACCAACAGGTTATATTGTTTTCTAGTATATTTTTAAAATATAGTCTTCATCAGAAATGCAATAGAAATAAATAAAACACAAATACATGTTATTATTTTAATAAATAGTAAATATATAATTTTGTATGTTTGCTATTATTGTGTTAATTGTGTCGGTTAGCATCAATTGAAACATAAAATAATTTCGGAGTGATGACAGTATGTTTCATTGCTTTTTTTATCGAAAACAAGGCGTTGAACAATTATGGTGGAATAAAAATAGGAGGTATCACTTTTGGAACGACTCTTGTATAATTTGCAGTTACTTTCTCTTTGATGGGTTCATAAGAGTAGTCGTTGACGGGCAGAAACCAGAAGCTCTCGGTATTAATGTTGGTGTCCCTCAGAGATTCATCTCTCTCTTCCTGATCTACATTAATGATCTTCCAAATCACATCCTTACATTATTCGTAGACATTTATGAATGATTTAAGTATGTGTTTAGGGAGATCATTGATGTAGATCAGGAAGAGAGTTGGGCCCAGGATAGACCCCTGAGGGATTCCAGCATTAATGCTGTGGGCCTCTGATTTCTGCCCATCAACCACTACTCTTATGAACCTATTGGAGAGAAATGATTTAATGATTGAGAAAATATTACCAGTGATACCGTAGCTGGAAATCTTGTGAAGTAGGCCCTTGTGCCATCAGAGGCCTTTGATATGTCAAGAGCAATTGCCCTGGAAAGGAAGCCTTTGTCAAGAGATTCACTAATCCTATGAGATATAACCATTAGCACATCTACTGTAGATCTTGCGGAGCAGAAACCATATTGCATGTCAATAAGAAGGTTGTTTCTGCTGAGGTGGTTAACTACTTTATTTAATATGGATTCCAACGATTTACTCATGACACATAGGAGACTTATTGGTTTGTACTGAGAGGAAGATGACTTTTCATCTGAATTCATAAATACAGGGCATACTGATGAGGTTTTCCAGGGTGTTGGAAAGCACTTCTCGTTAAGGCAACACTTAAACAGTTTCGTAAGTATGGGGGCAAGTTCTGGTTGGAGCTTTTTCAGCACTATAATTGGAATGCCGTCAGGGCCAGTTGCTTTACTGGAATTAAGGTTCTTGATTAGCCTGGCGACCACATGCACAGATATTTGTATGTTGCATAGCGTGTTGTCTGTTATAGGAGGAAACACGGGGAGTTGTATGGCCTTCGTCGCATAGGGTGGAATTAGCTGGAAAGTTCTTGGCAAATAGTTTGGCCTTGTCTGAGACTGACAGGATGACCTCAGATCCATTGATGATGGTTAGGATAGAACGTACGCTTCTGTTCAGGATCCTGTTTGCTATTTGCCAAAACTGGTGGAAACCAAGCCACTGTTCAGCTGGTTTGGATTTAACGGACTAAGCATATAGCTCTCTTGCATTTTTTATTACTCTTTTACAGTGGTTGCTGGCAGTCCTGAAAGCAGCTTTAGTCTCAGTAGATCTATTACGTTGGTAGGTATGGAAAAAGTGATTTCTGTGCGCAATGTAACAGCACATTCTGGGGAGAACCATAACTGGCTGTTAGGTTTTTGTTGGAATTTTTTGGATGGTATGAATCAGTCTATGCCTACAATTAACCATTCGGTCAGGTCTGCTACTATAGAGGACACATCCTTTTTAAACATGGAATGCAGTGATAGATCAGATATGAATGTACGGAAGCTATCCCAGTCAGCCATAGAGTATCGATATACAATATGGTGGAGAGGTATGTCTGAAGACTTATTCCATCTCATTTTTATCTTAACTGCTACAACGGAGTGGTCGGAGGATCCCAGAGAAGATGGAACGGAACATGAACATAGTTCAGGGGAAGTTGTAACGAAAAGGTCTAGAAGGCTTGCATACTAACCGGTAGTATTGGGAGCACGGGTGGGTTCGTGAACAATCTGAGTGAGGTCATAGGCAATGGCAAAATCATGACAGAACCTCCCCTCGTCATCGGTCTTATTTGAGTGGGTCAGCATTATGGACATTGAAGTTACCGCAAATGTGAATGTTAGCCGAAGGATGAGCAGACAGGGTGTGGTCAATTTTCTCAGATATGCTCTTAAAGATAGTAATCTCACTGTTGTGGGGGCGATAGAGGGCAAATATAAATGCAGTGGTGTAAGCTAGTGCAACCCAGAAGCACATATAAGGTAAATTAGGGTCTTCTCTGGAGATATCCCTACCACATGGAAAGCCATTTTTAATGTAAGCACATATTCCATGCCAATGGCGATCTTGGGGGTCAGATCTAGATGTTAAGTTAGAGTATACTTTAATTATGAATTCATCTAGGGAAATGGTTGGCCCTATGGCAGTTTCACTTAGAAAGAATATGTCTGGTTTCGTCTCTTGTAATTATGTTTCAACCTCTGGAAGGTTGGAACGTAGACCCCTGATGTTGGAGAAGGAGACCTAGTAGTAGGGGTCTACGTTGGAGAATGGGGTTCTAGGTTTATTTGTGTTTTTTTTTTTGAGATATGTCAAGAACCTTAATTCCAGTAAAGCAACTGTCATGTTGAGGTTTTGGGATTTGTGGAACAGGTCGATAGACTTGGTTGGAGAAGGACTGAGAGGGAAAGTAAGAGAGAAAAAGACAAGAAAGTTTTATTTTTTTTGTAGCACATGATAAGGTAAAGCCGTAACAATTACCAACTAGTATGGCATCGAGAGGCCCTACCAGAAACTACTATATAGTCCAAAATCCATTCACCAAATGACAATACAGCAGCCCCGGTACTTTGCACCTGCTGATAGGGCAGCCTCCTTAGTGGTTAATCCAAGGTTCGGGTCCCTGACTATCAGGCGGATAACGTCATCCCAGATGAAATGTTTACCTCCAGCACCCTTACTAGTGACATGACCACAAGGATAGACATAGAAACAGAAATTTTCCGACTTCTCAGGCTACTGTTCACAAAGTACTACCGACCTGGAAAGCGAGAGTTTTTTTTTTTTTTTTACACAGTGATCACCACTTATCAAGGCCCGGAAGCCACTCAGGGATAAGGGTTAAAGAAAGTTACTGGAGCTGCCGATAATAAAATCCTCATACATTATCTACTCTCCATTTAAAAAAAAAGGTGAGAAATATCTACTTAGTAAAGTCCGTTGCCCAATTCCCAGTTTAGGATATTACTTGAAGATAGTCTCCCCTCCCATATTAATGTATGGATACTTTTTGCCTTTATCTAAAAAAAGCCGCATGTTTTTGAGTTCAGATAATATGTAGGTATAATTTGGGAAATGTTCAATTTCATAGGAGACTTTTTTCTTCTCGTTTTAAATATAGGAAAAAGTATGGGTTAATTATAGTATATTTGACAAAAACATTTAGGAAAAAAGATAAATAAAAAGAAAACAAGACAAATATTCAGGATTAAAGTCAAAGCTGGAATAAGGAAAAAATAAAACAAAAGTTTGCAATACACAGATGTTAGTAGACTTCAAAAGTTACGGATAGAAAAGTGACTTAGCTTCTGGAGTTCATAGCGTAAAAAGAAGAGGATACTAGCACGGCCACCGAGAGTAAGAAGAAGGCCTGTTAACTGAAAAATGTCTACAGGCAATGTAGGTAAGATTTGTCAGACTACAATCTAAAAACAAGCTTAAACCAGGCTTAGGGACAAACAAATCACACTTGCCTCCTCCCTTGAGGCTTGCATTCACAAATATCCGTGGGCTTAGAACTAACTTAGCTGATGTTGAAGCATTTCTCCTAACAAATACCCCGGATATCTTAGCACTAAGTGAGACTAACCTACACTCCTCCATCCCCTCTAACTACTTTAACATGCCTGGATATCTCCCACTCTGCCGTAAGGACTCTGACAGACATATGCACGGACTTGGAGTTTACATTCGTAATACCCTTCCCTTGACTAGAGAAACAAACCTAGAAACGGATGATCAAGCTTTTATGTGCTTTAGACTTATCATGCAACACAACATTAGCTACTTTTACTTTCTCTACCGCTCTCCCTCGACCCAAGACTGCACCATAATAAACAAAGTATCTGACAGCATAGACACAGCACTCTCCTTCGACACTAGCGCCCAAGTACATGTATTTGGTGACTTTAATGTCCATCACAAAAATTGGCTTGGATTCTCTACTTATACAGATGCAGCAGGCAGCGCAACTCATAGCTTCTCTGTATCTCACTCCCTATCGCAAATTGTTACTTTCCCAACCCGCTTCCCTGATCAGGAAGAGCAACACGCATCACTATTAGATCTGTTTTTGACCACAGTTCCTGATGATTGTGTAACGAAAGCCGACAGCCCACTTGGGAACGCTGATCATGCGGTAATAATGGTTGAAATCGCCCTAAACTCCAGACCCAAAACTGAAGAGCCAGTGCTCAAAACAACGAGATATTATAAAAAGGCTGACTGGGAAGCTATCAGAGATCTTATCAGAGATGCCCCATGGGGAAATATTTTTTCTCTTCCTGCTGAACAGTGTGCAACTGAGACCACTGAATGGTTCAAAACTGCAATCGAAGCGCATGTTCCCATGCGGAAATTCTATAGCAAGCCCCACTCTCCCCAATGGTTTACTTCGACTTGCGCAACTGCCATTGCTCAAAGGCAGCATGCATTCCGCAGGTTTAACCGACATAAGTCCAGTTCAAACAGACAAAAGTACATAGAAGCTAGAAGTAACGTTAAGAAAGAAATAGCGACAGCTAAGAGGGAATTTACGGAAACCACTAAAAAACGCATCGAAGCACAAAAATTAGGAACTCGTGACTTCTGGAAAATCTACAACAGTGTAGTAAATAATGGGCAATCAACGATTCCCCCACTAACCAACAATCACGAGGTTCTTTGCTCAGCAACCGAGAAGGCTAACATGCTTGCCAGTCGGTTTGCCTCCAACTCTACACTGGACCCTCTAAACCACCCCCTACCTGACTTTCCTATGCGGACAGACGCCACGCTAGACGATCTGGAAATCACCCCTGCTCAGGTGCATGCTATCATAAAAAACCTTGACACTTCCAAAGCATGTGGACCCGACCTCATTCCAGCTGTGCTATTAAAAAAGTGCTCAGCCGAAGTAGCTCCAGTTCTCTCCAAACTCTACAACAAATGCCTCAATGAATCTTGCTTTCCGAGCTGTTGGAAAACTGCTTCTGTTGTACCAGTATTCAAGAATTCTGGCGAAAGAACTGACCCATTAAATTATCGCCCTATTAGCCTCCTCCCACTTTTTGCCAAAATATTTGAGACCTTAATTAACCATGCTCTAGTCCAGCACCTTACAGATGCTAAACTTCTGACCGACCATCAATATGGATTTAGACAAGCCCGTTCCACGGCAGACATCCTCACTGTAATCTCTGAACGCATATACCATTCACTGGACAAAGCGGGAGAGGGCAGAGCGGTAGCTCTAGATATATCTAAGGCTTTTGACAGGGTATGGCATGAGGGTCTCCTCAGGAAGATTAGATCTTACGGTATCACTGGTAGAATACTTAACATAATTAAATCCTTCTTAGATAAGAGAAAAATCCAGGTTGTCCTCGACGGTCGTACGTCTAAACAATATAATATAAATGCGGGAGTGCCCCAGGGATCTATCCTTGGTCCTCTGCTGTTCCTGATATTCATAAATGACCTCCCCGACAAAACTGCCTCTGAGATGGGTATATATGCTGATGACACCACACTCTATAGCAGGCACGACAGGAAAACAAATGAACATATATCTAAAGTAATGGCAGAAACACTAGAGGATGACCTCAAATCAGTAGTGGAATGGGGACAAAAATGGATGGTAACGTTCAATGCCACCAAGACAAAACTGGTTTCATTCAATAATTACAAGAAACCTTCTCTACCACCTATAGCAATGGCCAACAACTCTTTAGCTGAGAGTACGTCTTTCAAGCTCCTTGGCCTAACGTTCACAGGAAACATGAGCTGGAACAATTACATCGAGGGCATTGCCAGGGCCGCTGCGAGGAAGGTGGGCTCTCTCTACCGTGCTAGAAAACTTCTAACACCCGAAAGTATCATGTACCTCTATAAGGCCACTATTCGCCCATGTATGGAGTATTGCTGTCACATTTGGGCCGGTGCATCGGCTACTAGTCTCTCGCTCCTTGACAGGGTTCAAAAGAGAGTCGCAAATCTGATAGGCCCCAAACTGGCATCAAAACTTCAGCCTCTGTCCCATCGTCGAAACGTTGCATCCCTCTGCCTGTTCTACAAGTATTATAATGGTGAATGCTCTGAAGAACTGCAAGCACTTGTGCCCCCACGACGTGAACACCCTCGACAGACCCGACAAGCTACACAATCCCACCCCCACACTGTAGAGATCCCTAGATGTAAAAGATCCTTCTACTCCAGTAGTTTCTTCCCCAGAACTGCTAGACTTTGGAATTCCATTCCAGGTCACTGCTTCCCCAACTGTACTGACATGCATAAGTTCAAGTGCAACGTGAACCAACATCTCGCTGCCCTAATCCCTACATAGTACCCCAGTAGATGTTTCCCTTGATAGTAGCCCCCTACATTAAAGTGGCAATGTGCCTTGTTTGGGGTGAATATGTAATAAAAAAAAAAAAAAAAAAAAAAAAAAAAAAAGACTGTCAGTACTATATGAGGGCCATTTGAAAAAGAGCAATACAACATTTTTAAAAAGAAAAAGAACACAGTTCGAGTACTACTTAAACTGAATTTTATTCAAGATAAAATATAAACATTATCTATGTAAAATTAAGTAATTTTAAAGCAATATACAATTTAATACTGATAAAACTGAATTATGAATTTAGGGAACAAACAATTAAAGAAACATTAAACAAATATTCTTTGGCCTTCGGAACAAGATCAGTGTAGTATCTGTTTTGATGCTACACTTTACCTTTTCTGTCTTCGGTCGGTGGAGGAGAAATCTTTCATGACTGAGATTATTTTTGTTCCTATCCAGAGTGCCCCTTATTGGGAAGCTGGATTTTCTCCACAAGATTATATGTTGAAATATTTAAATAACTATTACTTTAAATACAGAAATTATATTTAAAGTTTTGGTTTTCTGTTCTTCTATGTCCATTTTTCCCCCATGTTTTTCATCAAAATGTGTAGCGTATTAGTTGTCTCACAAGCCATCGTCAGTGATTGCTCACTGGCAGCAACCTGTGGTGTTCCCTGGAGACCAAGTGACAAGTCTCCCCAGATTTCCAGTGTTCTCCACCTTTTGACCACTTGTGCAGATGATTGCATGTTATCGCAACAGTTGTTGTCACTGATTTCTCGTTGGCATCGGTCATTGGTGTTTCCTGGGGTTTGGGTGACAAAATGCCTCCCCAAGGTACCAGATTTGAACTGCACACTTCCAGTGGAGATTTGGTCAGTACTTTCTCACCTCGGTCTTTCCATCCTCCCTGACCCTTCACAACTAGTTGGTGTGGTGTGGCGCCAGTCGATGTCATCTACACCAGTTTTTTTATTATTATTACTATTATTATGATAATAATAAGGGTTATTGTGCAGTGTATGCGCATGTATTTTAAATATTATTTTCAAATTAAATTAAATTTTAGGTTTGTATTACTGTACATATAGATTCGAAAAAGTTGTACGAGCCTTTTTCAAGTTTCACACAAAAACACACATTCACATTTCAAGCTATGTCATATACATACGCGCACACAAACATACGTGCCCACGTCACACATGTACACATATTCACGTTCGCATACATACATTCACATTCACGTGCATAGACACACACACACACACACACACACACACACACATGGACGACGTCACTTCCACTTTCTAGGGAAATATACACATGCGCAAAACACCACCGGAAACGAGTATAAAACAAAGAGACAAGTTGTTTCTAACCCTTTTTAGGACCAACTCTTGACCAGAGAGGTTGGGCTAACCAGCCACCTCCCTTTCGGGAGGAGCGCGCACGCTCGCGCGCGTCACGCCCACTTACTACTATGTATGGGGCACGAGCTAACAGACTGTATGTACACATCCCCACTCTTTCTCTCTCTATCTACTACTGGTCCCTGAGAACACCTTCGCGTAGCTGACTACTAACTGACGACAACTCTAATATCCTCTTCTTTGTCTACACGCTGGATTCTCATTTCCACTACAACACTCACTTCAATTCCCACGCGCGAACAAACGATAGTGACCCGAACTTGAGATGAATACATATTTCCTATTCTTTCTACAACACCAGTCCCGCAACGAACATTGGTTACACACGCGTGGACATGAACCCATGTTATAACTAAAACGTCCATTCTTTCAGCAAATAAACGACGTTTATCTTATCCATCAATTGAGTCTTTGTTTCCTTCAATTCCATTTGTTTCATTATTTTCTTGTGGCGAGCTAGGATATTATATCCTGGTCCGCTACAAAGTTGTCAAAAAACAAATATATCACAAATAAATGTTATCAAAGGCAAGATAAGTTACTCTTCTACCTATCTGGGAAGGTTTTTAGTGGTTTTACTCACTTTAAAACGTGTAATCGCTTCGAAAATCATACAATGTTTATCAACATATTTTAAAAAGAAAAATATCGGCATGTTTGTAACTTATCTTGCCTTTGATAACATTTATTTGTTATATATTTGTTTTTTGACAACTTTTTCGAATCTATGTGTACAGTAAAACAAACTCGTTATGTAAATTATTTACAGTTAAAATGTTATAAAAAAACAAAAAATTGAAGTTTTAAATATATTTTGATGAAATAAATTACGCCCAGTGCTAAAATATTGATAATTCACCAATCGTAAAAAAATAAAACAAACAATGGCGTGAAAAATGCTTACTTTAAAATATTTGAAAATACTCAGTGAAAAGTTTTATTTATTATTAAAAGAACGGACTGAAAAATATTATATAAAAATTGGGGATGGTATTACTGTACACATAGATTCGAAAAAGTTGTCACAAAACAAATATATAACAAATAAATGTTATCAAAGGCAAGATAAGTTACTTTTCTACCTAACTGTATATGTTTTCAGTGTTTTTATTTAATGTAACATGTTTATTCAGCTCGAAAAACATACTGTGTTTACCGATGTATTGGAAAATTCAAAATGGCGCCCGACTCTCTCTTTAACACGGTAAGTTTGGGAAAAGGTGCTATAAATATAAAACTAGACAAAATACTGCTAGAAACTCGCTCAATATATATTACCGTGATATAGGTTGACATATATTCCGTGTTTTTTAAATAGTATTTTGTCTAGTTTATTATTTATAACACCTTTTCCCGAACTTACCGTGTTAAAGAAAGAGTCGGGCGCCATTTTAAATTTTCCACTACATCGGTAAACACTATGTTTTTCGAGCTGCATAAACATGTTACATTGAATAAAAACACAAAAATATATCCAGTTTGGTAGAAAAGTAACTTATCTTGCTTTTGATAACATTTATTTGTTATATATTTGTTTTTTGACAACTTTTTCGAATCTATGTGTACAGTAATACAAACCCAAAAATTGTTTGTTTTGCAGTAAAAAAAAAAAAAAAAACAAATAAATAAATAAAATGAAATATTTGACTGTCTCCAATAAAAATAAAAGTTCAAACACGAATTCACTTACGATATTTTGATTAAAATTATCCCAAATGTGCAATTATAATAATTATTTTCCGAATGGAGAATTGTTTTTTTTCTTTAGAACATACATGGACAATCGGTAACACATATTGGTAGCCATATTTTTTTTTTATGCCTGTTAGCATGACCACGTGGTTGAATACCGGAACTTAATTAGGAAGTGAAATTACGCTGTCATATGCATCGGCCTTCTTTCTCGGTAGCCACGATGCTAAGTCAGTCAGTTGTTTTTATGCCGATATTTAAAGGGTATGTTGGATAGCGGTGGCGGGGGAATCTTGGTGAGTTCTGCATTTTTATTTCATTCTTTTAAATTCAACATTGAATTATCTATCTCAAGCCAAAATGTTCGACCATTCCAGCTCCATCCCCATAATAAATATGCTATAATGGAACTTTTATCAAATTGGAAAGTATGGTTATTTTAACTCATTTAAAAAACTGGTTAAGAAGTAATACCTTTAGGGTTAAGCTTCTATCTTTACATCATCAACGCTCTGATGCCAATCTGACACTAATTGATATGAATGACTCTCGTCTTGAGGAGGCTTTATGTTTTGATACTCTTCTGGGCTTGACCTTTATTCCCGATCTGAAATAAAACACATATATCAAATCCGTTGCCAAGATTGCTGGGAAAATAGTAGGATCCTTCTACCACTCCAGTAGATATCTCACTCCTCAGTCTCTATCTATATAAAAGCCAGGTACGGCCAATGATGGAGTACTGTTGCCACATCTGGGCTGGAGCTGCTAGAAGCATCTTATCCTGCCTTGACAGAGTTCAAAATAGACTTTGTAGCTTAGTGGGGGATGCTCTTTTCTCTTCCCTGCAACCTCTTTCTCACAGATTTTTCCATGGCAGGTACTCGTCTGAGCTTCAATCTATGATCCCCCTCCCCGCCAAATTTTCACGAAAAACGCTCGTCTAGCCAGAACCACTACCAATAGTTTCCCACACTCTTTATCTGTGCCCAAACCTAAATGTAGATTCCATGAGCAGAGCTTCTTTCTTAGAACTGCACGCCTGTGGAATTCTCCTCCATTACCCTGCTTTCCAGCTGACTACAATATGATTGTCTTCAAGTTCAACATAAACAAGTTCTTGATGAACCGTCCCCCTATGTAATACAACTTACAAAAATTCTACTACCTGTGTTTACTAAGCTATAATCACATTGACTATACCTATTAACCCTTATCCTCGAGTTGCCTCCGAGCTTTGATAAGTGGTGATTCCTACGTAAAAAAAAAAACTGACAAAGTAACTACCTTTTCTTACTGTATGCTGTTTTTTTTGCCTCTTATTTGGTACTGTCTGTCACTTTTCTCTATCACATGTTCTATTTTCCTCTCTTCGTATTTATTAAGGTAATAAAGAAAGGAAAGAATAAAAAGAATTGAACAGTTTTTGTAACACTTCAGTTTTATCGCCAAACTAGCAAAGATACCCGCACTTTGCATAGGACCTTGTTGTATGCTTGTACACCTGAGCGTACAGCAAAATCCCGACCATAACATTTAAACTTGGCCTTGAAAAATAGTGTACACTATCCCTAGGTCGGAGACCATCATCATGTCAGGTTTGGTCATGATCGGTTTAGTGGTGTGCGCTGTTAGAGAGTATATATACATATGCTATAACCTTGACCTTTGATCTTAACCTTTAGAAAGTTGTGCACCATCCCTGTTGGAGGACCATCATCATGCCAGGTATGGTCATGATCGGTCGAGTGGTTTAATCTGTAGCAGAGTTGTACACATAGACACACATGAACACTACTAATTTATATATATATATATAAATATATATATATATATATATATATATATATATATATATATGCAAATTAGATGGCTGCATTATATTTTAGATGCATCTCAAGGTTTGAAATAAATTTTGAGGCATACGCCATTTACGTGTTTCTAAAATTCTAATACTGCCTTGTAATATGTTATTCTTAAGTATTCAAACTTTTAATGCAGTTTGTGTAAATGAAGCATGAAATGCCATAAACTAAGTTTCCATGAATAACTGAATTAAAAAAACAATACTGTGACGTGGCTCAAACATGTGTCTATGGTTCACATATTTTTAAGGCGTGTGAAACTGGTTGGGGGTCAGTAGAAGCAGCGATTCAGAATGTAAACACTTAATGGTTTACTGGCAAATTCACTTGCTACCAACAAGGACTTCTATTATTGTACCTAACGAAATCAATGTTCTTGTTTGCTATAAATACATGTAGTTAAATAATTTCAAAAATTATGTTGAAAATTAAAGCATTTTTAATAATAAACCTGTAAAAAGGCATAAGTATTTGTTTTATTTCATTGTTTACACATTGTCTAAATCCAAGATGGCCGTTAAGAGGTTTGATTTGCTGAGCAAATAATTAATTTCAAGATTTATATTATTTGGACTACGATTCACATTTTGATTTTTATATTCACAACGTTTCTGCTGAGAAAACTTAGAATCTTCTTTCAAGCGTGAAAACCTTCTAATTCAATTTGTAATCTTTATATGAATGTCAAGAATTCATACAGAATTTTGAATTAACAAGTGAAGCATAAGTTCAGCATTTGTCCCCCCCCACCACCACCATTTAGCTCCAAAAGTCCCCAAGGAACTTCAAATCCTGGTGAAAATGAACAAACCGTACAGTTTTAGGCCTTAACATATGTAAATTTCAGTTTCTACACCATGCAAAAAAAGAAATGACTAAGTCCATCATTTGCCCATCTCCCCCATTTAGTCCCAAAAGTCCCCAAGGCCTTAAAATATTTAAATTTGAGTTTAGCACCATGCAAAACTGCTAAATAGACATAGACAAAAAGTTTTGGAGAAATATGGTAAAATAATCCCAAAAATGGAATGTTTTTATTATCCCTAAAAGAACCCAAGCGAAGTATAGGAAAACAAAATTATATAGAAATCAGTTAGTTACAACTTTTCAGAAAGTTTTATAAAAATACAAGGCATCAATATTTTTTAATAAGCACAAAAGTGTCAATTTTAGCCATTTTAACCCCAAAGGTACCCCTAAGGGGGCAACTGGAGTTCTCCCGGAAAATCCGTTCTGTTACTTTTTTACTTATATCATGTTTAATGTTCGTGCAAAATTTCCAAAAATCCCAAGACGTAGTTATTGAGAAAAGTGGGGACAGACGAACGGATACGGGTGAATTTACGGGGGGACCGAAAATTGTTGTGATGTCGTTGAAACACGTAATGGTTGCTGCAAGGAAAGTAGGCTCTCTCTTAAAAACTTTCTAGTTGAAATTGGAATCTTTATATGAATCTCAGGAATTTATACCGAATTAAAAAACTGAATCTTTTACTCAATTTACCAGGTAATTTGTTCTGATCAATTCAATTTACTGGGTACTTTTTTCTAATCAACCACCCCACACACTGTTAAGGTCTCTAAATGCCGGAAAGCCTTCTACTCAAATAGTTTATTCTCTTGAACTGCCAGACTTAGAAATTTCCTCCCTGTTTCCTGTTTCCCTGGCTATACTAACATGCAGAAGTTCAACTGTAATTTCACTCAATTCTCCACAAGCGTCTGTTGTATCTAACAGATCTCAAATAATAGCCGCCTTCTCATGACGAAGTGGCAACACACCTTGCTTAGTGTGAATGAGAGTAAAAAAAAATTGTTAATTTATGATTTTCTTAGTTATTATCAGCTGTAGTAATAATAGAACAATCAAGTTTCACAAGATTAACATTTAGAAGTGATTGCTAACTAATGCTACTAAGCGTTATGCAGTGGATCTAAGTAATAATCTTCTGAAGGTGCAAGCTTCACTTCTATTTCATTGTAAAATCAAATTTGGTTGTTTTATGGTATATCAACCTTTTTGTGGGTTATTCAATGCCGAATTCAGTAATTTTAAAGTATTATTCATGGAGTTTAGTTGGATTGTATTGTTTTTCGGTATGCCAAATCTTTTCAGTTTATTTTATGTCGAATACAATAATTTTGGAAAAGTTTTTATGCTGTAAGTTCTGTCTATCTCCAAATACTTGTTCATTGTGTTCGGTTTGGTTGTTTTGTAGAAGAAAATTATTGTTCTAAACTTTGCAAAACATGATTGAGTTTTGCAAAGCAAAAGTTTTAGGCAGATATACAAACATACATACATTTAAACAGACAGGTGAAATTTATATATATTTTTTTTATTATAGATTATGTTTAAATTCATTTTATTAAACATAATGAAAATCAAATCTATGACATCACAACAAAACTATAATTATTTTGTTATGGAAACTTTTTAATCTTAGACTGAAGATCTCAAAATTCAGTATTTATTTCTGATTACAGTATTCATTTTCCTTTTGTTGAATTTTTTTTTTACTATTAATGTAATATGTTTTCATTTCTAAAAGTAGTTAAAAGTTCTGACATTTAAAAAAATGAGACAAATTTAACAATGTATTGATTAAGTTTTAAAAAATTGTGACAGAAAAAATCTCAATACAAGATTAATTTTGTTACAATTTGAACTCATTGGACTTGTGCCCCTCGATGTACATATCCCCAACAAACCCGCTTACGAACAAAATCATACCCTTCTACTGTTGAGGTCCATAAATGCCAGAAAGCTTTCTAGTCTAATAGCTCCTTCCCTCAAACAGGCAGATTTTGGAATTCCTTTCCCACTACCTGCTTCCCTGACTGTACTGATATACAGAAATTTAAATGTCATGTAATAAGCCAACATTTTGTTAATCTTTCCTAGACATGGTCTCAAATAGCAGCTACTTACATCCAAGTTACAAAGAGGTCTTTCATTTTTAAGTTTGTCTAGTATGGATGTTTTCTTTGGGCCAAATCCTTGTCGCAGACCTCAATATAACATTTTCAATCCACAGTTAATGACAAGGCACACGATGTGTAGTTCTAGGTGGCTAGAACCTCCACCAAAATTCTACAACGCAATTTCAGTCACTCTCATGAAGATAGGATTGATATGACGTTAGGGGCAGTAGTGAATGATCTCTGCTATCCTCTTTTCGTTCAAACTGGTTGTTCTTCAAGTTCAATAATAATCGATGCTGGTTGTAGTTTTCATATGGAATTAATTATTCACAAAAAAGAAAATAAAGATATTAAATATGTACAGTTTTTCACAGGAGAATCAAATTAAAAGAAATAAAATGGATAATCAGCTATCTCTTCCCCACATCCAGATCAGGTAATTTTCCACTAACAAAGTTGATAATCATCTCCCGTACCCAGGAACTCATACTGATCCCAGGGGTCAGATCAAGACGCAAACATCCGCTAATATTTCCAAACAATCATGTTTCATAGAAATATTTTGTATTTTCGACTTTGTTTTACAAAGGAAATGTATTTTACATTGGCGACCATACCATCTGCCCTTCCAACAGAGAGGATGATCCAGTGTTTTCAGTGGCTCCAGCAAAAGAGGAATTAGAGCCCTTTTGGGGTAATTTTCAATCATAACCCTAATTTAGCTCTCTGTAAGCCTTCCACTGGCGTAATTTCTTCTTACCATTGCTGGTTGTGTCATATATATTTACAGGTTCATCAACTTTAAAAGCTTATGGTTTGCCTTTTGTATGTATAAGCATATGTTTATTCAGATTCGACTTTGTTGTTAGCGAAGAGCTGCACAATCTGCAAGGAAATTTCTTCCCTCCATTATGTATACGCATATGCCGGTTCAGGTGCGATTTTGACAAGAAACTATAACCACACACTTCACATGAATACGGACGTTCTCCCGTGTGAATTCGTATGTGATCGATGAGATTTGCTTTCACTGTGAATGAAGAATCACACATTTTGCAAGAATACGGTTTCTCACCAGTGTGAATACGCATGTGTATTGTTCAGTTTGAATTCTGTGCAAAAAAAGAGCCACAGATTTGGCAAGAATATTGCTTCCCTTCAGAGTGTGAATGTATGTGTTGTTTTAACTGAATACTTGTTGCAAAGGAAGAGCCACACACTTTACACAAATATGGTTTCTCTCCAGTGTGTGTTTGTATATGTGTGATATGCTGATTGTGATGGAAACGTGAAATTACACAAGTTACAAGAATACACAGTTTCACCATTGTGGATTCGAACATGTTCATTTAAGAGAGACAATTTTGGACATGAAAAACCACAAACTTCACAAGAATATCCTTTTTCTTTAATATCGGATTTTAAAGTCGAACCATCTGCTAAATTATTATCACAAGTTTGAGTAGAGGCACTTTTCCTGGAGTGCACCATTATTTCTGGCTTTGAATTACAGAAATGCACAATAAATATGATGAAGATATTTTAAAATTAATAAGATCAAGGTCAAAGATTATTTCATGTAAAAGATCTTTACTCCTGATCTGAAATGGAACACGTACATCAAGACTGTTGCCAAGGTCGCTGGAAAGATGGTGGGATCCTTCTACCGCTCCAGAAGATATCTCACTACTGATGCGATTCTCTATCTATATAAAAGCCAAGTACGTCCAAGGATGGAATACTGTTGCCATATCTGGGCAGGAGCTGCTAAAAACAGCCTATCCTGCCTTGACAGAGTACAAAATAGACTTCGTGGCTTAGTGGGGGATGCCCTTTTCTCTACCTTGCAACCTCTCTCCCACAGAAGAGACGTTGCGAGCCTATCCTTGTTTTATCGTTATTTCCATGGCAGGTGCTCGTCTGAACTCCAATCTCTGGTCACCCCTTGCCAATCTTTCACGAAAAACACCTGTCTAGCTCAATCCACTGTGAAAAATTTCCCCCACTCTATATATGTGCCTAAATCAAAACGCAGATTCCATGAACAAAGCTTCTTTCTTAGAACTGCACGCCTGTGGAACTCTGTTCCGTCTGCCTGCTTCCCTCCGGACTACAACTTGGATGTCTTCAAGTCCAATGTTAACAAATTCCTAATGAACCGCCCCCTTAATTAAACACTTCATCAAATCTCCACACTAACGTAATATATTTGCAATAACCCTTATCCCTGAGTGGCTTCCGGGCCTTGATAAGTGGTAATCACTGTGTAAAAAAAAAAAGAAAAATACCATAACATCAATGTTAGATGCCTTTTAGGTAAGGAAATCAGTATCTTCAGACAGCCTTATCTGATAGCCCGAGGCTCACATACCAAAGAAACATGTCAATAGGTATTTGATATCATGTACAAACGAATAACATGAATACAAAAATAGCCATTAATGTTTCAGATCGAGAAAATGCATGAAAGATGCATGTTGTAATTATATTTGTGTTGGTTGTAGTGGTCTACACGACTGCTATCAGAATCTAAAATACATGGAAACGGGATTTGTGAATACTATACAAAGATGCCCAGTTGATCAGAGCACCCAAGCAGTGAGATTTTTTACTTTCTGATAGGAGAAAGCATTCTTTCTAATGCCTGCAAGAATAATTCAGGGGCAGTAACTTGGATATAATCTAAAAAAGATCACTCAGATAATTCTGCCATTACGGTAGAGTAGATGAATTTCAATCACTGATTAAACACCTAGTCTAGGAAAAGGACAAATTCTAAAATGATAGTAATTGAGCAATTTTACCAGTTCTGGTAGCACCAGCACTGTAAAATATATTTAACCAGCCTGGGTGCCCGGTGTTGCCCGGGTGTTTGGAGGTGTGTGTTGAGCAAATAAAAAAAGAAAAAGAAAGTTGTAGTAGGCAGGCAGGCTCGAATCTGTGATGCAAAAGCAGAAAAGAAAGTGGAGGTGTGTGTAAGGGTGTTTGTTGAGCAAAAAAGAAAAAAAAAATGGTAGTAGGCAAGCAGACTCGAACCCATACTGTAAAGGAGGAAAAGAAAGTGAAAAAAAAGGTGACGCATTAGCTGTTGCGCCCATCACCAAACCGGAAGTGACATAGTTTTAAATTAGGGCTGGACAATTGAAAAGATGAGATGCCTTTTGAAAATTCGGCGAAAAAAGGACCCCTCCCTGTAGAAAAGTGCCAAGTTAAGGATGAAGGAATTAATATTATTAGCCAATTTTTCGATATTTGTCCAAAGTTTAGAGCTTTAAAATGATACCGATCTTGTGAAAATCCGTCGCCTCCGTCGAAAGTTTTTGCGAGACATACAAACATACAATTACAATCGATTACAAATCAAGTCTACTAATGAGCTACACCCATTTTTCTCCAAAGTGACGACTTAGTTTCGCCCAACGTCTATGAAAAAAAAGAAATAAACAAATAAGTGATTCAGCGGTTGAAATACACTGCTTTGATAACGTCTCTCGCGTTATTGCATTTTGTATCGTGGCGTGTCGATTCGGCGAGATTGTTCGGTGCTGCTTGGGGACGTGTGTGTCGATTCAACGATATTGTTCGTGGTGTGGCGTGTCGATTCAGAGGTGGTGTTTGGAATTGCGTGGACGAATTTGTAAAGGACCGTGCCATCACTTGTGAAAACAAATATATATATATATATATATATATATATATTTGTTTTTCTGATGCTCTCTCTTCCTCGTGTAGCAACAGCTAGCAGCCTCAAAATGCAAATCTGGATTGTTCAACGCTTTAGGACACAGCTCAATGAAGATTCCGGCCATGGTTATGGTATTTAGTCTTGTTTTAAATGAGGGTCACATCTTCGAAGTCGACTTGAAAATCAACACCAACTTGGATGTACTGAAGAGTGTGGTGATCCCCTGGTGCAATCAAGTGGCCAATGGCAGACCCTGGGTGAGGCAGCAGAACTCAGCATCAGCCTACAAGTCTAAAGAGACCCAGGCTTGGCTTCAAGAGTGCTTTTACTTTGTAACCCTCATTAGCCCTCACTTCTCTCCTGACCTGAACCGGCTGGACTACTTCACTTGGTTATACGTCGAGAACATCACCAGCATGACGACCTACAACACAAAAGCCAGCCTGAATACCATCATCTGCCATGCTCCCACCAGCACTTGTGGAAAAGGCATGCTCCCAGTCCTGGACCCGTATTGAGGTGCTGATTGAGGCAGAAGGTGGCTACATTGAATAGATGTCAGCTCTACTACATAATCAAGTTACCTGAATTGATTTTTTTCAATAAAAGTTTTCAAATAAAGCTGTAGTGCTGTTTTCTTTAGGGTAACAAATTTATTGTTCCATACCATAGATTAAGCATTAAAATAAAGATCACTGGACCATTCCTGAACTTGATGAATGTCGTTTACCGAATTGATGAAATCTGATTTTAATCGCACTGATTGAACAAGTGACATTTATGATAACAATGATCTTATTATAAGTAACGATTATATAGCAAGTCGCAAGAATGACAGTAAGCATTAGTTACAATATTAGTTGTTGCAACTTCTGACCTCTTAAAGGTCATCACATTACAGGATGCAGGAGACATAAGCAAAAGTGAAGGATTCACAATTCGTATTCAGAAACAATTTACTTTAGGATTGCATATAAACGTGAACATCTGATGAATATAGACATTGCTGATGTATAATATCTACCAGGTAAAATGATTAGCGGAATGTTTGCTGATTTGGGATTTCATAATTCTTCGTTAATAAATCACAGAGTTCATGTCATTATTGATAATACTTGAAAGGTTGCATCACGGTTTACCATTCTGTGTCCGGTACCAAGATACACACACGTAAATGGGCGAAATAAATGCATCCTGTCAGTATTTTTCTGTTTATATACTTACAACGTCTCTGTAGATTTTCATTATCTCTATATATAATAAAATAGGAACAATTATTCCTGTCTAGTATAATAATATTAATCTAAGACAATTTCATGTTCGTACGTACGTTATCACCCGTCACCTCTTTTAAAAGATAGAATTGCCTGATCGTCGAAGATGGAATGCAAAAAATGTGATTTAAAAAGTTTAATTTGAGATCATTGTTGTGCCTAACGTGAAACTAAAGAAATAGGATTCTCTGCTGACAAATCATAATTCTTCAAGAGAATCAAGTAATTCTTCAGAAGACAGATGGAATCAAAGCTTCCTGTAAGTCGATTGGCCAGTGTGTGACCAAATCATCCAGCAAGGAAATTTCTCCATATGAACAAAATATGTCTTTATGTATGACTGCTACAAAACTTGAAATAAAATACATTTTATTGATCTTCGAGTAAGGATCAAAGTGTAGTATCCTGCTGACCCCACAATATTATTGCTTATCTTTGGATAGAACTGTCCAAAGATGGTAAAATAATATCGTTGGGTCAGTATTCACACCGGCCGTCCATAGAATGGAAATATATCAAAAACTCTTACAATATTTTTGGAGATAAATCCCTCATAACCAGATGCTTTTAAACTACATTAACCAGATTGTTTGTGTCAGACTTCTACAGAATATAAATAAATCTTAAATACTGCAGATATATACAACAAATGAAGGATGTAACTGTGGAATTTCCACAGATCCCCCTAATAAATAATTATTTTAATACTTGTACAAATAGTTTTCCAGGATTTGAGTACATACAGAGTCAGTCTCGAGTATTCACAGAGTATTCCAAGTAAGTTCTAGAAACGGACGAAGTAGTTTGCGCTTTAAAAGCCACTTTCTTTACTTTCTATATTTTAGAAAGTTTGTTTTTTTCAACTGTATTTGTATTTTTTTTTTTTAGGAGCAGAATATATTTTTGTATCCTAAACTTAACCCTCCGCATGCTTAGTGTCGCCTGCCTTTTTACATTTTATTTTCTTACAATTTTCAAATCATTAATTACTTTGGCTATTTCTGTCATTGTATTCTCCTTTAATACTCAGAACTGACTCATAAGTACTGAAATCCTCTGAATACCACTTCGTTACAAGTACTATGCTTTTTATAATTATTTTTTTATATTTATTTTTAAATGTTTTGTTTGTCAGTTAGTGAATTCCGTTTCAGTTTCAGGGATTATTTGCATCACTAAATGTGAGATATGATGAAAATGATGTGGACAACGATGCTGATTATCAAATCTGCATCCATTTTTATTACAACGTTTTCAATTATGGATGCTAGCAACCTTCACCTTATTCTACTTCTGAGTACCGGATTCTTTAAAGAATCAATGAAACTAATGCTGACAACAGAATCAAATGTGAAGATTGAGAAGATGCATCTATATGATGCAAACCTCATTGGTCGGTCTGTCACACTTAAATGTTAAATAATATTTTGTTGGTCTGTCAGACTTAAGTTTAAAATATATTTCTAGACTTTTTTGTATGGGCACTTTTATTGATAGTACACACATGAAACTCTAGTCACCTTCGAATTAATCTGCTTCGGCTGCAATGAACTTATTAAACCGTTCCAACAAATTCCTCTTATGTGAATATGTCAATGACCCTCGTCACAACCTCTTTCATCTCCTTAATTGTCTCATAACAACAGCCTGTAAGGTTTTCCTTGAGCTTAGAGAATAATAAAAAGTCACAGGGAGCAAGATCTGGGCTATAGGGGGGGGGGTGAGGAACTGTCTTGATGCCCATCTTGGTCAAATCATCAGTTAGAAGAAGGGAAATGAGGACAAGTGCATTGTCCTGATGAAAATGTCTGCCCTGATTTGAAGAGTTCCTCATGAATAGTTGTGTGTACAGTTCCCACACTGACATCAAACTGTGCACTTATTGTCTCTACAGACAGAAGACGGTCCTTATCCATGAAATTCTTTATTTGGCCAATAAACTCTGGTATTCTGACTTCCTTGCTCATCACACACCTCTCATCATCCCTTGCAGATTCTCTGCTTTCCTTCAATCTCTTATGCCACTCAAAAACTGGCGCATGATTTATGCAAGAGGGTTCAAAAGCAGTCTGAATCATTTCATACGTTCCTGTGACATTTTTTTAAAAGTTTAAAACAGAATTTTATTGCATATCTTCTTCTAAAGTGTCCTCACGTCCAAATTGCATTTTTGAAATTCACCAACTGTGACAATCAGGTTTTAGCAGGGTGTATTTCAATTCTTGTTGGAGCTGTCCATTTGAATCTCTAATCATAACGTTGGTTAGTCATCTCATAAGATGTATAGCAATAACATACTGAATTTGAATTTTCAAGAGTCTACGACAATTTTAATGCCTGTACAAAAAATGTCTGGAAACTTATTAACGGCACCTTTGGTTTGCTATGTTTAAAACTAGACTACCTGTGACCCATTGTGTCAGTGTAAGTTATAGCAAGCTATAGAATAGTCAGTATGCAACATTAATGTATAAACGCGGAAAAATTGAATGCATGCATGTGAAAACAAACATAGCGACCCGTGAAAACAATACGGAATACATTGGATAATGAAGGTCTTATCATTGCCCTTAGATTAAATGAAAAATCCTTAATATAAGATGGGTGTAATCCGTTGAAAAAAATTGAAAAAAGACGAACAGAAAAAAAAAATACAAGGAATGGGTGTGTATTGTACAGGTCCCCCCTAGTTTGTGTGTGTTAACAACCTTAAAATATTGGGAAGTAATAATTAAGTAATATGTAATGGTGAGACCTTTTCAAGGTAAATTAAAAAAAAAAAAAAGCCCCATCCCCATACACACACGTTTTGAAGTGTTTTTACGTATTTTAAAAATGTTTGGAACTTATGACCTCATCCCATCCTACTTCGATCCCTCTTCTTGACCGTCCCCCCACCAATTTGAAAAAGTTAATGATTACATGTCTCGTTTACCACTACATAGCCAAGAATTGGGCGCTCATTTTTCCTTAAATTTATATAGGAAAGTGATCCCCATTCTGAAATGCTAAATTTTAATTATTTATAAAAAATCCTTATTTTATATTATCTTTAAAGGCTCTAGAAACGTATTGGTCACACAAAAATAAATTTTGATTTCTTTTTAGGAGGTAAACTACATTGGGTTAGGTTGTAAAAAAATACCAAATATTTTTTTTTAATATATAAATTGATCAAGTAGGTTTTTTTTTTGTTTTTACATTAGAAAAATTTTTTTTTTGTTTGTTTGTAAACGATTCCAATTTGCAATGAAGGTACAATGGAAGCAAGCGTTTTAAAAATTTGGGACGCTAAAAACGTACATGATTTTAGGGGGAAGTCTTTCCCGTACAATCAAAAGCATTTGTGAAAAATATTTGTTTAAAACAAATTCTGTTTATATTGTTTAAAATTAAAAATAAAGTTTATGTTGTTTAAAATAATAAAGACATATTTATATTGTCTAAAATAAAAATGGTTTATATTGTTTAAAATTTAAAAATAAAACTGTATATATGTTTAAAATAAATAAATAGTATTTATTATTTTTAAAAAGTTATGTTTATATTGTTTAATTTTGAAAAATAAGTTCTGTTTACTTCTGAGATACCGATATTAATATTTAGATATTGTTTACATAGTAACATAACGGTAATTAGGGAAATTTGGTTCCTTTTATGTGATAAAGGGATTGAGATTATTTTGCCACTTATTCTCCAATGTTAACCGATTCTTTTTATTTGTAACGCAAACCAATTTTTAAAAAAATATTTTCGTTTTTATTTATTTACTAGCTGTACCCGGCCACGCGTTGCTGTGGCTCAGTTTGTTAAAATGGAACACATGTGAAAGTTTGATTCTTTTTTTCAAGAGAATGTACGAATTATTGTTTTTTAACAGATGTTAAGAAAATAAACAGAAAAATGCTTTCATCATTAATTATGCAAAAAAATAAATAAAATGTTGATTTAGTGTTTCAATATGATTATAAATTACGATAAAACTTGCTGAGTATGCACTGTTTTACGGTTGTTGTAAAAATGGAATGGAAACTTAAATTTCGCTTCATTTTAATCTTTCTTAATTTTTTAATTGTGCCCCCCCAAACGAATATAATCAAAACAGTAACATTCAACAATTGTACTTTATGTATATAAAACACAAAATATTTATTAAAAAAAAAATTTTAAAAAAAAAGTTAATAACGAAAGGGAAATAATTCCATTTTTTAAACGAAAAAATCAGTTTACCTAACTTACTGTATTAATGCTATTTTTTTTTAAGCAAGAAAAAAAAAGGTAAATATCCAGATACGCTACTACAGAACACCGACCACTCTAATTTGTTTTTGTATAGGTAATTGAGGTCGCTGACAATGAATCTGATAGTCAAACTTGGGGCAAATTTACCGTTTGCATGGTATTTACCCCTGAACCCACGAACTTCTTTCCACCATTTTGCAGCTTCCGTTTATGCTACGCGCATGCACGCTGTAGCATAAACGACGGCTTCACCAACATTGGGGGGAGGGGATTTTTTTTTTCCAGGACATAGAATTTTCTAATTTTCAAAAATACATTATAGCGCTTTTTGGGTGGAAAATTTAAAATTAGCTGAAAAAGAAATAAAATAAGAAAAGGAAAGCACACCAAGTTGGAGTAGGGGGGGGGTTAATTTATCTGTTTTTTTTTTTTTTACCTGGAACATCGAATTTTCAAATTTTCTGTAAGTAACGCACCGACATTTACCAATTAGAACACTATTTAACATTTTCCGAAGATTTTACTTTGTACATTGGGGGGGGGGGGCGGATATGATGTTGGGGCGCGCGCGCGCCCCAACATCAGATTCCCCCCCCCCCCAAACAAATTAGAGTGGTCGGTGGGGTTTGTATTACTGTACACATAGATTCGAAAAAGTTGTCAAAAAACAAATATATAACAAATAAATGTTATCAAAGGCAAGATAAGTTACTTTTCTACCAAACTGGATATATTTTTCGTGTTTTTATTCAATGTAACATATTGGGTTTGTATTACTGTACACATAGATTCGAAAACGTTGTTAAAAAACAAATATATAACAAATAAATGTTATCAAAAGCAAGATAAGTTACTGTTCTACCAAACTGGATATATTTTTCGTGGTTTTATTCAATTTAACATGTTTATTCAGCTCGAAAAACATACAGTGTTTACCGATGTATTGGAAAATTGAAGATGGCGCCTGATTCTCTCTTTAACACGGTAAGTTTGGGAAAAGGTGTTATAAATAAAAACCCAGATAAAATACTGTTAAAAACTCGCTCAATATATGTTACAGTGACATAGGTTGACATATATTCGGCGGGTTTTTAATAGTATTTTGTATAGTTTTTTATTTATAACACCTTTTCCCAAACTTACCGTGTTAAAGAGAGAATCAGACGCCATCTTGAATTTTCCAAGTCATCGGTAAACACTGTATGTTTTTCGAGCTGAATGTTGGGTTTGTATTACTGTACACATAGATTCGAAGAAGTTGTCAAAAAACAAATATATAACAAATAAATGTTATCAAAGGCAAGATAAGTTACTTTTCTACCTAACTGGATATATTTTTCGTGTTTTTATTTAATGTAACATTTTTATTCAGCTCGAAAACCATACAGTGTTTACCGATGTATTGGAACATTCAAGATGGAGTCTGATTCTCTCTTTAACACGGTAAGTTTGGGAAAAGATGTTATAAATAAAAAACCGGATAAAATACTGTTAAAAACTCGCTCAATACATGTTACTGTGACATAGGTTGACATATATTCGGCGGGTTTTTAATAGTATTTTGTATAGTTTTTTTTTATAACACCTTTTTCCAAACTTACGGTGTTAAAGAGGGTGTGAGACGCCATCTTGAATTTTCGAATACATCGGTAAACACTGTATGTTTTTCGAGCTGAATAAATATGTTACATTGAATAAAAACACGAAAAATATATCCAGTTTGGCAGAAAAGTAACTTATCTTGCCTTTGATAACATTTATTTGTTATATATTTGTCCCCCCCCCAAACAAATTAGAGTGGTCGGTGTTCTGTAGTAATGTATCTGGATATTTACCAAAAAAAAAAAAATATTTAGGTTTGGCTATAAATTCCTAAACTCATTTCACCTTAAATAATTTAGGTGACTGAAATAGGAATCTAATTGAATCTTTAATTTCCTGAATAGTATCCGATAATTCATTTTTCTTCGAGTTATATCGAATACATTAATACGGACTTTAGGGGCTTTTTTCGTAATGTTACTGTAAAAATTATTTTTTATTGTTACAAATTACGATGCTTTAAAAAAAGCAAAAATAAATTCTTGCGTTTTTTACTTACTACTGAAAACCATAACTTTAGTAAAGGTATTTTTTGTTTAAACAAAATAAAACATTTTAACTAAGAGTTAAGTAAAAATAATTAGTTCATTATATTCTGCGATCATTATTTGAAAAATACTACAATTTTCATTAAAATTCGTTAATTTCCTGATTTTTGGTGAATTTTTAAGTAAAGGGAGGAGTCAAAATGTGTATACACTTTGAGCGTCGTCATTCATTTTGAGACCACGTGTGGTTAATTTAAACATCCAGTTTGGCAGAAAAGTAACTTATCTTGCCTTTAATAACATTTATTTGTTATGTATTTGTTTTTTGACAACTTTTTCGAATCTATGTGTACAGTAATACAAACCCAAACTTCGGAGGTTGGAATGCCCCCCACACCTAAAATGTACTTGGAAAAATCGATTTTATAGTGAGATTTAAAAATTGTTAGTCGAAAAAAAGGTGAAAAACAAAACAAATAATCAATAAATAATTGTTACCAAAGGCAATAAATGCTACTTTTTTTTTACTTACATTGAATATTTTCAAGCGCTTTTCTAATGCGGGTGTGTGGGTGCCAAATACCTCCAGATTTTCTAGAATTTCCCGCTAGATTGCAACCGAAATCTCCACATATAGCAGGAAAACCGCTAAATTGTAACACTGGTCACGTGACAGGAAGCGGTAATAAATAATTGTCCCTAAATAAAAAAAATGGCCTCTCGATACAAAGAAATCTACCTATTTATCAGAGAAAAATTAAGTATAATGTTATAATAAAAAAGAAATATATAAAAACACACATGGATATAGTAAACATATTATACCAAAACGTGGAAGCCATCCGTCCAGTGGTTTTTTAGACAATTAATTCCGAACGAACCAACATTTACATTTTTATATATATAGATATTGCAACAAGTGTAGAAAAATAAAATTTTAAAAATAAATAAAATAAGAATATGATCCCATAAATTGTCGATTAAAAAAAGCTATTATGGCTTTGTTTTTATGTATTTGCGGGTCGTAAATAGAAACTTGTAAAATGGAAGCGGATGGACGGTTTCAACACTCAAGCAAGACGATTTGAGTTTTATATTATAACAGATAACATTTGCTGTTCCTGAATGAGATGAGGATTGAGTTGAAAGCCATGTTTAGTTTCAGAACAGTTTCCGATGGTTAGTTGTTCTATACAAGTCCTGGAGTTGACTGGTTCTCAGTTGAGAGTTGAGTTGGAAGCCACAGAGCAAAAGATTCTTCCCGTGTTGAGACAAGGAAAACATGTGCCAGGTTGCTACAAAAAAGGTTTATTTTTTATGGAGAAATTCTGATTTCTGATTGGTTGGTAGCAGAACGTGAATTAATTTTTTTCGTCAGTTCCTAGCAGCAGCAGCATTTATAAATAGAATCTCTCGACTGTCAGGGACCATACCCTCATTATTACTCCAAAATATTGCAATTGATGGTTCATGATAGTAATTGTCTGTATTTTTGAGATGAGGTGTTTTCATTGATTGAGATTGTCGGACTGACTTCCTCATCTTGGTTGTTATAGTCACAACGTTTCGGCCGTTTTGTCCTCCGGCCTTCATCAGGTGTTTTGTAGCGAACTGGGGAACCGTTTGTTAAGAGTCTCGAACCCAATCCTTTATTATTATTACGGGGGGTCAGCAACTATTTCCCAGAGCCTAGCTGGAGTCCGAACACGGTACACCCGTAATAATAATAAAGGGTTGGGTTCGAGACTCCTAACAAACGGTTCTCCAGTTCGATACAAAACACCCGATGAAGGCCGGAGAGCAAAACGGCCGAAACGTTGTGACTATAACAACCAAGATGAGGAAGTCAGTACGACAATCTCAATCGATGATTCATAATATTTGGATTTTTTCAGACTACTGTTCTCATCTTGAGTTTTATTCATACAACGTTCCGGTCGATCTAACCTCCGACCTTCTGTGATTTTTGTTTTTCTCAATAATTAATTCCATTATTTCTAAAACTTCTCAGAATTTTAAAATTTAACTGTATGTATTTAAGGTGTGTCTAAATATCTCTATAAGAGTTTCGACTGCTTGTCTTATGCTTCAATTAGAAATAATATACAACCATTAGTAAATCCTCTTATGTGTATCTTATAATAGTTACACATTGATAATTTTAATCATAACTGTTTAGGGAAATGCGTGTTTGCACCCCTATAAAATAATTAATAGTTGAATACAAAGCACGGATTAAACAAAACCTCTTTTAGAACAAAATAACGAAAGGTTTATTTCAGCGATCGAAAGTTGGACTGTGTCCGAGTGCGAAAAAGGAGGAGTAGAAAGTTCTTTATGTACGTAGGTAAGTGTTAGAGTTTCATTATTAAACAAAACAGAAACTTATAATTTTTGCTCACGTGATTATGTGATTTTCCTATTTAATACGTCCTTTTTATTTTTGGTCCTCAACAAAAGGAAGGTGGACCTGTAAATTCACCCTTGTCCATTCGTCTGTCCGCACTTTTCTCAATAACTACGCCTCGGAATTTTTTGAAATTCTGCACAAACATTAAACATGATATGAGTAAAAAGGAACAGAACAGATTTTCCGGGAAAACTCCTTCCCCCCCAGGGCTGCCTTTTTGGTTAAAATGGCTAGCATTGACACTTTTGTGCTTATTAAAAAAATTGATGCCTTGGGTTTTTATAAAACTTTCTGAAAAGTTGTAACTGATTTCTCTATGATTTTGTTTGTCTATACTTCGCGATAACTCTTGGGTGTGCCCCAGGGGCTCTTTTAGAACTAATAAAAACACTCCATTTTTGGGACTATTTTACCATATTTGTCCAAAATTTTCTCTGTATGTCTATTTAACAGTTTTGCATTGTGCTGAACTCAGATTTAAATATGTTAAGGTCTTGGGGACTTTTGGGGTTAAATGGGGGGGAGGGGGTGATGAACTTGGTCATTTCTTTTTTTTCATGGTGCAGAACTCAAATTTACATATGTTAAGGCCTAAAACTGCACCGTTTGTTCATTTTCATCAAGATTTGACGTTCCGTGGGGACTTTTGGGGCTGAATGGGGGAGGCGGCAAATGCTGAACTTAGTCATTTTTTATGCCTCGTTCACTGTGCACTCACGGGGGACCATGCATGCTTCACTTGTTATTGATATGCATTTGGCCTCTTGCCTTGATTAATTATTAATGTAGAATTCAGTTAAAGCCTTGATAAAGTCTTTCTTCTTTTGTCTTTTTTACACTAGAGTCAGGTAGCAGTTCTTTGGGTAAGTAGGTCGGTCAGCAGTTATCTTCAGTGAAAATCGTTTATGCTGGAATGTCCTGTGGACAAGTACGGGAAAGAGAGAGGTCTTTCTTTGTTGCTTGCTGAGTTCTCTCTACTGGCTGACCGCAGTTCCCAAAGAGGCTAAAAAAATGTTCCTTAGGAGAGAGAAGGAATCAATGCGCCCTACCAGCTGATTGGTCAGTATGCGTTCGAATCGCTAAGAGAGGGGGGGGCATTGATTCGCAAAAAAAAAAAAACTAGATCTTTATTTTATTGGTGACTGCTACACGTGATTTACTGCAAAAATTAAAATGTTTCACAAGATTCCAATTTACAACATTTTAAATAATCTTCTGCACAATTAAACCTTGTTTGTCAACTCGGTGAAAAATGTTTCAAAAGCCTCTTGAGACATTGTAAACAGATTTTTCTATTTTCTACAAAAAAAAAGGTCGAAAGAAAAAGCTTACTTTGCAAATCAAATTACAAATGAAACATTCATTATATATTTCTATGATAATTTCAACCTGTAACACTTGTTTTGAGGTTCTATTTTCTCTTAATTAAATAGACAAAATTTAGCACCGAGTAATTTGGCCTATTGACCAATAAAATGGCTTGGCTTATGTATATAGCTTGTTAAACTAGTTCGTCGAAGCATGTTCACACAGTGTTTTTCCCACTTTCAAAGTGTTTTTTTTATTGCATTTTCACCCCAAACAAAGCACAGTGTCACTTCAATGTATCTGGGACATAATTTGCAGGGATACTATGTAGGGAGTTGAACAGCAAGATATGTTTGCACTACAGTTGAACTTCTGCATGCCACTACAATCAGGAAAGCAGAAACCTGGAACGGAATTCCAAAGTGTAGTTATAGAAAATCCGCCATTCACCCATGCATGGAGTATTGTTGACACCTTTTTTGTTTCTACAAGGGAGTCACCACTTATCAAGGCCCGAAGGCTACTTGAGGATAAGGGTGAATAAATCTGAGCCGGTGCATCTACCACTAGTCTCTTCCTTATAAAAGGGGTCTAAAAAAATAATCTCAAATCTAAGCACTATCACCCAAGCTGCAACCCCTGTCTCATCGCCGCAATGTTGCATCTCTGAGTCTATTTTACAAGTATTTTAATGGAGTGTGCTTTGACGAACTCGCAGCACTTGCGCTTCTTTGATGTAAATACATCTGACTAACTCGACAAGCAACAGAATCCCACCCCTTCACTGCAGAGGTCTCTAAATGCTGGAAAGATTTCTACTCAAATATTTTCTTTCCATGAATTGATAGACTTTGGAATTTTCTCCCTATTTTCTGCTTTGCTGACTGTATTTACATACATAAATTTAAATGTAATGTGAACAGACAGCTCGCTGCTCAACTCCCTACATATAATAGCTGCTTTCAGGACTGCCAGCAACCACTGTAAAAGAGTAATAAAAAATGCAAGAGAGCTATATGCCCAGTCTGTTAAATCCAAGGTAGCTGATCAGCGGCTTGGTTCCCACCAGTTTTGGCAAATAACAAATAGGATCCTGAACAGAAGTGTGCGTTCTATCTCAACCATTATCAATGGACCAGAGGTCATCCCATCAGCGTCAGACAAGGCCAAACTATTTGCAAAGAACTTTGCAGCTAATTCTTCCCTATGCGACGAAGGCCATCAACTCCCCATATTTCCTCCTATAACACAGAACACGCTAGGTAACATACAAATATCCGTGCATGAGGTCGCCAAGCTAACAAAGAACCTAGATTCCAGTAAAGCAACTGGCCCTGACGGCATCCCAATTATAGTGTTAAAAAAGCTTCAACCAGAACTTGCTCCCATACTTACGAAACTGTTTAAGCGCTGCCTTAAGGAGAAGTGCTTTCCAACTCCCTGGAAAACCTCATCAGTTTGCCCTGTATTTAAGAATTCAGGTGATAAGTCATCTTCCTCTCAGTAAAGACCAATAAGTCTCCTGTGTGTTATGAGTAAGTTTCTGGAATCCATATTAAATAGAGAAATAGTCAACCACCTCAGCAGAAACAACCTTCTTAGTGATACACAATATGGTTTCCGCTCTGCAAGATCTACCGCAGATGTGCTGACGGTTATATCTCACAGGATTAGTGAATCTCTTGACAAAGGCTTCCTTTCTAGGGCAATTGCTCTTGACATATCAAAGGCCTTCGACAAGGTATGCCATAAGGGTCTACTTCATAAGATTTCCAGCTACGGTATAACTGGAAATGTTTTCTCAATCATTAAATCATTTCTCTCCGATAGGCTCATAAGAGTAGTGGTCGATGGACAAAAATCAAAGGCCTGCAGTATTAATGCTGGAGTCCCTCAGGGGTCAATCCTGGGCCCAACTCTCTTCCTGATCTACATCAATGACCTCCCTAAACACATACTTAAATCATTCGTTGACATCTATGCTGATGACACGACCATCTACGGCAACACATCAAAGGCTGTAAATGACAAAGTTTTCTCTGATTCTCTCTCCTCTGATCTTGAGCGTGTGGTTCAGTGGGGGAAGATGTGGCTGGTTACATTTAATGCATCTAAAACCAAACTCCTATCCTTACATCATCAACGCTCTGATCCCCATCTGGCATCAATTGGGATGGATGGCTCTCGTCTGAGAGAGGCCCCGTGTTTTGACAAGCTTCTGGGTTTGACCTTTACTCCTGATCTGAAATGGAACACGTACATCAAGACTGTTGCCAAGGTCGCTGGAAAGATGGTGGGATCCTTCTACCGCTCCAGAAGATATCTCACTACTGATACAATTCTCTATATATATAAAAGTCAAGTACGTCCAAGGATGGAATACTGCTGCCATATCTGGGCAGGAGCTGCTAAAAACAGCCTATCCTACCTTGACAGAGTACAAAATAGACTTTGTGGCTTAGTGGGGAATGCCCTTTTCTCTACCCTGCAACCTCTCTCCCACAGAAGAGACGTTGCGAGCCTATCCTTGTTTTATCGTTATTTCCATGGCAGGTGCTCGTCTGAACTCCAATCTCTGGTCCCCCCTCGCCAATCTTTCACGAAAAACACCCGTCTAGCCGAATCCACTGAGAAAAATTTCCCCCACTCTTTATCTGTGCCTAAATCAAAACGCAGATTCCATGAACAAAGCTTCTTTCTTAGAACTGCACGCCTATGGAACTCTGTTCCGTCTGCCTGCTTCCCACCTGACTATAACTTGGATGTGTTCAAGTCCAACGTTAACAAATTCATAATGAACCGCCCCCTTAAGTAAACACTTCATCAAATCTCCACACTAACGTAATGTACATACTTGCAATAAGCCTTATCCCTGAGTGGCTTCCGGGCCTTGATAAGTGGTGACCTCTGTGTAAAAAAAAAAAGAAGCTCCTTATGTCCCAATGGTTATTTGCCTTGTTTTTTGGGTGAATAAGAGTAAGAAAAATATTATGTTTAATTTTATATTAGTATTAAACACAATTTGATATAAACTAGAATTTGGGCTCCTATTTCCATTTTATCAAAATATTATTCAATTAGAAAAGGGTTCTTTGATCTTGGAACTGAGGGTTTATTTCTTTTGGAGTTATATTCATATTGAAGTGATCTTTTTCTAATCCTGAGTAAATAAATCAATGAAGAATAATTTTCTTTTCCCCAATAGACAATTAATTATGTTAATAACGTATTTATTGTAGTTTATGCCTGATTTTCTCGGATTCCAAGACCAAACTTCATCTGATCTGCCAAAGTATCCAGTTTAATGGAGTTACTTTTATTAGAATCGCTAGAAGAACGTGTACGATTACTTTTTTGTACGACTTCGTGAATTGTCCTTATCTTAGGTTTGAATACTATTTTATTTTATTTGAGCATTGTGTTAGGGTTCACTTCTAAAGAAAAGTATGCTCAAAGTATGTCAGGGTGTCTTCAAAAACTGGTGTACGGATAAATGGAAGACACTTGAGGATAGTGTCTCGTAGGTATACAACTTCTATCCAAAGAAATTCAAAGTTTCTCTGTAGGCATTAAAGCTGCCTCCCAAAGCATTCACTCCCAATAATTCAAACTCTCTTTCAAACATTCAAACTGTTTCGCAAAGCATTTAAATAATCGCTAAAGGTATTCTGAATATGTGCTACTTGTATGAAATTTAACATGTTTAAAGCATCATCATTTTATAAGGCTTGAGTCTATCTTATTAGATAGACTCAAGACTTATGAAGTGATGGGAAAAATTCGACTTAATTTATAAACATAGTTTACTTCTAAGGTAAACTGCAAGTATCTGAGATCTTTCTAGAAAGAATTCTAATTAGAAAGATATCGAAGAAATGAATGCCAAAAACACTTATTTGATTCATACGAAATTAATAAATAAATTAATTAATTAATTAAGCAACAACAGAATCAAGCCGGTCAAGAAAGTGGTCACATGTCGATTCATACAAATTTACTAATAGACTAATATTCTATACACTTACCTTATTTATAAACTTGAATCAATTAGATCATAAATGGAAGTAATCCGTCTATCGTATCTGCAAAATATAAAAAAGACATGCTTAGTTTTGTTTGGTACATGATCAAGTCAAAAGAGGTAGTTTTTAATATAACAATATTAGGTCTCCATACATGATATTTATACACAAAATGCTGTCCTTTTATCGAGGCTCAAACATATGTTCACGAAAGTGTTGCAATAAAAGCTGTCATATACCCTCATATAATGAAGCACACGTTTTTGATAGGTTAACTGGTTCACGTATGGGCCAAAGCCTAATATCAGGAAAAAACAATTAAAGAATGGCCATTGGTATTATCTGATCCAATACAAATCGTATTTTCTGATTTTAAATGTCTCAGTTTTTATTATTAATTTAAATAATGGCAAAGGTTAAAGAAAGAAATGTTATTCTGACAGACTAAAGTATGTTAGTTTGTGGCTGTGATGAGTTGTGTTTTACATTACAGAGAAACTGGTTTTTAATCATTAGAAAACTAAATTCATATGCAACAGTATTTGAGAATTTTGATTTAATTCAAATGTGTTTGAAAGTATCTCCTACTCTGTTAAATAAAAGGGACTTTGTCTGCGCGCGCATGTGTCTGTGTGTGTGTGTGAGAGAGAGAGAGAGAGAGAGAGAGAGAGAGAGAGAGAGAGAGAGAGAGTTCTTTCTCTATGGACTCGAAAAAGGCTGGGACGATTTTTATGAAATTTAACGCACAGGAACTCTGTGTGCCTGGAAGTGCTCTTAGGTTTTCTATTGGAATGTTTTCGCTAAGTATCGATAATCGATAATTGAAATAATCCAATGAAAAAAGAAAGAGGCGATTTTGATCAAAGTTAACTCCTTACACAGCCTAACATCACAAGTGGTTTGGAGAAGTTTGATTATCACACAAGAGGAACGGCTTGACTTATAAAACCAAGAGTATGTTCTTTGATATGACAGGAGTGTGTTCAAAACGAATGCTTATGTTTAGATCTAATTGAAGCATTTTACTTGATTTTTGCATTTTAAACTTCAATGTAAGCAATTATATAGGAAAATGTTATAAAATCAACAGTAGGTTCTCTACAGTGCAATATAGACTAAAATGTATTGTGGACTAAGCCACTGTGGGGAGGCATGTGAAGCTTCCTTCGGTACACTACGATGGATTCCCAACTAGAGCAGGCAATCAATCGATTTGATTGAAAAATGGCCGATTTCACCGATTTTAATGACAACAATTATAGAGGAGTATGAAACATTCGTTGATCTTCATTTAATCCCGGGAAACGTCGAATATCCCTGCTAGGTAGATATTTGGACGTTTTCTCTTTATTGGATGTTGATGTAATATTCAAGTATGCTAACAGAGTCAAAAGTTAAAAGTAGTTTATTACACACAAAATATGCCAAACAACTTTTGGGAGCAAAATATGAAGGGTCATTTATCACTTGAGTTGATAGAGTATATATAAAAATGATGGAGAAATACACGGAAACAAGAAAAAAAGAAATATTTGAGAAAGTTAGCGTAGTTGAACGTCATGCGGCACTCCTTAAACACAAAATATGATGAAAATGCATTTTTATATCTAAAAATTAAAGAACGAGTTTGTTTTACGTTACAAACAGAAATAAATTCAGATAAATTTGTATTCGCTCATTTTTTTTATAGACTTGATGCGTTTGTTGACAATGATTTCTCCTATTCTTAATAGAATTAGGTAATTAGAGGAGAGACCACTTGAAGGTTACCGACATCTATAAGTAAAAGTTTTTGTTTTTTTATACTAAAGAGTCACCATTTCCAAAGGTCCAAAGCGATTCAAGAATAACACTTACTGAGATTTTCAGCTGAATGATGAACAATACAATAAGAGGATTGAAAACGACGTGCAAAATTCACCATATTCGATGACTTAAGAAAACATCTCAATAAGTATTACAACTGTTTGAACTGAAAACAATGTGTTAAATTCACCATATTGAATTACTTAGGAAAATAGATCGATATGTATTGGTTAACATTGAAGACTACTATGTTGTATTCAACGGGGAAATAGTACTGTGATTTTTGGACAGCTATGCTCATCTTGGTTGTTATTTTCACAACATTTCAATTGACGTAATCTCTGACTCTTATTAGATGCAGCTCTTTGAACCAAAAAAATTGTTTCGATAAGTTGATTCATGTATGGAGTAAGGCCTAATATCAGGGAAAAAAAGCAATTATAAAAATAGCAATCTGCATTATTTAATACGATGCCATTCATAACCTTTTGATTTGAAACTTTACGTTGTGGCTCTGACAATTTGTTTACATTACAGATAGAAACTTCAGTTTAGTTTTAATAATTAATAAAAAATAAATTCATATAAAACAGCATTTTTACAACGTTTTTGTACAGACTTGATTCTATTATTGGCATTGGTTTCTCCGATATTTTCTTAAATTATGGAAAGTAGAAGAAGGAACATGTAAAGGTTACTAACACCCCTAAGTGAAAATGAAGTTATGGACCTGACTGGATTCGAACTTAGCACATCCAGGTTCACGTTGGTATCTACTTCATCATCACTAACTTCCAGAGATTATTCCTTATATGAAATCGTTTATTCCTTGAGTGTATGCTGTCATTACCATTTCCAGTTGAAGACAAGGATAATTAAAACTTGGCTTTCTATCGAACTTTTATCGATTTCGTTTTGAAAAGTAACCAATAAATATGTAACAATCAGGATGTTCGATTTTTAGTAGTTCATATTTTCAGAATATTAGCACATGTCATATTATTGACAGATATAATATGCTTACATTTCCGATTAGAGGATACGTCAATGTATCTCTTCAGAAAACAATTAGAGAGCATTTGTTCTGTATATATATATATATATATATATATATATATATATATATATGAGGAATAAAAGTTATATAAAACTTTATTGCATCATCAGATAAATAAGAATGGAAAAATCGGAAAAAATGGGGAAAAAACCTTTTTCGGCCATGGCATTCAAAGCTAAATGCTTCTCATCAAAAACGGTAAAAGCTGGCATGATACAGATATAAGAAAATATACATCTATAAACAAACAAAACCTGGCTTAAGAACATTTAGATTAGAAATGAAAAACATATATAGGAATAATTAAAAATAAAAATAAAAAATGAAAATAAAAGATAAATAAAAATATGGGAATATATTAGAAGATAAAAAAATAATGGGAACTACAAAAGAGGGAAAAGGTAAAAACATATTGAAATAAGTAGTAGGGGAAGGAGTAGATGAGAGATACGGAAATACATACAAGAAGGAGTAAAAGAGAAAAAATATATAATGAGGAGTAAGGAAGAAAGAATATTTAGATATAAGCAAAAGAGAAAAAGTCGAAACTTTATAGCTTGTCATGTGATTTCTTTGAAGTGACATTTCGGAGAAAACGACTATTGTCAAAAATGAGTCAGTAGCAATCTCCAAGGAAATGTTCCCGGGTGGAAAGGACCTCAAGAGAATTTTATGCGCTGGTAATAGATCCGTTATATTTAAATATACAGGCATGTCCGGAGGGTTAGTGTGTTTAAAAGATGCAAAATAGTTTAAAAAAAAATAAAGTAAAACAAAATAAACGCTGAAAATATATAGAATCATCAGAAAAATTTTAAACTCCATAAGATTTCTTTAAATATTTTTAAAGTAACCGGATGATTAAAATCATATTCAACTCAACAAGGAGTAAAAAAAAATGAAAATTATAATAAGAAATAAAGTTAAAAAAAACCCAAAAAGCAAAAAACAAAAAACAAGTGAAGAATTACTAAAAAAAAAGCATCAGTTAAAGACCAGAAGTCAGGATAAAAATACATTATATGTGAAAAATTGGTTACAGCAATTATATATATATATATATATATATATATATATAAGATAAATAGGAAACAAAAAAGGAAAAGGAGGGGGAAAAGGCGGAGAGAGGAAATCGTAGTAAAATAGAGGGACAAGACACAAGGAAACTCAGTGGGGAAAAACAGCCAAGAAATAACGTAAAAGGTACAAAAGCAGTAAGAATAGTCAGTAAGAAAAAATAAGAAGAAGAAAAAAGAATAAAAGATATAACGTCAAATAAGATGTCAAAAAGTAACGTGTAAATATATCACATAAAGCATGAAAACACGTGACTAACACGCATGCAAAGTGTTAGTTATGTAAAACAAATGACATATCAGAGCGCATAGGTATATGTACCCAGAAATAAACACACAAACATATATGCATGCAGTAGCGCCAAAAAGAATCTGCACTTGTCATTTTTTCAAAAACCGTAAATTTAAGCTAAATTGAATGTAACTTTTTAAACAACCTATATACCTCATTTGAATCGTCTTTTATATCTCTATAATTTTACCTGTTCATATTTGACTACATTACTGTGAGGTATTAAAACAGCAAATTGATGTAGACCACTGGACAAACGAGTAAAAAAAGCTGGAACAAAGGAAGCAGAAAATAGATCAGACAATTCTGAAAAACATATGCCATTATACTATTTATAGAAAAGACTGAGACTAGCAACATCACTTCTGTAAGAAAGGGCTTGCAGTGAAGAAGAAAGGGTGTGGCTAACGCAAATACAGATACGCTTCTGCAATTTATCAAGAACCTTCAAATGCGACAAAGGTTAACCAGCCCAAATATGTCCACAGTACTTCATACATGGCCTGATAGTAAATTTGCAGACATAGAAAATAGCCTCGGGTGTGAGAATGATAACTAACATTGCATCAATTTCATTAACCATTATCTTCAAGTCATTTCTGACCTTGATATGTGCTTACATATTTATAAAAAAAAAATGAAAGCAAAATGTCTGAATGTGTAATAGAAATATCTTTATCAAGCGAAGTTATTTACACTTATGAAAAATAGAAACTCTTACAAAGTTAAAGAACGAATAAGCCTCGTCAAAAATAAACTTACATTTTTAAAAGAAACTAAAAAACAAATAAAAATGTACGTAAGTAATATAATTGCTATCAAAATTAAATCATAATATTTTGACAAAATATCGACATTTTTAAGTATCGGAATTCACCTTTATTGCTTTATATGTGACTGCGATCGGCAGTATTGATTCATTATGATTGAAAGTAGTAAAATGTTTGTCCATTTAGAGAAAATACAAATAAAAAATAACATTTATCGCCATAGATGTTTCTTTTTAATCAAAAATCCTACAATAATTTATTTGTAAACGAATTTCGATCTAAAAAAAAAAAAATGAGCAAAATTGGAAGCAGGAAATTATTTTCTCGATGTGATCTGACTGGGCTAAACTTAAATGCTTAGAAAATCTACGAAGAAAATTAGTTTTTAGTTTTTGCGAATTATGATTAGTTTTCTGTAAATTAAACTAATCTTTGCCTTGGCTCTGAAGTTTCATATGTTTATATATATATATATATATATATATATATATATATATATACCACTTATACTTTTTTATATTTATATTTACATAAATAATTAAAAAGCTATATCTTGCTATATTATTGAGCACTCTTATATTAATGTCATTAGTTTTTATCTTTAAATATTCCTAACATGGAATAATTATATATATATACTTATATACAAAAGGCTGTATATGTGTGTGTCCTATGAACTCCGAAACAGTTGGGCTGATATTTTAAAAATTTCACACAAATGTGCTTCATGTGTCTAAGGGTGTTCATTTTTATTGCAATGTCCCCGGTGTATCAAAAATCGATAACTAAAAAATCCGTTTAAAAGAAGGAACAGTCCCAGTTTGACCACAATTGACACCCTTATACAGCCTAACATCAGAAATGCATATGAGAAGTTTTATCATTGCACAAGCAGAAGGGTCCGACATATAAAATCAACAGTAGATTATCTTATAAGACCAGGGCACGTCTAAAATGAATGTTTTTGCTTAGAGTAAAAATAATACATGATACCTGGCATTTGCATTTTAAACTTTCATTCCAAAAATTATATAAAAGTAATTTATGAAATAAACAGTCGGTTATCTGCGGTGCAATATAAGTAACAATGTATTGTGAACTGAGTCATTGTGGGAGGCATGTGAAGCTTCCTCTAATGCAACTATAGCAGGCAATCAATCGATTTAATTGAAAATTGGTCGATTTCACTTATTTCGATGACAATAAAAGTACTGGAAGTGTGGAACATACGTTGATCCTCATTCAATCCCTGGTAATGTTGGGTCTCCCTGCTAGTACTCACACACACTAATATATATATATATATATATATATATATATATGTATATATATATAACTACTTAATTTACTCACATAAAATTAATATATGAAAGTATAGATTTATGCGTAAACTTTAAGTATTTACTTCAAAAGTGCTCAATACGTAGGTAGAGCTAGTTAGTAAGTTATAAAATGTATATGGTGATTAAGCTACACTGAATATTCGGCGTTTCATCCACTCTAGGATTCTTCAGGCTTAAACCTGAAGAATCCTAGAGTGGATGAAACGCGAAATATTCAGTGTAGCTTAATCGCCATATACATTTTATAACTTATTAATATATATATATATATATATATATATATATATATATATATATATATATATATATACACTATTTGTGCGTATACGGTTCTATTTAGAATGCAGTGGAACCATTTTATTTTAAAAATATTCATTTGTACATTTTTCTAACTTTTAGAGAGAAGGAAATTTTAATTACGAGGCAGACAGCTCTTCTTATATTCTTCAAAAACTACTGATTTCTATTTTTAGGAAGTTACTAGCTGCATATACCCGGCGTTGTCTGGTTGAAACATATTGCCGGACGGAGGGATCGGTTACATACTATCAGGTTAATGCAAAAATAATGTCGTTTTTGACAAAAAACGACATTATTTCTGCACCAACCTAATATTCAAGATAGACCGAATGCGCTAACTTGTTATGATAAGTAACAACATGTTGCATTTAGGGAAGCATAAAACACATCCATTTTGGTTAACGAAAATCAAACACAAAGTAACTCTCATACTTTAAACGGAAAATGACTCTCATAGCTTAAATGAATAAGCTTACTTCCGGTTTTTAACGCAACTGTTGTTAGCTATTAATAATTGAAAATAAATTAAATTCAATATAAATTTAATTAAAAATAAATTAACTTTAAATAATATTTCTAAATAGAACAATTAAAACGATTCTATTACAACAAACAATAAAATCGAGCTAATTATTAAAATAGACTTTGTTATGCAGATGAGGTTACTCATTCAATGGAGATTTCTTTTGAATAAATTGTATACATAGAAATCATGTTTGAATAAAAGTGTACATATAGGGTATGGCATAAAGGTTTACTTCATAAGATCGCTAGCTATGGTATAGCTGGAAAAGTCTTCTCAATTATTAAATCATTTCTTTCTGATAGGTTCATTAGAGTAGTAGTTGAGGGGCAAAAATCAGAAGCTCTCAGTATTAATGCCGGTGTCCCTCAGGGATCCATCCTGGGCCCAACTCTTTTCCTGATCTACATTAATGATCTTCCAAATCATATCCTTACATCATTTGTAGACATTTATGCTGACGACACTACCATTTATGATACCACATCTAAGACAGTAAACGAGCAAGTTCTCTCCAATTCTCTCTTTGTAAAAAAAAAAAAAAAAAAAAAAAAAGCCAGTTTTCAGGATCAATATTAATTTGTGAAACAATGAACCTTTTGTACATATTAATTAAATTTTGAACAAACAGACAAACAAATAGACAAGAATATGTCTTTATTATAATACAAGATTCAAGCAAGCAGGGTCGCTCGGACGTTCCACAGAGTTTTATAATAATTAACACTTTAAAAAATGTTTCATATTGTCATTTGTCCGTGTTGGACTAAGTTAATTAAATAAATGATATTGCCAATAACATGGGAAAACAATAACAAATGAAAATTGGATAGTCAGAAGCAAAGTTTGATTTGTCAGCTTAAATACTAGTTAGGTTCAATTTCAATCTCATATATATATATATATATATATATATATATATATATATATATATATATATATATATATTATATATAAAAGTGAAATTATCTGTGTGTATGTGTGTGTGTATAGTTACCTACAAAACTACTTTGTCAATTTTCAGTCTACAGCAAGGAACTTAGTAAGAGGTATCACTTAGTGAGTTAATTGCAAATTATGATTAAATAGAAAAATTAAATGGAAGGCTTATTTTTCAAAGATGACTTGATCTTAAATCTGTAATATTTAGGATGTCATTCAATAAATAAGGTAACTTGTTTTATATAGATTTAGGTTTACTTCTTTTTCACATCTATTTAATTTCTTTTGTAGATTTAAGAAAAAAATTGAGAGTTTTAGCTATTAACAAAGATGGCCGACCAAGACGCATGCTCCATGATTAAACAGTGGTCAGTTATCAAGTTTTGGGTTGTTGAATTGTGTGAACCAGATCAAATTCCCAGGACAATGTACTGCATATGGTGCCACATGTTTAAGCTGATAAAATGTCTGCAAGTGTGCTAAATTGTTTAAAGAAGGACGGAGTAGTGTTGAAGATGAAGACAGACCCGGGAGGGTTAGAGATGTGAGGCTCCTTTAGTTAATCGAATGAATGACCTAATTCAGTCCGACAGAAAAGAACGGTGGATAACGTTGCAAGGATTTTAAGGTTATCTGTTGGGACAGCATACAAAATTGTCCATGACGACCTTGGCTACTAAAAGACCAGCTGTTGGTGAGTACCAAAGATGCTTACTGCATAGCATAAACAGAGGAAGGTCGAGTTGTCAAGCAGTCTCTCTTGCTACGAGAAGGATGGTGATGAGTTTCTGAAGAAAGTGGTAACATATGACGAGATGGTTTGGCACTATGAACCTGAGTTCAAACGTCAGTCCATGGAGTGGAAGCATATAGGCTCTCCTGTGAAGAAGTTAAAGTTCCAGCAGCTTTCAAAGAAGATGATGCTCACGTTTTTTTTTTGGATATGCAATGTCAAATCACCATTTCATTTCTTGAGAAAGGAAGCATTGTGACCAGTATCAACTACTGTGAACTGCTGAGGCAGGTCAAGAAAGACAAAGAATAAATGCAGGGGTCATCAGTCAGAAAGAGTCATCTTGCATCATGACAACACAAGGCCTTACACAACAGCTCAAACAGTGCAGATCATCAACAAGCTGGGCTAGGAAGTGCTACCTCATCCCTCTTACAGCCCATCTAAGCATTTATTAAAGAATTTGGATAGAACAGGGGTTATCCCAGAGGAGTATTTCTTTTATAATAGAACAGGGATCAGATCGTGCCTACACAAGGTTGAGGTGTGTATGTATTATACGATATCACGGATATGAAAGACCTTGCCTTTTCGTACTTTCACCTGTTTGGTTCCTTAAAAGCATTCACAAGAGGTATGAACTTTGAAAGTGACAATGAAGACAAAAGTGTTCTGAGCGACTGGCTGAATTCAAATATTTTTATGCTGAGGAAATATGAAAGCTTGTATACAGATGAGAAAAGTGTGTGATATTGCTGGAAGACTACATTAAAAAGTCTTTTAAAAATTAGTTTCTACCTATGTTATAAGTCCTTATACAGAAAAATTCCCCTTATATATTGAATGAACCTCATATGTGATTAAATTATATGGGGGGGGGGGAAATGAAACTAAAACTGATTAACTCATACTAGTGTTGTAGCAAAATCCGACACTTAACAAAAATGATCATAATACTGAGGAACATAGTAAAGCCCTGGATGCAGGAGATCACCAGCGGATGAACCTATCTTCCAGCAAGATTCTGTTCTTGTACACAGGGCCAAAATGATCCAAGCATGCTTGCTCCACACTGTCCTTCCCACCTAGTCACCTAACTGCAATCCACTGGACTATTTCTAGGGCATGATCACGGCTATGAAAAACAAACATGCCTACAACATGGTCGATTTTCTGAAAGCTGCCATTATAATGGTGTTCACTTTTTTAAAAAAGTTTCCTTCCTTTGAAGATTGTAATTCTAAGTATGGGTCAGCCAAACCAGTTGCCAACATTGCCCTGCTTTTTATTGAAACCAACCGAGAGCTCTTTTTAGTATGCTTGTTGTTCCCTTAAGTGCAATTGTTTGGATCTCTTTTGTACTTGGTTCACCAGGAATATTAGTTAGGTAGGACTTCAGGTTCTTCTTCATAAGCCCTGTTGCACCTATGATAACTGGTATGATTGATATCTCTCTAAGATTCCAGTTTCTTTTCATATCATACATGAGACCTTGGTATTTGGTCTGTTTCTCTCTTTCAGCTCTGTTCAGACCGCCATCATTAGGGACAATCACTTCAATCAAGGTTGCTATTCTTTCTCACTTATTCCATATAACTATGTCAGATTTCACAGTAGCATTTTCAAGGTAGGTGGCTGTAGGGATTACATGGTCGTAATGTATGGTATAAAAGTCATTTCCAACTGTTCTTTCAGGTTGATGTTCCCAGAACTTGCTGCCACACTGGATGTTTATTTTTTTACAGATGGTCCAGTGGAGGTACTTACATACTCCATCATGTCTTGCTGTATAGTAGTCGTCCCCTAAAAGAACCTTGCAACTTGATATCAGATGATTCACACTTTCCAATTCTGTATGGCAGAACCTACATTTATTGTTATTACTGATATGTACCATTTTTTTGAATGCATTGGTCATCAATCCCTTTCTTGATCGTGGTGGAGGACTCCTCTTTTGAACCAGTCCAAGGAACCTTCTTTGTCTATGTATTCCTGAGAGAGTTCCCTAAAAAAATTACTTTGGATGCTGATGTTGCTCTCATTCTTTATGGTTCATCCTTTGGAACGTCTCAGTGTATTTATCTTTCTTGCTATTTCTGTGGCAGGCTTGTTTGGTACTTCATCCTCATCTGAGAAACAGCCCTGACCAAAATGATTGGCCAGCTAGGTGACTGATGTTGTTCTGCTGGCTCTTGTCTCTTGATCTTCATATACTATTGAGATGGTGTGGTTCTGGGAGATTCTTAGATAGTGACCGGTGCTCACAATAGTTGCTCTATGTTAATGATTGATCTCTGAGAGCCCCAGATCTCCTTCTCCCCTGAGCAAATACAGTCTTGGTAAACACTGATTTCTATACATTTATGTTCACCACTATAGACAAGGAGATGGTTACCAAAATATGTATGTGACTTATTTTGCATTAAATAAACTGTTAGCTCTTTGCATATGCATGTATATTTTGTTTTTGATTGCATATTTTGTGTTCTTTTCATCAAGTGTCGGATTTTTCTGTAACACCATATATATATATATTTGAGGTTGCTATTTTTTAAAAGCTAGGATAACTAGTGAAATATAACGAGGTTAATACAAGAGTGTTCAATACGGAAGTAGAGCAAGTTACATATTCAATTTGTCTTTACATAAGCAGTAATTTGTTGCTACACAGTCATGAGCATGTTTCGGTCTTCTAGTTTTCAGTAACTAGAGACCTCTTCAGGCAACAACGCTTATATTCAAATGTGGATTTCTTAATGAAAAACAAAAATCAACTCTCAGCAAAAGGAGTTTTTTTTTTTTTTAAAAAAGGGTCGGGGGGGGATAAAGTTCAACTGTGCGGAGAACAGGGTTGATTGGGTGCGGATTTGTTTATCTATTTATTTTCTATTTGTTTATTTATTTGCTCATTTACTTATTCATTCATTTTCATGTTGGTGTTAGGGAATGGAGTTCCCTATATATATATATATATATATATATATATATATATATATATATATATATATGTATATATATATATATTTGCCATGCAGCTACTGAGTTGTCAGATAATGAAAACGTAGCCATATATATATATATATATATATATATATATATATATATATATATATATTAAGCAACGGTGAGCCTAGCTAGTACCTGATGGGTCACTATTTGGGAAACCTAGGTGGTGTATGTACTGCGCTGACTTGTAAAAATTTTCAGGTTGTTATCTGCAGGCGTGTTTAATTCACTGGGGGAGATGCTCCCCGCTCCCCAATAAACTCACCTGGCAGGCAGGTGATAAGGCGGTACTCCATGTAATGGTGTACCAGCAACCTGCTGTAAGATGACTTCCTGAACCTGCATGTAAAGTACATGGTGACATGCTGCGAATTGCGACATGAAGTTGCATCTCTTGAATCACCTAAAACACTTCGTAGCTGGGATTGGTTCAATCGTAATGAGCAAAAATGTATACTCGTATCAGACTTCTGCCAACGATGAAAATATATATAGTATAATGTGCATAAAAAATGAAAGCAGGGTTCTTAAGTCTGTCAGGAAGAGTATAATTTATTTTTATATTTATAGTATCATATAATTATGTAGTTCAATTTTAATATACAAACAGAGATGGTCAATTCCATACAAAAATAAACGCGGCAAGAATGAACTACAGTGATGCTTTGCCTGATAAACGTGCAACCATCAGTTACTGAAAATGGGAATAACACAGATTCTGATAGGCTAACTAGCAAATTTAACACCACATGTATATATAAAAACATGTGGTGAAATAGATTCTGTGCAATAGCCTGACGAATCTTTACAAAAATTATGTGTAGCTTAATTGCTATATATATATATATATATATATATATATATATATATATATATATATATATAATCATTGAAGACAAGACAGACAACCAAATCGTATACACCACAGAGAAAAATATTGATATTTTTTGCAGTGACAGAATATTAGTTGTTTATGTTAGAATGTGAAATAAAATCAAGTTTTGCATTTTTATTTGGAAAAAAGATGGAAAAGTTGATATGATTTGAATCATAACCCAACTAAACATCATTTGAACATTTTAATTGATAATTAATTCAGAATTTCTCTCTCCGACAAACATGTGCACTCACTCCCACATTATACATACTAGCAATAATATATTCGGGCTGAATATTTTTGCTCATACAAATGACGAACGACCATTTTGCGAGAAGTTTTTGCATACTTCCCCAGATCGTAATATCTCAGATTCACAAACGGACATCATCTCCATATTTTCTTTTTTTTGATCGAGTTGAACAAAATTCCCATCATGCCATCGTCTCCGGTGTTTGTGTCTTTTCGTACAAATAAAGCAAAACTATTGGAACGCAACTGCCTGGCCTTCTGGCCGAGTACCTATTTACTATGCCTCCCCACGGGACAGAGTTAGACACCAGGGTCGTTTTTTAACGTGGAGAAAAGGTACAAAAATAAAAATTGCCTCAGTCGTGAAGAATTTCTCCTCCACCGAAAGAGAACAAGAAATAGAAGTGCAGCATCTGAAGAACAGATACTACACTTTGATCTTGTCCCGATTCTGTAATTGGTCCTTCGTCAATATAGGGAAAATCCTCCATACTGAAACAATTACTATTTATTTGGATACTGCCAGAGTGCCTCCCTTTTTGGGGGAACTGGTCCCCCCCACCCCGCATTAAAAACGACCTTGTGTCTAATTTGCTTTTGCGAGAAGTTTAAAAGCAAGTCATTTTTTGTATCTTTTATTTTTGATTGACTATGTTAAACTTGAACGCTTTAAACTTCCGGTTGCGTCATGGAGCAGTGGTCTCTTTCACTTTCTTTTCCGCCTTCGCATCTCGGGTTCGAGCCTTCCTGCCTACTACCATTTTTTTTTCTTTTTGCTCAACACACACCTACCACTCCCCAGGCAACGCCGGGCACTAAGGCTGGTCTAATATATAAAAGGCAAAATATTGTGTGCGTGTGTGTCTCGCAAAAACTTTCGATACACGCGATAGATCCTCATAAGATTGGTATTGTTATGAAGTTTGATCTTTCAGACGACAAATATCGAAAACATTGGCCAAAAACATTAATTCCTTCACCCTCAACTGGGCAGTTTTGTACAAGGAGGGGTGGTTTTTTTTCTCGACATTTTCGCAAGTCATCATCTCCGTTGGATTGACTATGCTTAATTTCAACGCTCTTGACTTCCACTAGCGTCATAGATGCATTGGGCAAGACGTTACTTTTTTTCCCTCCTTTGCGTTATGGCTTTGAGCCTGTCTGCCTACTAGCCTACTATCACTTTCTTTTCTTTTTAAAAAAAAAAAGCACCTCTCTCCACCGGGCTGCCTCCTGCTGTAAACCCGAATATGCATAAAAAGAATAAACCCGAACATCTGAAAAGAATAAACCCGAACATCTGAAAAGAATAATCCCGCACATCTGAAAAGAATATTCCCGAACATCTGAAAAGAAGCCCGAACATTTGAAAAGAAGAAGCACGAACATCTGAAAAGAATAAGCCCGAACATCTGAAAAGAATAAGCCCAAATATCCAGAAAGGCATAAGCCCGAATATCCGGAAGGAATAAGACCGAATATCCGAAAGGAATAAGCCCTAATATCCGGAAAGAATAAGATCGAATATCCTGAAGGAATAATACCGAATATCCGAAAGAAATAAGCTCAAATATCGGGAAGGAATAAGACCGAACATCTGAAAAGAATAAGCCCAAATATCCAGAAAGGCACAGGCCCAAATATCCGGAAGGAATAAGACCGAATATCCGAAAGGAATAAGCCCGCATATCCGGAAAGAATAAGATCGAATATCCGGAAGGAATAAGACCGAATATCCCAAAGGAATAAGCCCGAATATTCGAAAGGAATAAGCCCGAATATCCGAAAGGCATTAGCCCGAATATCCGAAAGGAATAAGCTCGAATATCCGAAAGGAATAAGCCAGAATATCCGAAAGGAATAAGCTCGATATCCGAAAGGAATAAGACCGAATATCCGAAAGGCATAAGCTCGAATACCCGAAAGGAATAAGCTCGAATATCCGAAAGAAATGAGACCGAATATCCGAAAGGCATAAGCCCGAACATCTGAAAGGACTAAGGTCGAATATTAGAAAGGAATAAGCCCGAATATCCGGAAGGAATAAACCCGAATATCCGAAAGGAATAAACCCGAATATCCGAAAGGAATAAACCCGAATATCCGAAAGGAATAAGCCCGAATATCCGAAAGGAATAAGCCCGAATATCCGAAAGGAATAAGCTCGAATATCCGAAAGGAATAAGCCCGAATATCCGAAAAGCATAAGCCCGAATATCCGAAAAGCATAAGCCCGAATATCCGAAAGTAATAAGCCCGAATATCCGAAAGTAATAAGCCCGAATATCAGGAAAGAATATGCTCGAATATCAGGAAGGAATAAGCTCGAATATCAGGAAGGAATAAGCTCGAATATCCGAAAGGAATAAGCCCGAATATCCGGAAGGAATAAGCCCGAATATCAGGAAAGAATAAGATCGAATATCAGGAAAGAATAAGATCGAATATCCGAAAGGAATAAACCCGAATATCCGGAAGGAATAAGCTCGAATATCAGGAAGGAATAAGCTCGAATATCAGGAAAGAATAAGATCGAATATCCGAAAGGAATAAGCCCGAATATCGGGAAGGAATAAGCCCGAATATCCGAAAGGAATAAGCCCGAATATCCGAAAGGAATAAGCCCGAATATCCGGAAGAAATAAGCCCGAATATCAAGAAGGAATAAGCCCGAATATCAGGAAGGAATAAGCTCGAATATCAGGAAGGAATAATCTCGAATATCAGGAAGGAATAAGCCTGAATGTGTGAAAGGAATAAGCTCGAATATCCGGAAGGACTAAACCCGAATATCCGAAAGGAATAAGCTCGAATATATGAAAGGATAAAACCCGAATATCCGAAAGGAATAAGCTCGAATATCCGAAAGGAAGCAGCTCGAATATCCGGAAGGAATAAGACCGAATATCCGAAAGGAATAAGCCCGAATATCCGGAAGGAATAAGCCCGAATATCAGGAAGTAATAAGCTCGAATATCAGGAAGGAATAAGACCGAATATCAGTTAGGAATAAGCTCGAATATCCGGAAGGAATAAGCCCGAATATCCGGGAGGAATTAGCCCGAATATCCGGAAGGAATGAGCCTGAATGTCTGAAAGGCATAAGCCCGAATATCAGGAAAGAATAAGCTCGAATATCAGGAAGGAATAAGCTCGAATATCCGAAAGGAATAAGCCCGAATATCCGAAAGAATAAGACCGAATATCCGGAAGGAATAAGCCCGAATATCCGGAAGGAATAAGCCCGAATATCCAAAAGTAATAAGCTCGAATATCCGAAAGGAGTAAGCGCGAATATCCGAAAGGCATTAGCCCGAATATCCGGAAGGAATAAGCTCGAATATCCGGAAGGCATAAGCCCGAATATCAGGAAGGAATAAGCTCGAATATCAGGAAGAAACAAGCCTTAATGTCTGAAAGGAATGAGCTCGAATATCCGGAAGGACTAAATCCGAATACCCGAACGGAATAAGCTCGAATATACGAAAGAATAAAACCCGAACATCTGAAAGGACTAAGGTCGAATATTAGAAAGGAATAAGCCCGAATATCCGGAAGGAATAAACCCAGATATCCGAAAGGAATAAACCCGAATATCCGAAAGGAATAAACCCGAATATCCGAAAGGAATAAACCCGAATATCCGAAAGGAATAAACCCGAATATCCGAAAGGAATAAGCCCGAATATCCGAAAGGAATAAGCCAGAATATCCGAAAGGAATAAGCTCGAATATCCGAAAGGAATAAGCCCGAATATCCGAAAAGCATGAGCCCGAATATCCGAAAAGCATAAGACCGAATATCCGGAAGGAATAAGCCCGAATATCCGAAAGTAATAAGCCCGAATATCAGGAAAGAATATGCTCGAATATCAGGAAAGAATATGCTCGAATATCAGGAAGGAATAAGCTCGAATATCCGAAAGGAATAAGCCCGAATATCCGGAAGGAATAAGCCCGAATATCAGGAAAGAATAAGATCGAATATCAGGAAAGAATAAGATCGAATATCCGAAAGGAATAAACCCGAATATCCGGAAGGAATAAGCCCGAATATCAGGAAGGAATAAGCTCGAATATCAGGAAAGAATAAGATCGAATATCCGAAAGGAATAAGCCCGAATATCGGGAAGGAATAAGCCCGAATATCCGAAAGGAATAAGCCCGAATATCCGGAAGGAATAAGCCCGAATATAAAGAAGGAATAAGCCCGAATATCAAGAAGGAATAAGCCCGAATATCAGGAAGGAATAAGCTCGAATATCAGGAAGGAATAATCTCGAATATCAGGAAGGAATAAGCCTGAATGTGTGAAAGGAATAAGCTCGAATATCCGGAAGGACTAAACCCGAATATCCGAAAGGAATAAGCTCGAATATACGAAAGGATAAAACCCGAATATCCGAAAGGAATAAGCTCGAATATCCGAAAGGAAGCAGCTCGAATATCCGGCAGGAATAAGACCGAATATCTGAAAGGAATAAGCCCGAATATCCGGAAGGAATAAGCCCGAATATCAGGAAGTAACAGGCTCGAATATAAGGAAGGAATAAGACCGAATATCAGTTAGGAATAAGCTCGAATATCCGGAAGGAATAAGCCCGAATATCCGGGAGGAATAAGCCCGAATATCCGAAAGGAATGAGCCTGAATGTCTGAAAGGCATAAGCCCGAATATCAGGAAAGAATAAGCTCGAATATCAGGAGGGAATAAGCTCGAATATCCGAAAGGAATAAGCCCGAATATCCGAAAGAATAAGACCGAATATCCGGAAGGAATAAGCCCGAATATCCGGAAGGAATAAGCCCGAATATCCAAAAGTAATAAGCTCGAATATCCGAAAGGAGTAAGCGCGAATATCCGAAAGGCATTAGCCCGAATATCCGGAAGGAATAAGCTCGAATATCCGGAAGGCATAAGCCCGAATATCAGGAAGGAATAAGCTCGAATATCAGGAAGAAACAAGCCTTAAGGTCTGAAAGGAATGAGCTCGAATATCCAGAAGGACTAAATCCGAATATCCGAAAGGAATAAGCTCGAATATACGAAATGATAAAACCCGAATATCCGAAAGGAATAAGCCCGAATATCCGAAAGGAATAAGCTCGAATATCCGAAAGGAATAAGCCCGAATGTCCGAAAGGAATAAGCTCGAATATCCGAAAGGAATAAGCTCGAATATCCGAAAGGAATAAGCTCGAATATCCGAAAGGAATAAACCCGAATATCCGGAAGGAATAAGCTCGAATATCAGGAAGGAATAAGCTCGAATATCAGGAAATAATAAGATCGAATATCCGAAAGGAAGAAGCCCGAATATCCGGAAGGAATAAGCCCGAATATCCGAAAGGAATAAGCCCGAATATCCGGAAGGAATAAGCCCGAATATCAAGAAGGAATAAGCCCGAATATCAGGAAGGAATAAGCTCGAATATCAGGAAGGAATAATCTCGAATATCAGGAAGGAATAAGCCTGAATGTGTGAAAGGAATAAGCTCGAATATAAGGAAGGAATAAGCTCGAATATCAGGAAGGAATAAGCTCGAATATCCGGAAGGAATAAGCCCGAATATCCGGAAGGAATAAGCCTGAATATCCGGAAGGAATAAGCCTGAATGTCTGAAAGGCATCAGCCCGAATATCAGGAAAGAATAAGCTCGAATATCAGGAAGGAATAAGCTCGAATATCCGAAAGGAATAAGCCCGAATATCCGAAAGAATAAGCCCGAATATCCGGAAGGAATAAGCCCGAATATCCGGAAGGAATAAGCCCGAATATCCAAAAGTAATAAGCTCGAATATCCGAAAGGAGTAAGCGCGAATATCCGAAAGGCATTAGCCCGAATATCCGGAAGGAATAAGCCCGAATATCCGAAAGTAATAAGCCCGAATATCAGGAAAGAATATGCTCGAATATCAGGAAGGAATAAGCTCGAATATCCGAAAGGAATAAGCCCGAATATCCGGAAGGAATAAGCCCGAATATCAGGAAAGAATAAGATCGAATATCAGGAAAGAATAAGATCGAATATCCGAAAGGAATAAACCCGAATATCCGGAAGGAATAAGCCCGAATATCAGGAAGGAATAAGCTCGAATATCAGGAAAGAATAAGATCGAATATCCGAAAGGAATAAGCCCGAATATCGGGAAGGAATAAGCCCGAATATCCGAAAGGAATAAGCCCGAATATCCGGAAGGAATAAGCCCGAATATAAAGAAGGAATAAGCCCGAATATCAAGAAGGAATAAGCCCGAATATCAGGAAGGAATAAGCTCGAATATCAGGAAGGAATAATCTCGAATATCAGGAAGGAATAAGCCTGAATGTGTGAAAGGAATAAGCTCGAATATCCGGAAGGACTAAACCCGAATATCCGAAAGGAATAAGCTCGAATATACGAAAGGATAAAACCCGAATATCCGAAAGGAATAAGCTCGAATATCCGAAAGGAAGCAGCTCGAATATCCGGCAGGAATAAGACCGAATATCTGAAAGGAATAAGCCCGAATATCCGGAAGGAATAAGCCCGAATATCAGGAAGTAACAGGCTCGAATATAAGGAAGGAATAAGACCGAATATCAGGAAGGAATAAGCTCGAATATCCGGAAGGAATAAGCCCGAATATCCGGGAGGAATAAGCCCGAATATCCGAAAGGAATGAGCCTGAATGTCTGAAAGGCATAAGCCCGAATATCAGGAAAGAATAAGCTCGAATATCAGGAGGGAATAAGCTCGAATATCCGAAAGGAATAAGCCCGAATATCCGAAAGAATAAGACCGAATATCCGGAAGGAATAAGCCCGAATATCCGGAAGGAATAAGCCCGAATATCCAAAAGTAATAAGCTCGAATATCCGAAAGGAGTAAGCGCGAATATCCGAAAGGCATTAGCCCGAATATCCGGAAGGAATAAGCTCGAATATCCGGAAGGCATAAGCCCGAATATCAGGAAGGAATAAGCTCGAATATCAGGAAGAAACAAGCCTTAAGGTCTGAAAGGAATGAGCTCGAATATCCAGAAGGACTAAATCCGAATATCCGAAAGGAATAAGCTCGAATATACGAAATGATAAAACCCGAATATCCGAAAGGAATAAGCCCGAATATCCGAAAGGAATAAGCTCGAATATCCGAAAGGAATAAGCCCGAATGTCCGAAAGGAATAAGCTCGAATATCCGAAAGGAATAAGCTCGAATATCCGAAAGGAATAAGCTCGAATATCCGAAAGGAATAAACCCGAATATCCGGAAGGAATAAGCTCGAATATCAGGAAGGAATAAGCTCGAATATCAGGAAATAATAAGATCGAATATCCGAAAGGAAGAAGCCCGAATATCCGGAAGGAATAAGCCCGAATATCCGAAAGGAATAAGCCCGAATATCCGGAAGGAATAAGCCCGAATATCAAGAAGGAATAAGCCCGAATATCAGGAAGGAATAAGCTCGAATATCAGGAAGGAATAATCTCGAATATCAGGAAGGAATAAGCCTGAATGTGTGAAAGGAATAAGCTCGAATATAAGGAAGGAATAAGCTCGAATATCAGGAAGGAATAAGCTCGAATATCCGGAAGGAATAAGCCCGAATATCCGGAAGGAATAAGCCTGAATATCCGGAAGGAATAAGCCTGAATGTCTGAAAGGCATCAGCCCGAATATCAGGAAAGAATAAGCTCGAATATCAGGAAGGAATAAGCTCGAATATCCGAAAGGAATAAGCCCGAATATCCGAAAGAATAAGCCCGAATATTCGGAAGGAATAAGCCCGAATATCCGGAAGGAATAAGCCCGAATATCCAAAAGTAATAAGCTCGAATATCCGAAAGGAGTAAGCGCGAATATCCGAAAGGCATTAGCCCGAATATCCGGAAGGAATAAGCTCGAATATCCGGAAGGGATAAGCCCGAATATCAGGAAGGAATAAGCTCGAATATCAGGAAGAAACAAGCCTTAATGTCTGAAAGGAATGAGCTCGAATATCCGGAAGGACTAAATCGGAATATCCGAAAGGAATAAGCTCGAATATCCGGAAGGAATAAGCCCGAATATCAGGAAGGAATAAGCTCGAATTTCAGGAAAGAATAAGCTCGAATTTCAGGAAAGAATAAGATCGAATATCCGAAAGGAAGAAGCCCGAATATCCGGAAGGAATAAGCCTGAATATCCGAAAGGAATAAGCCCAAATATCCGGAAGGAATAAGCCCGAATATCAGGAAGGAATAAGCCCGAATATCAGGAAGGAATAAGCGCGAATATCAGGAAGGAATAATCTCGAATATCAGGAAGGAATAAGCCTGAATGTGTGAAAGGAATAAGCTCGAATATCCGGAAGGACTAAACCCGAATATCCGAAAGGAATAAGCTCGAATATACGAAAGGATAAAACCCGAATATCCGAAAGGATAAAACCCGAATATCCGAAAGGAATACGCTCGAATATCCGAAAGGAATAAGCTCGAATATCCGGAAGGAATAAGACCGAATATCCGAAAGGAATAAGCCCGAATATCCGAAAGGAATAAGCCCGAATATCCGGAAGGAATAAGCCCGAATATCAGGAAGGAATGAGCTCGAATATTAGGAAGGAATAAGCTCGAATATCAGGAAGGAATAAGCTCGAATATCCGGAAGGAATAAGCCCGAATATCCGGAAGGAATAAGCCTGAATATCCGGAAGGAATAAGCCTGAATGTCTGAAAGGCATAAGCCCGAATATCAGGAAAGAATAAGCTCGAATATCAGGAAGGAATAAGCTCGAATATCCGAAAGGAATAAGCCCGAATATCCGGAAGGAATAAGCCCGAATATCTCAAAGTAATAAGCGCGAATATCCGAAAGGAGTAAGCGCGAATATCCGAAAGGCATTAGCCCGAATATCCGGAAGGAATAAGCTCGAATATCCGGAAGGGATAAGCCCGAATATCAGGAAGGAATAAGCTCGAATATCAGGAAGAAACAAGCCTTAATGTCTGAAAGGAATAAGCCCGAATATCCGAAAGGAATAAGCTCGAATATCCGAAAGGAATAAGCCCGAATGTCCGAAAGGAATAAGCTCGAATATCCGAAAGGAATAAGCTCGAATATCCGAAAGGAATAAGCTCGAATATCCGAAAGGAATAAACCCGAATATCCGAAAGGAATAAACCCGAATATCCGGAAGGAATAAGCCCGAATATCAGGAAGGAATAAGCTCGAATATCAGGAAAGAATAAGATCGAATATCCGAAAGGAATAAGCCCGAATATCCGGAAGGAATAAGCCCGAATATCCGAAAGGAATAAGCCCGAATATCCGGAAGGAATAAGCCCGAATATCAGGAAGGAATAAGCGCGAATATCAGGAAGGAATAATCTCGAATATCAGGAAGGAATAAGCCTGAATGTGTGAAAGGAATAAGCTCGAATATCCGGAAGGACTAAACCCGAATATCCGAAAGGAATAAGCTCGAATATACGAAAGGATAAAACCCGAATATCCGAAAGGAATAAGCTCGAATATCCGAAAGGAATAAGCTCGAATATCCGAAAGGAATAAGCTCGAATATCCGAAAGGAATAAGCTCGAATATCCGGAAGGAATAAGCTCGAATATCCGGAAGGAATAAGACCGAATATCCGAAAGGAATAAGCCCGAATATCCGGGAGGAATAAGCCCGAATATCAGGAAGGAATAAGCTCGAATATCAGGAAGGAATAAGCTCGAATATCAGGAAGGAATAAGCTCGAATATCCGGAAGGAATAAGCCCGAATATCCGGAAGGAATAAGCCTGAATGTCTGAAAGGCATAAGCCCGAATATCAGGAAAGAATAAGCTCGAATATCAGGAAGGAATAAGCTCGAATATCCGAAAGGAATAAGCCCGAATATCCGAAAGAATAAGCCCGAATATCCGGAAGGAATAAGCCCGAATATCCGGAAGGAATAAGCCCGAATATCCAAAAGTAATAAGCTCGAATATTCGAAAGGAGTAATCCCGAATATCCGAAAGGCATTAGCCCGAATACCCGGAAGGAATAAGCTCGAATATCCGGAAGGAATAAGCTCGAATATCCGGAAGGCATAAGCCCGAATATCAGGAAGGAATAAGCTCGAATATCAGGAAGAAACAAGCCTTAATGTCTGAAAGGAATGAGCTCGAATATCCGGAAGGACTAAATCGGAATATCCGAAAGGAATAAGCCCAAATATCCGAAAGGAATAAGCTCGAATATCCGAAAGGAATAAGCCCGAATGTCCGAAAGGAATAAGCTCGAATATCAGGAAGGACTAAACCCGAATATCCGAAAGGAATAAGCTCGAATATCCGAAAGGAATAAGCTCGAATATCCGAAAGGAATAAGCCTGAATGTCTTAAAGGAATAAGCCCGAATATCAGGAAGGAATAAACTCGAATATCAGGAAGGAATAAACTCGAATATCAGGAAGGAATAAGCTCGAATATCCGAAAGGAATAATCCCGAATTATTTGACTATAACAGCAAGACATTTTTTCATTGTGTTGTGATTGTACAGAGACTGTAAATAAATTAATGTCGACTGACGGAAAAACGACAAAAAAAAAAAAAAAGATTCGAGAAGATGAGTGCAAAAAAAAACAAAAAAAAAACGGGATTTTTTGTGAGGGAGAAAACAAATGAAAGTAACAAAACTAAAAATAAAACAAAAACATACAAATAAGATAAACAATAAAAACAAAACTAATAAAAAATATAGTAATGGATCAAATAAAACAAAGTCTTTTAGTTCTTATCAAAGACAACCATATTCAATTCCTGAAAAGCCCAGAAAATAAGTAGCAAAAATAAAATACTGATATCTATTTATGCAATAATAGAAAATAAATAAATAAGTAGTAAAAACGCTTAATACTTTGCTAATGTCCTTAAAAACAGTCGATTTCTTGAGGTTGCCACTGAGATCTTTTTGCCATAATAATTAACTTTAATATTAGATTCCTGTTTCTTTTACATTCTGTATTAAAGCACGGGAAAACTAATAGATCATCTTGTTGCAAATAGTTTTTTTTTTTTTTTTTTTTTGGTTTCTGGTCTCCAGCCCAAAGAATGGCAAAACTGTTATAAATCATACGAATTTTGGCAGGGGGGAAAAGACATGAAAGAAAAGAAGCTGTCAAATTTCTACAATGAAAAGTAATTTATCTGAGAAGAGTTTACGATTGCAACTACTAAATAAATAGAAATGGTAGAATTTTTAATTTAAAGACGAAAAAAGAATAAGAAATATAACAAATAAAATAAATGCCAGAAAAAGGAAGAAGTAGTGACATAAAGACTATATATATATATATATATATATATATATATATATATATATATATATATATATACACATACATACATTTATACTAATGAATATATGTATACACATAAGTAATAAGAAACATAATTTTTTGTAATATTTGTATAATCAGTCAAATATATATGCAAATAAATGTGTGTATATCTACTTGTATATAAAAGGCACTTTGTGTGTGTGTTTAAAAATTTTTTTTAATTACATTTTCATCCCAAACAAGGCATATTGGCACTTTCTTGTAGGGGGCTACTATCAAGGACATGGGCATCAGGGGTACTGTGTAGGGAGTTGGGCAGCAAGATGTCGGTTCACGTTGAACTTGAACTTCTGCATGTCAGTACAGTTGGGGAAGCAGGGACCCGGTAGGGAATTCCAAAGTTTAGCTGTTCTGGGGAAGAAACTACTGGAGTAGAAGGCTCTCTTACATCTAGGGATCTATATTGTGAAGGGGTGGGATTTAGCTGCTTGTCGGGTTTGTTGGGGGTATTTACGTCGAGGGGGCACAAGTGCTTGCAGTTCATCAGAGGATTCACCGTTAAAGTACTTGTAGAAAAGGCAGAGAGATGCAACATTTCGTCGATGGGACAGGGGCTGAAGTTTAGATGACAGTTCAGGACCTATCAGATTGGCGACTCTCTTTTGAGCCTTGTCTAGAAGCAAATGCACCAGCCCAAATATGACAACAATACTCCATACATGGCCTTACAGAGGTATAGGATACTTTCAGGCATTAGTATCTTTCTAGCACGGTAGAGAGAACCTACCTTCTTCACAGCGGTCCTGGCGATACTCTCGATGTAATTGTTCCAACTCATGTTTCCTGAGAGCATTAGGCCACGGAGTTTAAAGGATGTACTTTCAGATAAAGAGCCATTGGCCATTGCTATTGGTGGTAGAGAAGGTTTCTTGTAATTATTGAAGGAAACGAGTTTTGTCTTGGCAGCATTGAATGTGACCATTTATTTATGTCCCCATTCCACTACAGATCGGAGGTCATCCTGTAGTGTTTCTGCCATTTCTTTAGATATGTGTTCATTTGCTTTCCTGTCGTGTCTGTTTTAGAATGTGGTGTCGTCAGCATATATACCCATCTCACAGGCAATTTTATCAGGGAGGTCATTTATGAATATTAGGAATAACAGAGGTCCCAGGATAGACCCCTGAGGCACTCCCGCATTTATATTGTATTGTTTAGATATACGACCGTCGAGGACAACCTGGATTATGTGTGTGCGTACGTGAGTTCCTTCCCTTTGGACTCTGAAATCGCTGTGCCGATTTTTTTTTTAAATTTCACACAAATATACTTTATGTGTCTGGGAATGTTCTAAGTAAGGTTTAGTATTGGAATGCCTTCAAACAGTATCGAAATTTGATAATCGAGAAAATCTTATTAAAGAAGGAACATCCCTATTTTGACACCCTTATACATATATCTAACAACACGACTGCATTTGAGAAGTTTTATCACCACACAACAAGCAGAAGAGTCGGGCATATAAAATCAACGGTAGGCTGTTTGATAAGACAGGGGTGCATTCGAAATGAATATTTCTAATTAGAGCACAATCGAACCATGATACTTGATTTTTGCATTTGAAACATTAATTCAAGTTATTATATAAAAATATTTTTATAAAATCAACAGCAGGTTCTCTACAGTGCAATGTAGACTAGAGTGTATTATGGACCGAGTCACTGCAGGGAGGCATGTGAAGCTTCCTCCTGGTGCACCACTAATAGTACCTGACTAGAGTAGGCAATCAATCCATTTGATTGAAAAAGGAACGATTTCACTGTTTTCGATGACAATAAAACTATTGGAAGTGTTGAAAATTTGTTGATCTTCATTCAATTCTGGGCATCGTCGGGTTTCCGTGCTAGTAATTATCTCTCTCTCTCTCTCTATATATATATATATATATATATATATATATATATATATATTCTAAATGTTTTACCCTGTTTAATATATATTATCTTTATTTATACAAACATTATTGGCTACATATATGCAGACATGTTTCTGCTACAATTCCTTTAGAGAAACAGCGTTTTCTGGACAATTTTTTATAATAAAACCAGATTTTAAATCGTCAATATTTTATACAAAATTTCTACATTTTTTGGAAAGGAATTGAAAAATGCAGAAAAAGAAAGAAATATCAAAATAAAAAATCCTTGCATGAGGTTTGTATGTTCCTATCAGTTCACTAGTTCCATTTTTTTTTTAAATAACGATTTAGAATCTAATTTTATTTATTTTTTAATCTGGTTAAGGCGACTACATTTTTAAAGAAATTGCATCAGAAACATGTATGCATATGTGCAGCTAATAATGTTTGTATAAATAAATATATTATAGTTACACTCTGGTTATCATTGCCTGGTCATTACATACGTTTTAATGATATTTGAATCCATGCAGATTTCGTATTTATTATTATTATAGAGTCAATTCTCTGTCGATCATTACACTGTATCATTTATATAATAGTCATTTATAAAAATATATATATACCTGAGTGCCTTCAGGTAGAATCAAAACCAAAACATATAGCTCTCCAGCTTTATCCGTTACCATCTGACTTAAGTCCATAGGCATACAAAAACTGCAAAAAAATGCTTAACTTATAAATGTATATTTGTGCAAGAACATTTTAAGACGATTTACGCCTGCCAGGAGCCATTTTTTTAAAATTTTGACCACTTAACAGCTATTTTTACCGGTTAAAGGCCAAATCGACTTTGTTTCACAGGTCTAAATCCCCTATATATCAAGTTTCAAGTCTGTAGACCCAACATTCACAGAGTAGTTTCATACAGACCGTTCCTCAGGTAGACAAGGTCACTTATGTATAAATAGATAATATGTCTACATGCAAGTTATACAATATTTTGTAATATTTGTAAAATCAGTATATATATATATATATACATTACTAGCGGAGTGGAGGTGGGGGCTTTGCCCGGGCGTAAATACGCTTACATATGATATTTTTATTTGTTCAGATTTCGTAAATATTATTATAGAGACATGATTTCAAGAGTAAAAAAAAAAAAGTATTTGGATACCATCAGCTTGAATCAAAACCGAAAGTGTAGCATTCAAAGCTGTTATTTTTTTTTGCGTGGTAATCACCACTTATCAAGGCCTGGAAGCCACTCAGGGATAAGGGTTATTGCGTGTACAGTAATCAATGAGATAGTATCATAGTAGTCGTTAGTATTGGAGATTTGATAAAGTGTCTTACTTAAGGGGTCGGTTCATCAGGAATTTGTTTATGTTGGACTTGAAGACATCCAAGTTGTAGTCAGGTGGGAAACAGGCAAACGGGAGAGAGTTCCACAGGCGTGCACTTCTAAGAAAGAAGCTTTGTTCATGGAATCTACGTTTTGGTTTTGGCACAGATAAAGAGTGGGGAAAATTATTGACAGTGGTTTCAGCTAGACGGGTATTTATCATGAAAGATTGGTGAGGGGGGACCAAAGATTGGAGCTCAGACGAGCACTTGCCATGGAAATAACGATAAAACAAGGATAGGCTCGCAACGTCTCTTCTGTAGGAGAGAGGTTGCAGGGAAAAGAAAAGGGCATCCCCCACTAAACCACAAAGTATTTTGTACTCTGTCAAGGTAGGATAGGCTGTTTTTAGCAGCTCCTGCTCAGATGTGGCAGCAGTACTCCATCCTTGGATGTACTTGGCTTTTATATAGATAGAGAAATGCATCAGCAGTGAGATATCTTCTGGAGCGGTAGAAGGATCCTACCATTTTTCCAGCGACCTTGGCAACTGACTTGATGTACGTGTTCCATTTCAGGTCAGGAGTAAAAGTCAAGCCCAGAAGCTTATCAAAACATGGAGCCTCCCCTAGACTAAAGCCATCCATTTCAATTGATGCCAGATGTGGATCAGAGCGTTGATGATATAAAGATAGAAGCTTGGTTTTAGATGCATTAAAAGGTAACCAGCCACCTCTTCCCCCACTGTACCATGCGCTCAAGATCAGAAGAGAGAGAATTAGAGAGAACCTTGTCATTTACGGCCTTAGATGTGTTGCCATAGATGGTTGTGTCATCAGCATAGATGTCAACTAATGATGTATGTGTTTTGGGAGATCATTGATGTAGATCAGGAAGGGCCTAGGATGAACCCCTGAGGGACTCCAGCATTAATACTGTGGGCCTCTGGTTTCTGCCGATTAATCACTACTCTTATGAACCTATCAGAGAGGACTGATTTAATGATTGAGAAGACATTTCCAGTTATACCATAGATGGGAATATTGTGAAGTAGGCCCTTATGCCATGACTTATCGAAGGCCTTTGATATGTCAAGAGCAATTGCACTAGAAAGGAAGCCTTTTACGAGAGATTCACTAATCCTATGAGATATAACCGTTAGCACATCTGCTGTAGATCTGGCAGAACAGAAACCATATTGCGTGTCACTAAGAAGGTTATTTCTACTGAGGTGGTTGACTACTTCTCTATTTAATATGGATTCCAGCAACTTACTCGTGACACACAGGAGACTTATTGGTCTGTACTGAGAGGAATATGACTTATCACTTGAATTCTTAAATACAGGGCATACTGATGAGGTTTTTCAAGGTTTTGGGAAGCACTTCTCCTTAAGGCAATGCTTAAACAGTTTTGTAAGTATGGGGGCAAGTTCTGGTTGAAGCTTTTTCAACACTATAATTGGAATGCCGTCAGGGCCAGTTGCTTTACTGGAATCAAGGTTCTTGATTAGCTTGGCGATCTCAGGCACAGATATTTGTATGTTGCATAGTGTGCTGTCTGTTATAGGTGGAAATACGGGGATTTGTATGGCCTTCGTCGCATAGGGTAGAATTAGGTGCAAAGTTCTTGGCAAATGCTTTGGTCTTGTCTGATGCTGACGAGATGACCTCAGGTCCATTGATGATGGTTGGGATAGAACACATTCTTCTGTTCAGGATCTTGTTTTCTATTTGCCAAAACTAGTGGGAACCAAGCCGCTGCTTAGCTACTTTGGATTTAACGGACTGAGCATATAGCTCTCTTGAATTTTTTTATTACTCTTTTACAGTGGTTGCTGGCAGTCCTGAAAGCGGCTTTAGTCTTAGTGCATCTATTACGTTGGTAGCTATGGAAAAAGTGATTTCTGTGCGCGATAGCAGCAGCACATTCTGGGGAGAACCATGGCTGGCTGTTAAGTTTTTGTTGGAATTTTTTTTAGATTGTATGAATCGGTCTATGCCTAGAATTAACCATTCGCTCTGGTCTGCTACTATAGAGGACACATCCTTTTCAAACATGGAATGCAGGGATAGATCAGATATAAATGAACGGAAGCTATCCCAGTTAGCCATAGTGTATCGTTATACAGAAGGGTGGAGAAGTACCTCTGAAGACTTATTACATTTCATTTTCATCTTAATTAATACAACCGAGTGGTCGGAAGATCCCAGAGGAGACAGAACGGAACATAAAAATATCTCAGGGAAAGTTGTGTGAGAAAGGTTTAGAAGGCTTGCATACTGACCGGAATTATCAGGCACATGGGTAGGTTCATGAACAATCAGGGTGAGGTCATAGGCAATGGAGAAATGATGACAGAGCCACCCCTCGTCATCTATCTTGTCGAGTGGGTCAGCCATTCCACATTGTGGACATTGAAGTCATGACAAATTTGGATGTTAGCCGAAGGATGAGCAGACAGGATGTAATCAATTTTCTCAGATATACTCTTAAAGATAGTAACTCCGCAGTTGGGGGGGGGCGATAGAGGGCAAATATAAATGCAATGGTGTTAGCAAGTGCAACCCGGAAGCACATATAAGGTAAATTAAGGTCTTCTCTGGAGATATCCCTACCACACGGAAAGCCATCTTTAATGTAGACACATATTCCATGTCCATGGAGATGTTGGGGGTCAGATTTAGATGTTAAGTTAGAGTATACTTTAATTATGAACTCGTCTAAGGAAGTGGTCAGCCCTATGCCTGTTTCACTTAAGAAGAATATGTCTGGTTTCGTTTCCTCTAATTGGGTTTCAACCTCTCAAAGTTTGGAATGTAGACCCCTGATGTTGGAGAAGGAGACCTGGTAGTAGGGGTCTATGTTGGAGGATGCGGTTCTAGGTTTATTCATGGAGATTTGTCATGTTGCGGTTTTGAGATTTGTGGAACAGGTCGACAGACTTGGTTGGAGCATGACAGAGAGGGAAAGTAAGAGAGAAAAAGACAGGACTTTTTTTTTGTAGCACATAAGGTAAAGCCGTAACAATTACCCACTAGTATGGCATCGAGAGGACCCACCAAAAACTACTGTCTGGTCCAGAATCCATTCACCAAATGGCAATGCAGCAGCCCCAGTACTTTGCACTTGCTGATAGGACAGCCTCTTTAGTGGTTAATTCAAGTTCGGATCCCTGACTATCAGGCGAGTAATCTTAGCCCAGATGAAACGTTTACCTCCAGCAATCTTACTAGTGACAGAGCCACAAGGATAGACATAGAAACAGAAAATTTCCGACATCTCAGGCTCATGTCCACGAAGTACTGCCAACCTGGAAAGCAGCTTTTTCTTCACCCTTTGCCAAACAAATTACTCATTGGAAATGAGGACTGAGGGACAAATAAGGAGAAGCGAGAGCAATGAGAGCTGCTGATAACGCATCCGCAATGCGTTGTCTACTCTCCATTAAAAAAAGAGGTTTAAAGGACTTATTAATATTTACTTAGTATTAAGTCCATAGCTCTAATTCGAAATTAAAGATATTTGAAGATAAATTCCCCTCCCATATTTACAAATGAAATGAAAATGGAATATGTTACTGTAATTGCCGTTTAAAGATATTAAACTTTTTTATTCTTATCCAAGAGACACCTCCAACGCATTTGAAGGCTTTCCATTCATCGACTCTTGCTTTCGGGTTGTTGGTGCTTATGGCAGACGGGTTAGCGTTAGAGGGAAGATTTCGTTTATATTTATAGAGAAAATAAAGCAATAATCCTAAAACATTTTTTTTTCCTTTCTTTTTCTTGGGGAGGATATTCTAGATACTTTCGCATTTAACGACTGACTGAAATAAAATTTTATATTAGACAAAAATTTGATCAAATAAAGAATTATAATGAGGAGAATTAAGCACCAGGAAAAAAAATACCGGTGGGGAATTATCACGTGTTGAGATATTCTCCCCTAACATGTCAATTGAAAACGAGAGCCTTACGAAAGCGGCGTTTGGTTTGGGCTTCCTTGGTCAGAGAGATGATAAAACAAAATACAGTAATACGTTACTCTAATTGCAGTTTAAAGATGTTAAACTTTTTTCTTTTTATCTAAGAGACACCTCCAACGTATTTAAAGGGTTTCCATTCATCGACTCTTGCTTTCCAGTTGTCTGTGTTTTGTTGCATCTGTAATGCACAGGGTGCCTCCCCTTCAAAATGCTATCGATAGGATCGATATGACACCCACACACGTTTATGCATTACAATCATATTTGGCAAAAACAAACTTCACTCTGTCCGACTTGTCCATCAAGCTTTTGTGTAATCTCTGTTCAATGATATGGGGCATACTTTAGTGATCTTATCATCAATAGGAAATGTGACCCTGAATGGGCTTCACACTCATTGGAGTATATTTCTATCAAGATAATCCTGAGACTATTCCCAACTAAAATCTGGGCAGTGCCAATTGCCAATTTTTCACATTGTATCCAGGTGTGTTTATCACTAAATGGTGTTAAAACAAAAACTGTTGGCTATTCATAATTAAAGCCTGGTGAACAAGTCATACAATGTTATGTTACAACTGTACCACCGTGACACGCATATAGATTGATTAAAAATAAAAAATAAACTAGGATGAATGTACAAAATGTATAACGATATTTTATATTTTTACCCCATAAAAAAAACTATTCAAACCAACTATAGAACTATAAAAGAACAGTCCGTACACAATTCAAATCATTTGAGGCCCTTAGCGCTACTCTGTGACTTTTAGTTTCGGAGGAGATAGAGTTTGAAGATATGGAGAAAGACAGACATATAGCCTTTTATTCATTAGATATATATGTAAATTAAATATTGAAGAAAGAATACAGGTTTTATAATACTGGAAATAAAAGTCCAAATAAATTTAGTATCGATGTCAAGCAGATAAAGGAAGCGCAATGTGTGATATTAAGCAATATTATAAATGGGCATTTATATTTAAATTATGTATAATTACAACAAAATTTATTGTTTGCCAAACGAGTACAGATAATTATTAAAGTCTTCTCCTTAATCCATACATTTTCAATAAATTGCTTATTTCATCAGAGGAAATGTTATTAGCAAAATAGATATGGGTACTTATGAATTTTGCTTATTAGCACATAGATTGAAAATTAAATTGAGGTGACATCGTGAAAAAGATATCCAAAGTTGAAACAAGGGTTATAAAGAAATGCATTACGAAATATAACACTATTCATTGGATTTTATAATGCATTTCTATATAACCATTATTTCAACTTTGGATATCCTTTTTATGATATTATCTCAATTTAATTTTCGACCTATGTAATAAGCAAAATTTATAATTGCCCATATCTATTTTGCTAATAAGATTTTCTCTGATGGTATAAGAAATTTATTGAAAATCCACAGATTAAGGAGAAGACTTTAATAATTATCCGTATTCCTTTGTTAAACAATAAATTTCGTTGTAATCATACATAATTTAAATCAATATATGTATATATATATGTGTGTGTGTGTGTGTGTGTGTATGTATGTGTATATTTATATGTGCGTGTGTGTGCGTGCGTGAATAATTGTTTTATAGATTCATTTCCTAGATGTAAATTCAGCGATTATTAAAGAGTGTTCAATGGAGGACAAAACTGATCTGAAATGGAACACGTACATCAAGTCTGTTGCCAAGGTCGCTGGAAAGATGGTGGGATCCTTCTACCGCTCCAGAAGATATCTCACTACTGATGCGATTCTCTATCTATATAAAAGCCAAGTACGTCCACGGACGGAATACTGCTGCCATATCTGGGAAGGAGCTGCTAAAAACAGCCTATCCTGCCTTGACAGAGTACAAAATAGACTTTGTGGCTTAGTGGGGGATGCCCTTTTCTCTACCCTGCAACCTCTCTCCCACAGAAGAGACGTTGCGAGCCTATCCTTGTTTTATCGTTATTTCCATGGCAGGTTATCGTCTGAACTCCAATCTCTGGTCCCCCCTCGCCAATTTTTCATGAAAAACACCCGTCTAGCCGAATGCACTGTGAAAAATTTCCCCTACTCTATATCTGTGCCTAAATCAAAACGTGGATTCCATGAACAAAGCTTCTTTCTTAGAACTGCACGCCTGCGGAACTCTGTTCCGTCTGCCTGCTTCCCACCGGACTACAACTTGGATGTGTTCAAGTCCAACATTGACAAATTCCTAATGAACCGCCCTCTTAAGTAAACTTCATCAAATCTCCACACTAACGTAATGTACTTGCAATAAGCCTTATCCCTGAGTGGCTCCCGGGCCTTGATAAGTGGTGATCACTGTGTAAAAAAAAAAAAAAAAATGGATATATTTGTTTTTTTGGTTGGAAGACCTGAGATACTTTGTTATTTGGGAAAAACTAAAAAACAGGAAATGCAAGAATGTTAGACGCACATATTGTACTAGCTGAGTAATGGCTGATGACTTTGAGGTTATGGGATTTTTAGTCTTGAACGGGGTCTCAGATCGTTGGGGCTTAGCATGATTTGATTGGCTGAGGAGACTTTCACCCCACCCACATCGGGTCGATACGCTCTAAAATTAAACAGATTGCTTGTTGAATTCGGGGAGAACAGATCATATAAACCTGCCGTTTCCTGGAGAGGGGACCCCTCCACCTCCCTCATCCAACCGTCTGTCGCTGTCTGTGAAGAGATTTGAGACGTTTGAAAAGAACTTACAAAAAACTGAGATATATTGTAAAAACATTTGTACATAATTTTGCGAAATTACAATGTAGATTAGTCTACATTAGTTGTCTTTCTTCCTGCCTGCTGCTTCGATATTCGCTTTCAGCATACCAGATTTCATGTAACACCCTCAGAGAAGACTAGACTACACGAGCCAAGGTTTCTAGGTAAAAAGGGGTCCTTAACCACCTTCTCACGTGAGGGGTTACAGTATACCCTACTATTCAGCAAACAGCTAGGAGCAAAATAGCTGGATTCATAGGTTTCCCAAAGGTTTAATGAATTTGACGTAAAACTTAACCAGGATTCGAATACTATAAGCTGAATATATCAATTTAAGATTTACCACTGAACGTCATATATATATCCACTCGTTTATATAAAAGTTTCTTTGTGTATGTATGCGTGAGTTCATTTCTCATAGGTTCCGAAATGTCTGAGTCTATCTTTTGCAAATTACACACAGAGTTATCTGTATGACAGTGTTCTTAGATATGTTCTGTCCAGAAATTCATCCAATAAGTATTGAAAATCGAGAAAACCTGATCTTAAAAATAGTCTTTCCTCTCTTATAGATAAAATATTTTTACCTTACACCGTCCAATGGAAATAATAAAATCTCAGCAAATCATTTCTTCTTCTAAAAAAAGCATTGTCATTTGGAGATATAGCTCTATAGTAGAGCATTCAACTACAGCTCGAATGACCCCCTATTCAAGCCCAGGTGTACCTTACAATTTTATTTTAATTTTTTCTTATTAATGAGTTCAATTCATGACAAAAGAAATACCATTTAAAATTGCCGCAAATCATTTCTTCATTTGCATATTTTTAAACTAAACATTAATCAGAAGTGACTTTTCCAGGGCATTTATCTTCAAACCCAAATATCAGCTGACGTGATATTGTAAACAAACACCGACGGAATTTGATGCACGACATTATCATTATTATTTTTTTATTTTTTAAATATTTTTGAGAATTAGTCCACCGAATAAATTATTCCTCGTAATATATAATATTCAAGAAAGGATGCATTCTATAATGATACATATGCAATCTGCACAAATTAAAATATTATGTCTAAGCGTGTTGTACGACTGGGCAACGCTGGGCGTCCAGCTAGTGAGTGTGTGTGTGTGTGTGTGTATATATATATATATATATATATATAATTTTTTATGAGAATTATACAAGTTGGATATGTTGGAATTATGCATGCACCAAATGACTAATTTTTATTTCCAATAAGAATAATGAAATCAAAAGAAGTGTTGATAAATTCTAAGCTGCAAGCTTGCAGGCATTGAATCAAACTTGGAAACTTTAATCGGATAAGAACGGCCATTTTTTTTTAGTTCAGTCAATTGAAAAATATTTTCTTACAAGCTGGGAGAAGAAGAAGAAGAAGAAGAAGAAGGCAGAAACAAAAAAGAATAAGAAAGAAGAAATAAGAGAAGTAAGAGAAGAGGAGGAGGATGCGAAGAAGAAAAAGACAAACTAGAACGAACATAACGACTAAACATATTGTGACCTGAACAAGATTAAAAATTTAACAAATTAGCAAAGTTTTCAATTTACATGAAGAAAAGCATATAAAAAAAACTGAATTATGTAAACATGCTGATAGACTAAATAAAAATGAAATAAAATGGGAAATACCAGCTCAGAATAACGTCCTTATGTGACTCAAGTCCAGTAAACAATTACTACTTTAGGACATATTTGTTGAAGGAGGTCACTTTTAATATATGGCATTATTTCTGGAGCACTGAGCAAGATTTTACCTCACTCTTTACGCTTTGTTTAACATTTCTAGCTAATGTGATTAAAGTGTTGCCTTGCTGATGGGTCCTAAATATTATTCACATTTTGATGATGACAGTCCTAAAGTACAGAACAATATGTATATATATTATTTCATTTGTCCACATAAAATGTTCTGAGATTTCATATTTTATGTACAGATTTTCAGTATTTACTTCAACAGTGCTTAATACATGGAGTAGAGCTAGGTAGTAAGTTACGAAAATATATGACTACACAGAATCTTCCACATTTCAATCCTGGAATGAAACGTCAGGCTAAAATGCATGGATTTTATGTTACCTGGTGTTTTATACATTGATTTGGTGTTTAGTTTAGTTAGCTAACCAATAAAGTTTATTGTTATTTTTAACCTCAAGTTAATGTTTACATTAACCAATGGTCGGGCTTCATCCAAACAGTTCAACTCATAAAGCATAACCATTAACTAACGATAACATTAATGCGTGGACAGTAATAAAAACTAAACTAAATTCTGTGTGTGTTTATATATATATATATATATATATATATACAGGGTGGGCCAAAATAAGGGTCCTATATATATGATTATATTTAAAGATAGGACCCTTATTTTGGCCCACCCTGTATGTATATATATATATATATTACTAGTAGGCCGCTCGGCATTGCCCGGTCGTAAAATGTTTAAATATGATATTTGGATTAATGCAGATTTCGTATTTATTATTATATTATATTGGCCCCAATATACAGTAATGATTTAAAAAAAAAAAATTAAAAAAAAAAAAATGACTCGTGCCCCACCATTGAGAATTGAAACCAAAACGTTTAGCTTACGATATACTTTTTCCTTTGACGTTAATGTCTGAGCTATGAAGACATGTTTGCTCCAAGCTAAAAATTAAAACATGAACCAATAGCTATTATGTTATGCATGCATATTCGTAATGTTGTCGTTCAATCTTCACCTGACAAAGTTCACTTTTTAATTTTCCAACTTTGCACCGATTTTCCCTCGCTAAAACCCAAATGTAAAGTTTTGCATGGGTTCGCATACCCTATATATTAAGTTTTATGTCTGTAGATCAAAAACTGACAAAGGAGTTTGGTAGGCAAAATTTTTGTAAATATATACTTACAGACATAAATATATATAAAAAGAGGTCTGTGTTTACTATAAACTTTTTACGCAATATTATGCAAGTATAAATCATGTAGAATATCTGCATGAATATAATTACACGTAATAGTTAACTAAAGATGATCATCCTGTAAGAAAAACGAAAAACTAATAGGAATTAATTAAAATGAATATTATAAAGAATATGCAAATTAGCTAGAAATTTTGCAGATAAATGCAATTCAACGGGCCATATATAACAAAGTAGTATTTTTTTTTTTAATAAATAGAAAAAAATGTATTTAATATGAATATTAATACCCGCAAAAAAATTTATAGAAGTATATATATAAACACCTAGTAACAGATTTCATGCATTTTATCCTGACGATTCTCTATAGGAATAAAATGCAGAAGATTCTATGTAGCTTAATTGTCATATATTTTCATAACTTACTATATATATATATATATATATATATATATATATATATATATATATATATATATATACACACACACACACACACACTCACAGTGCTATAATTTATTCTGTTTAAGTAGCTGACTTGTTGCGGATTTAGTGCTTGACTGTTGTTTGAGTTTTGAATCTGTTTGTCACTAACTATGTCTACCTACACTGATGAGCTATGAACAAAACAGCTGTCTGTGTATGAATATATTTTGTGTGTGTATATATCACCATCAGAGTTTTTAATCACTCCTGGAGAAGGAACCCCCTCCCTGGCTTTCATCCATCTTATTGATGATTGTGGCAAAAATCCCTGAATGATAATCACTAGACACTGCTATTTAACCGTATCTTGGTATCCACCTACAACACTAAAAGATCATCCATCTACTACTGACCAGGTTCAACATCGTTTAATTTCGGTAACCTAGCATGATTACATATAATCATTTTTATACCTATAGACACTAGTGTTTCATCCTTCTGGAATCATCAGTGCAGGAAGTTACGATTGCTGCTGGTCATGGGATTCGAACCGTGCAACGGAGCTATCTCTGTCTTCATTTGTAAGGAACATAACCACAGGGCCAGCATTAACCGTAACAATATTCAAGTGAATTTAATCATTTATGAATGCATAAACGTTATTAAATATAGATCTACAGTGATCGAGTGACTGGAGTTCATGATATTGCACATAGGCTAATTGACCGACTTTTTATTTACAGTGCTCAACAGTCAAAGTTCATAGTGAAAGTGATGTCATAGAACCGCTATGATTTTAACCTGTTTCTTTAGTCCACATCTGTATCTACTTCAATATTTCAGCCTCCCATATGTATGCATATGCAATATATATTTTAGATTGTGTTCAAATGTTACCTACTATAATTTGCTTTGGAGATAAAAAATAGACAATGAGAGAGACGTTTCTCAGCATGCTCTTGGCCCAGTGACTTAATAAAGGTCATTAACAGAAAGAATAAATGAATGGATACAAGATTTTTTGTGAACCAACGCTGCATGGATATTATAGTTTGGTCACAAAAAATAAGCAATGTTAATACTTTTTTGTCAGCATCAATTTAGTGTGTAGGAATTAAGAAATGGATGGATACAATACCCAAAAGAATAACGTACATGAAAAAAATATGTAGAAGGTGTTCGACTGAGATTCAATCTCTGATTCTTCTTTTGGTAATCTAGCAAGAACCGGTATGTTCACGTGATATACATGTATATATATATTATCCACTAGGAGTTTTCACACAGGCCATCATCAAAGAATTCTCTTTGAAAGCACCCTGTGGTGTTTCCTGGAGTCTGAGTGACAAAAAAATCTCCCAAGATTTTCAGTACCGACCACCTCTTTCAATAACCTTTGAAAATTAGTTTGTGTTATCGCAATAGCCACTTACCATTGATTTCTCGTTGGTAGCGACCATTGGTCTTCACTGGGATTTGGGCTGCAATGAGTGGAGGTTTGGTTAGTGCTTTTTCTCCTCGGTCTTCCCCTCCTCCTTGACACTCTTCACTTATTTGGTGTGGCACCAGTTTATAGTGACACTAAGAAAAAAAAGGAGGGGGGTGACGGTGCAGGGGTGGTTATTATTGTTATTAACATAAGAACTCATCTTCCTATCACAATTACAAAGATTTTCTTTATTCATCCGTATACCAAACGTCAAACGGAATTTTTATGAAATAAGTTTTTTTCAAGAAGTCTGTGAAACAACTTATCACAGGATTGTTTCCCTGCAGGCTACAGGATCGTCTTTTTCAAATCAAATGTCAAGAAATATTTGTCATAAACCCTCCTCATAAGTCATCAAATTTTGTTCATGCTATTCATTATTTGTAACAATCTCATAACAATCTTCATTGTTAAACTGGCCATTTCATTAACCCATATTCTTGAGTGGCTTTTAGCCTTGGTAAGTGGTGACTCATCTATTATATAAAAGATTAAATGTGTGTTAGTTTCTATGTGTGTGCATCTGTATGGCTGCCAAAAACGTTTGACAAACGCATCGGACCGTGACAAAATTGGTATTGTACCTGTTTACAATGCCTCCCCACGGGACAGAGTTAGACACCAGGGTCGTTTTTTAACGTGGAGAAAAGGAACAAAAATAAAAATTGTCTCAGTCGTGAAGGATTTCTCCTCCACTGACAGAGAACAAGAAAGTGGAGTGCAGCATCTGAAGAACAGATACTACACTTTAATCTTGTCCCGAAGGCCAGGTATTTATTTGCTCCCCCACCGAGCAAATTAGGCACAAGGCCGATTTTTAATGTGAGGAGTGAAGGGGAAATGGGGACCAACTCTCCGGGGAGAAGGGGAGCTGGATAGTGACAATTGGTATGAAGGGTTGCCCCTACATTGACCAAGGTCTTATATGTGGGGTTTCCCCCACATATGGTCTTTGCTTGCAGTATCTATCGGAACAGATACTACACTTTGATCTTGTCTCTTGGACGAAACATATGTAAAAATTGACTAAAAAGATTAATTCTGTCTGGGTGAACTGGGCCGTTTCTTGCAAGGAGGGGGTCACTTTTTGCGCCAATGCCTAACAATTGAAATGTACATTAAAAAAATATTTCGACCCGTTGTGATGTCCTAAATAATCGTGGCTGTGACAGCTAGCACGTTAGCTTTTTTTACCTCCTTTTCCTCTTTCGCATTGCAGGTTCGAGCCTGCCTACTGCGGCTATTTTATTTATTTTTATTTTTTGTGGTTGCACGGGCACTTGCTGCTATTTTGATTGAAACAGAAGTTCATTTTTTGCAGGGGTGGGGGATGTTGTTCAATATCATTAGTATACCACCTCTCTCTTCACCCGAGTAACGCCGGGTACCCCCGCTAGTTGGTAAATAAAAAAGAATATGCAAAACATAAACAAAAGATACAGAGAAATCTCACAAGAGTTTTGCAAATGCAGAAAGTGAATCTTGAGTTTACTTTTGGCAGCCTCATAATGTAACAAAGCGCCACTAACGCTATTAGCAGCAGCGGTGTATGACAGCTAACATATCCAAATGGCCAAACAGAAGAGACCAACGTACACGTGGCTGAAGAGGTAGGCTTCGGAAAGCATATATTTAAGGCAAGTGGATGGAATCAAAGCAAAGGTAAAAAGTCACACGTGGTCGAAGAAGCAGGAATAAAGGTGTTTTGTTAAAACCTAAAACAGCGAGTTGAATTTCTTTCCTCTTCCTTTCTTCTGTGTTCTTGTGACGACGTCTACACGTAAAAACGTGTATAATGTTATACGAACTATCGCTTTTCTTATTTTATTCTTTAGTCCTCATAATCTATGAGCGATGTTTCTGAGAAAGAGTAAAGAATGTTTGTTTTCTGGATCAAAATCTATCCCATCTAACATATCATTCACATGTTTTTGACTTTAAGGTTGGATTTTTTTTAGCTTAATTATGTCATGTGGATCCATGTCTGATCTGGACCGATTTCTATAAAAAAAAACAACAACACCTTACCTATCAAAAAATAAAAAAATATCCCTTTTTAGGTTTTATGGAAAGTATTTTAGTTTGATTTCTGACATCGTTTAAGATATAGAAAAAATACATGTTGGAGTTGATAAAATGGCTTGAGCTTAATACCCTTGGGTATATTTGCTAGTAAAATATTAACTACAATATATTTGCTAGTAAAATGTTAACTACAATATATTTGCTTAGATAAAACTAGCATTATGCTTCAAAACAGGATGCATTTCAAACCAAAATCCTGAAAGGATAATGATGTTCACACTGCTTGAAATGCGAAAATTCGTGAGAAAGAAAGTCGATAATATTTAGGTGGATATGCAGTCAGATATACAAAAGAAAACGTACCGGGTTCAATTCCAAACAATCAAATGAAAACAAACGGACTCGTAAGACATTGAACGGTTTTGGAGAACACACTAATAATCAAACCATATGTTTCTTTCTCCAATTTTGACCTTCGTGGCAAATAAATCGGTCATCTTCTAAGATCCTGCTGCTGAAATAATTAATGGGAATTAATATACAAAGACGCTGATGATCTTTTATTACAACTAACACAACTGAACTCAGTTCTCGAAGGCATAACACGCGCACAAGAGACACAAGAAGACAAGGTGTGATTTTGATTTTAATATTAAGAAGTAAATGGCTACATAGAGGTAAACTTGGTGACGATCTTAAGTTATGTAAAATCCATTGTTTAAGATGCCAAACTATTTCAATCTTTTATGTCAGTTATGCCAAATTGAAGATAAAATGTAGTTTTGAAATAGTTACATTTTTAAAATAAACAAAAATGCATTTGGAAAATATTTTTTTAAATTACATGAAAGAATAAAAAATGTTGAAAGAATTACATTATAAAAAAATTGAAAATATTTTTTAAAATCTAAATTACATGAAAATAAAAAAAAAATCTTCTCCAATCTGAACCAATCACCGAGATAAAACGATAAAAAAAAAAGAAGACAGAATTAATTTTTCGAAATAATGACTGATCGACAGTGATGATTTATTTTCAAAGAATTGGGGAATTTGTAAATTCCAAAAGGCCATTCTTGGAGTTAATAACTTGTGTCAATCATGTTAAAATTGCCATTTATCAAGTTGAAAGATATTCTTTTACCAATTCTAAGAAGAATGGACAATGCCAGTCAGTGTTTTTTATGATTGATAAAATTGAGTACAAACTTTCTTGGACTGAATTACTTTTTTTTTCTGCTATTTGTAAATAGATGGGAAAATAATTTATTAATTAAAAAAGGGTGTTTCTCCAAAATTTGAACCAACCAAACTAACATTTGCTGAACCTAACCCAACCTTAAACTAACCTTAATCTAAGTTTTAGGTTAAACCTAGCATACCGACCGCCGTTGCCCGGTAATAAGATACACTTAAATGTGATCGTATAAAGCATATTTATTATTATAAATTCTCTATCGATTATTATATTGAACCTAATATATAATAGTGAGATCAAAACTAAAAAATATATATGACTTGGGTGCCGTCAGCTAGAATAGAAACTAAAACATACAACTCCCCACCCTTATGTCTTAGTCTCTGAGCCACGCATATATATATATATATATATATATATATATATATATATATATATATATATATATATTCACCTGTCATCCCTTTTTTAAGAAATAAAATCGCCCAATCGTCAAACACAAGATGCAAGAAAGCAAGCAAGACCCACAGAGTTTATTAATCATATGAATTAGGTAAGAGTTAGTTTTAGAAAAACAGTCCTATCAAAATTCTGTAGAAGTACCCTAAAGCAATAAATAAAGGAAACTAGTAATAGCAGCTCATTTAAACATGTTCATTTCTGAAGTTTACAAAGAAGTATATTTAAATTATTCTTTTCAGATTCTATAAACCATTTGATCAAACAATAACTTTGCTTTTAATGTCAAACAGTAATTTTCTAGGTTTAAAAAATTGCTTTGAATATTATTTTTGCTATGTTTGAAAATATAAGCGCTGAATATATTGATACGAAAAACAATCTATTTCTTTTCCAGCTTATTGTTTTATATAAAACAGAGTTTATTTTTTTGTCTCAGATATATTTGAAAGTTTCCTTTCGGAAGTTTCAGAGTAAAAAAAGAATAACGACATTTGCGTTATGAATAAAGAGCAATCAAATTAGTTTAAGCAAAAAAAAAGATTCTTTGATTTTATTTATCTTTTCTTTTCGTAGTTGTTTTTAAGGATACGCCGATCTACTTGCAATAAATCGTCATAAAAATATGTATAGATTAATTTTTATCAATTGTATGAACGCCTTCTTTAAAATGGCAGCATCGTCGCTGATTTATCAGAATGGTTCACGTCATAAACTCCTTATTTCCGTAAACAAAGTTTGACACAAAGTAGGTTTTAAATGTGGTAAAAATCCACCAACACAAAAAGGGATATTTTGGATTAGGACAAAAATTTAAAAAAATACCTCAGTCTAGAAGGATTTTTCTCTTCCTGGTCAAGCACACAACAGTTGCTTATCATAAATTCTCTTCCATTTGAATAAATAAATAACAAATTTGTTTGTTTTGAGCAACAGAGTTTAAAATTTGTCAACTAAGGTTAGAGTCTATCCGTCATGTGTAGTGAGGGTTGAGGACATGTGTTGCATGGAAAAAAATGATATGAGAATGATATTATGAATGCGAGTCTTAAAGACAAACTTAGTTATAATGAAAAACGGAGGAGAGTTCTTGGATTAGAAGATGTAGTGCAGTTCAGGTAGTAGGTCCGTTTGACATGTTGACCCAGGTTTTATATTTTGAATGCAACCTTATAATTTTCAGAGACTGAATAGTGCCAATATATAACATTTATATATTAATACTGTAGTACCTTTAAGTACGTACGTATGTGTGTCATTGTTTCCAAATTATGAATTATTTGGTTGATCAGGAAATCCTATTTATTAAAAAGGAGGATAGAAGGTGATAACACACTACGAATATTAAATTATTAGTACATAGATATGCTAATTTAATGTTCATAGGATGTTATCTACCTTCCTTTTAATATATAGAATCTCCTGAGCATTAAAAAAGCAATGTAAAAAAAAAATTAAAATTAAAAAAAAAAAGAATTAAAATAATAAAAAAAATGATGTTGGTTTTGGAGCGTACACGAAACTGAAATACACCTTGATTGTTGGGCTAGAATCTAAAGGTAGTATCTTTTCTGTCTAAAAATGGTATAATGATATCGTTACTCCACCAGGGATAAAATTCACAACGTCCACATAACAAGAATTTTTGAATAACTCTTCTTCGACGATATCAAGCTGGCTCTATGACCAGTCAGTAACTGGTTTTGCGGACATAAACTTAATGTCAACTAAGATTTTTTACCTCATAATGAATGTTTGATTTTTACAGAGTGGAACGATAAATTTGTCGCTCTAAAGAAAACAACGTTACAACTTTATTTTAAACATTTATTGAAAAAATCAATTCAGATAACTTTATATAGTAGAGCTGACATCTATGTAGCCGCCTTCAGCCTCAATCATCACGAGTCCTGAACTAGAAGCATTCCCTTTCCACAAGCGCTGGCGGGAGCTCAGCAAATACTTGGCGAGTGGCAGCAATCTGGCTGACTTTGGTATTGTGGGAGCTCATGTTGTTGATGTTCTCGACGTATGACCAAAAGAAGTAGTCCAGAAGGTTCAGGTTAGAGGAGGATGGGGATCAGCGAGAGAAGGATACAAGTTGTAGCACTCCTTCTGAAGCCAAACCTGAGTCTCTTTGAAGTTGTGGGCCGGTGCTGAGTCCTGCTACCATGCCCAGGGTCTGCAAACGGCCACCTGATTGCATCAGGGGATCACCACACTCTTCAGCGCATCCAGATACACTTTGGTGTTGAATTTTAAGCCGACTTCAGCAATGTGAGGTGGCGTGATGTGGCCCTCACTTGAAACCACACCAAAGACCATAACCATGGTTGGAAACTTTATTGAGCTGTGTCTTCAAGCATTTACCCATCCGGATTTGTATTTTGAGGGATCTGCCAACAATCCTGTTCTCATAACTTGGATTAGTAGGAAGCATGAGTCGTACAGCGGCAGATCTCCAATCTTGCTCGTTGAACCATATGTCACTTTCAGACATGATAGAAGGCTCCTATCGCTCCTGGGCCAACTAGTAGATGGTCTGCAACAAAAAAGAAAACCTGTTTACGCCAAACAGAAATGGAACTATGTCTTTTCTAGGGTAACTATCGTTCCACCTTGTATATTGTAATTAATTTTCCTCAGTACAAGTGGATTAAAAAAAGGCTTCGTTCGAAATTTTTGAAAAGTTATGGATATGGGCGCAATGGCAATGATGCAGTAACTACAAACTCCCAAATTGAAGGTTCACTAATGAATGCACTACAAAATCATAACCAGAGTCTACAATTGAATGCAAAAACCTCATAAACATTTCAGATTAAGTATTATACATAATGCAGCAATAAAATTTCGTAGATTTTTAAATAATTATTGAAAAATAATGTTTTTGTGTAGCTAATGACTTGCTTTTTAAACATGCATTATGGCTTCCGCAGAAATGAGTAATCATTCATAAAATATTATCATTTTTTTTTCTGAAGTTAGATGGAGGACAGGAAGTTGCCTGGTCTCTAAAATGATTATCTCCTCTTGGGCTACCTGGACTATGAGGTATACAAATTTGAAGCCCAGCAAGATTATATAAAAAAATACGACTAAAATGACTTATTGCATTAGGAAAGTATATCAGCTATTTTAATATTTCAAATTTTTCCTTTCCTGTTAGTCAGGAAGAAATCCTTCTTGATCGAGTTGCTTTTAATTTTTATCCCAAGCCAAACTGCCTTTTTGGGGGGGAAAGTTGGATTTTCCTCACATTTAAACCAAGTTTGTATCAAGTTCTGCTGTCGTAGGGAGACAAGTATATAAGAATTCATTAAGTATTTAAAAAGAAAAAAAAATTACTCGGATATTGGAAATACGAAAAGGCATCATTTAAAGAGCATGATTTTCAAGACAAAGAAATGAAAGAAAACGAATTGTATATCAATTTCTTTAACAATATTAAAATATTTATTAGGAATAAACTCTCTCTTTGCTTTTTTATAAACCAATAAAATGTGGGATGTTTTATTGATGAACTCGATTCAAGTATTAAATTAAGCCCTAACCTATAGGTTCCAAGTGCTTCACAATTTGCAAGAAGATTCCAGTTATAAAAAAATCAAATTAGTTTTAGCAAAAACCAAAAGAAAACTTTCTTTTTATTATTCATTACTTCCTTAAAGGAATAACTGAACGTACAATACTAAATTGCTATAAAAAATGAATATTTTAATTCCATCAATTAAAAAAACCTTTTTAGATAATATAAGTTCTTCATTTTAGGGTTAGGGTTAGGGTTTGACGTGTATTATAACCTTTTTCTAATTCGATATTTTATTTGCTATTTATACTAGTTTTATGTAACAACTTTAAGATACCTTCATATATATATCTCGGGCAGTCCGTCGATTTCGAAGATGACGCGAGCATATAAGCCCGAGTATACGTGTATATATATATATATATATATATATATATATATATATATTCGGGCTTATACACATTCCTTATAAGCCAAGTTTTAGTCAAATATTCAACACTCTTTGTTATATTGTTGTTTAATGATATGTTAGCACACTGATGTTTTGCTCCAATTTTTCACCTATGTGGTGGAAAAAAAATTGTCATTACTCTGAAGCACTCTTGATTTGGATCTTCAGCTCAGGAATAATCTGAAGATCATTCCTTCCACTTCCTCTAGCCTTTTTTATTTATACCTCTTTTCTGTCGGCGGCTGCTCTTCAATCAACCGAAAATATTCATAAAAAAATAATCGGACCCCTAACATTAAATCAAAAAAAAAAAAAAAGCAGAAATCTAAAAAAATAAAAATAATCCCCCACCCAAATTACATCATGCATTAAAAAAAAAAGTTTTCCAAAAGTTTTCTTATACAATAATCTTTTTTGTTCAAACAAAACTTTTCTTACAAAAAAAAACATACAAAATACATTAACGAACTTTTACATAAAAGACTTGTGTACAAAAAATATGCTTTAAAAACATTATTAAAAATATATTCATTCATAAAACTTACGATAGGTTGATGTTATATTATTATGCATTGTATTCCAATTTTTTTTCTTCATTACAATTACTATATAATAATTGTTATTTTTTTCTAGTGTTTTAAAATTTGATAAGCGATCAGCATATTCCGGTAGTTTACATAAACTGACAGGATATACCAAGGCAACATAACAGAAAAATGAGTTATTAATTGTCAAAGTACCGCAACGTTTTTTTATTTTATTTATATAGACTTTAGAGTATTAACATAGTAATTATATTCAACATGTCATGTCTATGCATGAATCAAGGAATTTAAAATTTGAAAGAATGTATTTCTAAATATTCTAATTTTTAAAAATTTATTTTACTAATCTATTTTACTAAACTGCAGAAAAGATTATTATTAACGATTCCATACTTGACTTTTTTTTTAACATAATTTTTAGGGTCAAATATTTTCTCACTTTCATTTATAAAACTATTTATATTAAGTGGTAACATCGTTCTTGACAGGAGAATTTTTTAGACTCTTTGAGATTTTACCAAGTCACAGAAGTGATATGATGTAGTCATATATGTTAATCCGTGTTAAAGAAAGAACAATGGTTGCATATTAAAATGAAAAAAAAAAGTTGTGGAATAGAAGTATCAGCAGTTAGGGTTAGGGTTAGAGTTAACTTTGTTATTTAATCATGTTTTCCTTGATTTTTTTTAATTTACAAAAATCTGTTCACGGGTTTAATTAGCTCTTACTAACTTTTGACCCATTCATGACATTTTTTTTTTTGCACCCATTTGCGAATTAAGCTACATTTATATTAATTGCTAGGGTAGTTCATGGCACTTTACAAAGATGCTACCGTCGTGTAAATATACTACCTAAAGTAAAGAAAAATATAGTAGCGTCATGAAATTTATATATGTAAGTCTACATATATCAAACAGCAAACCTGTATATAAAGAGATAAAGGTATGTAAAACAGACTGAACGGTTAAAAAACTCACTGACAATGGACAAATGATTTTTTGGAACAAATACATGATGTGATTAGATGAACAAGTCGTTAGATGCGAAACCATCTTCTTTATAAATCTCAGTCGTCCGTGTGGGCGTTTGTATGTCTGCTGAAAAGTTATCTGCATTTAACAGGCATGAACTTGGTATTGTTAGAAAGAGCATTTCTCAGACACATAATTTTTCGATGAAAAACTAGAAACAATCTTCAATTATTTCACGTAGAAAGTTTGTTTTATTTGGAGGGGTGTTAGGTAAAAATCTTAGTTTTGATGCTGTTTTTTTTAATCACGCATGCGTGCACAATCGTTTCATGGTTTAATTTTAGAAAGTTAAATTTGCAACGTGATAACATCTGTGTCGTCGTGGTGTGGTCGATAACGTGTTTCCTTACGGACTTAAGTTTTGCAAGATCATGCCCAGCACGCAGCAGTTTTTTCTATCTTTTAAAATTCTCAACTCTCTTACGCGTACCCACCATGCAGCAGCCTTTTTATGTAACACGAGATGGCACCCAAGTCTCGTTTTTTTTTATTTTTATTTTTATTGTATTTTACTACCGAGCAACGTCGGGCGCCCATTCCCGCTAGTCATACATCAATGTAAATTCCAGATTATTTCCTTCATCAGACGTTTGTAGAAAAGTTCTGCTCCCTCACCCCCAAAAGATCCTTAATTAGTTTGTCAAACGATGGATGAAACAATAAATGCATTACGATTGATTTTTTTTTTATTAAAACATAAATCAGTTTATTGAGTCTTTTTAGATTTTCACATGGAACCATATAAACATAAAATAGATTTTATCAGTTACAAGCAAAATAACAGTTCCGAGATGGGTTTATAATAACGAGACTTGAAAGCTTGAATAAACGCAATAAAGTAGATTCCAAAATACTTCAGAACAATCAGAATCATATTAATGTGATAAAAAGAATGTGAAAATAGAGATCACAAAACTGAAGTTATGGGCGTACAAGGTTGTGTGTGTGTGTGTGTGTTTTTATACAGCATATCAACTTTTTCATTGTGTGAAAAAAGATATGCTTCAAATTCTTTATATCTTCAGATATTTAATCATGGCGTTTGATTTGGTTGTTGTGCTTTACTGCATATCAACCCTTTTCGGTTTATTTAATTACGAATCCAGCAATTTTGGAAAAGGTTTTCTGGTTTAAATTCTTTATAACGCTGTCCAGGAACCACTACGTTGTAGGCTCATTTGCAATGGAGACAAAAAATAGAAAAGAACTTCAACTTGACATTCCTCAAATATGATCCATGCCTCTCACGTAATCTCGAACGTTATTCCCATCTCTAACATGATCTCCTTTTTAAAGTCTTTATTCTCTCTCACAGAAGAGACGTTGCGAGCCTATCCTTGTTTTATCGTTATTTTCATGGCAGGTGCTCGTCTGAACTCCAATCCCTGGTACCCCCTCGCCAATCTTTCACGAAAAACACCCGTCTAGCTGAATCCACTGTGAAAAATTTCCCCCACTCTATATCTGTGCCTAAATCAAAACGCGGATTCCATGAACAAAGCTTCTTTCTTAGAACTGCACGCCTGTGGAACTCTGTTCCGTCTGCCTGCTTCCCTCCGGACTACAACTTGGATGTCTTCAAGTCTAATCTTAACAAATTCCTAATGAACCGCCCCCTTAAGTAAACACTCCATCAAATCTCCACACTAACGTAATGTACTTGCAATAACCCTTATCCCTGAGTGGCTTCCGGGCCTTGATAAGTGGTGATGACTGTGTAAAAAAAAAAAAAAAAATATTCTTTCCTACAGGTGACGTCATTTTGTATGCATGGACGTCTCACTTTGTTACATCTTTATATCTTTAAATATTTATTTATGGAGTTTAGTTTGGTTATTTTGTAGAGGAAAATTGTTTTGTTTTTTACTTTGCAGAACAGATTGCATTGAAATTTGAAAAGGGAAAGAAAAACAATAACATCAATGTTTGGTGCATTTTTGGTTAGGAAACCAGTATCTTCAGACAGTTTGATCTGGTAACACCAACATATAGACGTAGAAAAGATGGTCATATCTACCGTATTTTAACTTTGTTAAATGGTTTGGGTGCTCATAAATACGTAACTAACTTTAATAAGATGAATAAGGCCAGTGCGTTTGTTATAAAGCTACTACTGTAATAAATAATAGTATTTTTATAACATCAGGATTAACTCATAAATCAATAACTTCCTATCTTAGCAACACATTACCACATAACTGCTTCTCTACAAGCTGAATTTTGTCTCCAAATCCAATATCAACAAATAACTATCCTTAATTGTCTCCCCACAAAGGCAAAGTTAGACATAAAACTAATTTTTATGTGGCGGGGGAGAACATCCAGCTTCTTAAAATGGGATATTCTAGATGTGACCAAAGTAAAATTTCCAAGTCAAAAAGTATTTCTCGCCTTCTGATTGAAGACAATATAGGGAAAGAGTTCTCAACCAGGCCCCCACGGAACTGTGAAGTTCCTTCAAGAGACTGATAAATAGAGTGTCACATTGAAAAAATACATTTCATTTTGGTCTATGATTCAATTTTTGAGATGAAGATTGGTTATTTGTACTCAAGAATCTTGACAGAATTTTGAATGGAACCCTTGATTTACTTTATGAGAGTAGAATGCTCTCGTTCCGTCAGCCATGACTAGATAGAGGTCCTAAGTAATTCGCAACTGAATTTTTTGGTCGCTCATACTGAGAATTGAACCTTCAACCTTCAGGAAAAGGTCACTTTACAATTGATTTTTTCAAGTACTCTAACCAATGTATTACAGGTTCTTGATTCCAAGTTCGATAGAAACATTTCTAAATTTAACAAGATACACCTGGAGAAGGTTGAATGTTAAATTGATCGAAACGTTGTGAAAATAACACTCCAGATGAGAACTCTAGTCCGAAGTATCCAAATAATACAATATTTTTGTCCGTATTGTTTTTATTACTATTGCCTCTTCAATAAATTATTCCAGTTAATTTTGAATTGTGAATAAACAGGGGAAAAAAAGATCCAGTTATCATGTGTGTGAACTAGTTGTCCGAAATTTGTTTTTTTTTTTAAATTGTCCGTAAATTTGAGAAATACCTTAACCGATTACAAAAAGAAAAAAAAACATGTTTGCATTATGAAAGGGAAATAAATAAGATTGTAAAATATTTTCTTATGTGGTGGTTCCTTGGGACATCACTATTATTGGAAAGGTTTCACAAAGGTAAAAAAAAATGGTTGGGAAACACTAATATAGACACATGTTTATTCTAGTTTAAAGCCAAGAAAGTAAACCATCCTTAAAAGTTATCAAATTTTGTTCATTGAATTCATCATTTTCAATCCTCTTATAATATTCTTAATTATTTTAGAGATAACTGATCTCTCCTATTAACTGTTATCCTTGGGTAGCTCTCGGTCTTGATAAGTGATGGCTTATAAATAAAAGTGACAAGAATGGAGTAAATCAACCGTATAAAAACAAAACACATACGAGATAAAAATCTGAAATTTGGTAGGAATTATGTCCATCTCTTAGAGTGTCCATAGACTTTGGACACCCGTATAGACCGACATAATCAACTTTATAAAGGAACTGATAACGATCTTGTCTGCTAGTTGATCATTTCAACACTTTTGAAGAATTGCCTACGGACATCCTTGTATTGACTCCTTGGAATTTCGGATTTCTTTTTTTCCACAGAATATTATGATTCTTACCTTTACATATCTTCTCTACCAAAAAATCATCAAGAATCACTTCGAGACAAAGACCAACTTGTCATTTCTATATTTAGTCGAGAAATTTGGCTCTCAATCTCTGAAGATGACGTTTCAAATCGTGTCGAAATAAAAAGATAAAAATATCCCTCACTCAAGTGACACTTTGCTAAACTCCTTATTATTTTACTTTGAACGAGGCTAAGTACAGATAACCAACACATTTTTCATTGTGTAGAAAGCTTATTTATACGTACTACAAGAAGGGACCAAGGTTATGAAGGAATCAGACAATGCAATTTATAAATAAAACTCATAGAATATTTAATTCTGTGGCATCTATATTAATGTCTATATTGTTTGCAGGTGCTTCTTGGCCTGCTTGTTTAAGAGTTCTGGACAGTTTGCCTTGTTTGGTTTCTAATCAGACAAGATCACATTTCAGAGTTCATTAAGCTAATATTTAGAAGGATTGCTGAATTATCTCCCTTTATTGTATTAATTGAATCATTATAATAATGTCAAATCTGACGTTTATGTCTATTAACATCAAGTAGAAACGATGGCACTATATTTGGAAGAATGACTATCATCATTAAATGGTCAATGTCATTTCGAAACTGTGCCACATTAATACTTATTTATTTTTACTAGCAACAATATTTGCTACTATGTATAATGTAAGTGTTAGGTGTGTTTATGAACAAACGATTATGACAATTTCTTGTTGACGTATGCTACCACCCAAAAGAAGGATGTAGCGATTGAGGAATTTGGGTTAGTTGTTTCGTTTTACGGCGTATCAACCGTCTTCAGATTGTTTATTGCTAAATCAGGTCATTTTGATAAGAGATTTTATTTTTGAATTTCATTATATCTTGAAATATTTTTTCATAGTATTTGATTTGGTTGTTTTGTTGTGAGAAATTATTTATATTCGAGTTGCCTCCCCTTGCTCAACCAATTTTTTTTTTCACACATATGAAACCACGACCAAAAGCAGAACAACTCCAAGAATACAAAAATATCTATGGAGCCAGTAACTTTTCTCCTTTCTTTTCCAAGACAACCAACATTTCTGACAATGATCAAAGACTACACCAACCTAAACGTTGCACAAATAACACTCAAGATGAGATTAGTCCAATCAAATTTAAACAGGTAATATAAACAATCACTCTTCATCTAAAAATTGAGAACAAGAAAATTATTGTTTTTGTTTTTGACTTTGTAGAACATGATTGAGTTTTGCAAAGTGAAAGAATAAAACAATAACATTGTAGGTCAGACAGCCTGCTCTGGTAGCATCTCTCTTTCAAGAAGGATCATCTCATAACAATAGAACAGATACCACACCACCTTCACAGAAAAAATAAGATAATCCCTTAGTGGATGATATCACAGAAGAAATACTACACTACTCATACATGGTAATTCCTGGGAGAAGGATCGCATAAGATAACAGATTCTACAATACTCTTCCACTCAAAGGTTAAGGAAATACCTAACGAATTGTATCTAACATACAGCATTGAAATACAGCAACTTCATCTGAAATTGTATAGTAAACTACATGGACAAAAGATAGATAAACAGAACTAATAGCATTGTGGTGGCTTCAACAGATACCAAATCTCCATTAGTAATAATCTTTTGAAAATGCTCTTTTCGGGTTGTCTGCCTTTTATCTACAAGTTAAAGTGGTTTGCTTGAAGCATTGCTTAATGTGTATGCATAAAAACTTACGGCATAATTACGTTGACACACCGGTTCCCATTAAATCACTGAAGTTGAGCAACGTTGAATTTGGTCAGTACTAAAATAGGTGCACTTTTGGGAATTCCAGATGCTGTATGCGTTCTCTGCTTATCTAAGCCTTGTTTCCAATTGTCCTAGACTTCTCCTTGCCACTAGACGCAAACAGTGTTGATTCAGGAGAAGTGTGGTTGGGATTGCGCAACCCTTGTCTCACAATTTCACATTCAGCTATACTTACAGGAGGTATCCATTGTCTTTTGAGACTGAACAGCGGCTTCCAATAAAAACTTAAATCTATAGAAAACAAAACAATGCAAAAGTGTGATGGATAGACTCAAGTTGAAGCAGCTTAAGATATAACTAGTCTGGGTGCTCGGCGTTGCCCGGGTGTTTGGAGGTGTGTGTTGAGCAAAAAAAAAAAAAAAAAAAAAAAAAAAGTGGTAGTAGGCACGCAGGCTCGAACTTGTGAATGTGGAGAGAGATGTTAAAAAAAAAAAAATGGTTGGTGCTCCGACGAACTACAAGCCTCCCCTCCCCCGATGTAAATACCCCCTGACAAACTCGACAAGCAGCAAAGTTCCAGCTCTACACAGTAGAGATCCCAGATGCCAGAAATACTTCTACACTAATAGTTTCTTCCCTCATACTGCTAGACTTTGGAATTCTCTTCCAGGCCCCTGCTTTCCTGATTGTACTGATATGCAGAAGTTCAAGTGTCATGTAAACAGACATCTTGCTGCATAATATCCCTGAAGATTATGCCCTAGATAGTTGCCCCCTACATCAAAGTGACACTGTGCCTTATTTGGAGGGAAAATGCAATAAAAAATATATTTTACAAACTCAGAGAAAATGCTTCTATGCAAAAGTGTCTCTAATTTCATCTTAGTTCGTTCCATAATTTTTGCTTTCGTTATTTTTTCTGAAAAGAAACGGGCAAATTTATCATTTCGTTTGTAAATATCATCGTTTTTTAAAAATTTTTTTATAAGGAAGTCATTAAGGCCCAAAGGCCACTCGAGGATAAGATTTAATGATTGTTAAGTGGTCAGTGTGACAATGACGTAAAGATTGGTAGTTGTAGAAATTGGATACAATTTGATTTAAGAGGACGGCTCAACAAGAACTTGTTTATATTGGACTTAAAAACGATCATGTGGCAGTCAGCTGGAAAGCAGCCCTGAGGTATAAAGTTCCACATGCAGGCAGTTCTAGAAAAGAAACTTTGTTCATATAATTTGCGTTTAGTTTTAGGAAGAGATATTGAGTGTAAGAAATTGTTGACAGTGGTTGTAGCTTGACGATTGCTTTTTGTAAATGTTTTACAGGAGAGGAACATAGATTGAAGCTAAGTTGAGCACTTTCAATGGAAATAATGATAAAGCAGAGATGGCAGGTGCTCGTCTGAACTCCAATCTCTGCTCCCCCCTCGCCAATCTTTCACGAAAAGCACCCATCTAGCCGAATCCACTGTGAAAAATTTTCCCCACTCTTTATCTGTGCCTAAATCAAAACGTGGATTCCATGAACAAAGCTTCTTTCTTAGAACTGCGCGCATGTGGAACTCTGTTCTGTCTGCCTGCTTCCCACCTGACTACAACTTGGATGTGTTCAAGTCCAATGTTAAACAAATTCCTAATGAACCGCCCCCTTAAGTAAACACTTCATCAAATCTCCACACTAACGTAATGTACTTGCAATAACCCTTATCCCTGAGTGGCTTCCAGGCCTTGATAAGTGATGACCACTGTGTAAAAAAAAAGAAAAAAAAGAAAAAACGTCTCTTCTGTGAGAATAAGATTGCAATAAGGAGAAAAGGGCATATCCAACTAGATTTCGAAGCCAGTTTTTGGACTTTATCAAGGCAGAAAAGAGTGATCTGAGCAGCTCTGTTTACAACTCCCTGTGAAGCATTCATTCATATGTTTTCTTCCTTTTTCACATTCAGCATTTCTTTCACGTTTTATTTTATATGTATCGATCGCTTTCGTCTCTAGAATAGGCGTTTTATGTGTTCTTTTTCATCTTTTAGTCTTTGTTTTTGTTTTTTTTTAGGCATCCCCTTGATATTTATCACACTCCCACGGTGGGATAATGTGACACAAGGATTAGAAAGTGGGATTAAAGAGCCAACTCCCTAAAGGAAGAGCACTCTGGCCTGTAAAAAACGCCTGGTCAACCTCATCGGCATTTCCCTGTAGGGGCGCAATAAACTAACCTCTTTTTCAAAAGAGAAAGGTAAATCATGTGAGGGTGAACCTCCTAGAACTGCACAAGATCGAACAAAACCATATCTCAATTAGCAGGGTACAAGTCAACTGAATGATGATCCATACTCTGTTTAGGTATATTTTTTATTTTACCTAATTTTCTTTTCCTGACGTTGCCTTCTAACTGGTACACTTACATAAGTAAACATATATAATGTCCACTTGATTACTGTCTACTCTTAACCCTTATCCTCGAGTAGTCTCTGGGCCTTGATTAGTGGTGATGCCTATGTAAAAAAAAATCAATAAAAATAAATAAATAAATAAATAAAAGTGTTACCAATTTGAACTTCCACTTTAAATCCGGGTGCTTAAATCCGGAAAAACATGTTTTTACATTTATATCATAGAGTCTGCATTCACACCGGGTAACCAGAAAGATAGGAAAAGTCAAATTAATTTTCTTATCAATTTATTATTTATTTTACCTTTCTTTGTTTGGTAAAATTGACTTCAAATGCTTCCACCTCTTTATAAAGCAAAATATGATTTTTATTAATCAAACCTTAATTCCGAGTTGCCAAATAAATTACCCTTACTATTCTGAGTGGAAAACTTCCTCAACCCCCAAAATTAGTAAAATCTACGCTTGCATCAGATAATCCTAAGTAGCATATAATTCAATAGTTTAATATTCCGGCTGATAATTTCTTTAGTTAAAATATTTTCACAGGCAACGCCAGGACATGACCCAGCTAGTTATCAAACAAACAAAAAAAAAGTAATTGGATTAATTAAATAGCTAGAGAATAAATAACCTCACTAGGCCTAACTGGATTTGAACTCCATCTATTTTATAGTTTATGATAATCTTCATTAATCTGCAGTTACACGGAATCACCCTTCCTAAAATGAAATGGAATTTTAAGAAACTGTTAAGAAATTCCATGTAATGTGAAAGAGGCTGGTAATCATGTGTAATATACGGAACTTGAATACCTATCCAAACCAAACAGTTTTGCACCATTTTTATGCCTGCTTATGAAGAATTAAAGATTGAAAACAACATATTCTAATAATAAACTTTATGTCTAGAATCTATATATAGATTACAAGATGTTGATTCTATAAAATGTCTAAAATTTAGCACTTTAAAAGAAAAATTATAATGAGGGATCTAACTTAGTGTTTAAGAACTATGCATCAAATTTAATGTAAATCTGAAATATTTGAATTTTCAAATGTAAAGAAGTATTAATATTATGCCATCTAAAATCACTTCAAAATACTTCATAGAAATGGAGAATATCTATTGATATCTATTACTTATTGTTAAAATTTTACAAAACATCTGAATTTTGACACCTCAGTTTCCCCTCAGTTTTACTTTTTTTGCCTTAAGCAAAATTAAACTAAATATTGCCCATATTTGGATCCGTTACGTCCATTAGACGTGGTCTAATGTTCATAATGTTGGGCTAATTAGTTTAGGAGTGAATCCTGTACATAGTGATATATAAAGACATACCTAACTTTATAATAATAATAATAATAATAATAATAATAATAATTTTGCTCGGATGTTTGGAGGTGTGTGTTGAGCAAAAAAAAAAAAGTGGGAGTAGGCAGGCAGTTTCGAACCCGTCATGTGAAGGCGGAAAAGAAAGTGAAAGAAAATCTGACATTTTACCGTTACTCCATGATTCGACTGTTTTTCAATATTTGTTGTCCGAGACGTTGTGCTTCAAAATGATACTGATTTCGTGAAAATCCGTCACCTCTGTCGAAAGTTTTAGGCAGACATACATACATTTAAACAGACAGGTGAGATTTATATTATAGATGGAGATAGATTTTGGCTGTGTGCTAAATTGCTTTTCAAAAGTGATAGCAGGAATAAAACACCATTAAATAATTCATAAAAGGGTCGATGTACAATAAAAGCTGACAGACTAAAACTTATTACCTAGGCCTACACTAGTTTTATGAAAGAAAGAATTATTCCAAGGTGAGAGAGGATCCTATCTCAAAGCGTATTTAATCTTATGCAATCATAGCCTCGATTTATGACATGTGGTAAACGGTTACTTAATTAAAAGGAATTTCCGTTTCCTTAAATCTAGACGCACAAAGATTGTTCAAACAGTTGACAGTTATTTGATACTGTCTGAACAACTCTATAGCCTCATTATGACAATTGTGAGTCAAATCTTAAGAAACTAATGTTCAAACTACACAAGACAAAGCTCAAAATCTTCGCTATAATCTCACTTTGAACTATTGTCCTTTACGCTGTTTCAATCTGTAAGATGCTCAGCTCAAACCATCTTAATTCCATTAGTGCTTGATGGACATCAATTGAAACATCAAGCTATCAATATCTCTTAAGTTTTTAACTCTTCGTCCTATTTATTTTCAGTCAAGAGCTTTGAATCAAGGTAGGACTCAAAATTGGAGCTTCTAACATTTCTTTCTGATTCTTTGAGTTGTAATTAAAATCTAAGTAAATTACTAACAGAAGTGGAGTTTTAGATTATAGATTCTTTTATAATAAAAAATATTGTTTCTGTCGAAGTTTTCGTAATTTACTTAGTGTATAACTCAACTGGTTGAAAGTTGAATAATGTATTTGTTGCAGTCTTGCAGGCCGGTAATAATCAGGATAAAGACAATGTTATAGTTAAAAAAAAAGTGTCTTAGGAAAAGCATCTTACAGAAGCACACGTAGTGCCTCTGGCTATAACTGCCACGAATAATAACGCGTCAGATGTAACCAAGTTTGAATCCAGTTCGTTCTACAAAAATCACTTTCACTTAGGATATTGGCAACCTCGTGGTCCCCCCCGTAAGTATTTTTTTCAAGAAAAAATGTTGACTAAAAAATTATCAAGGATACATTTAATAAGCAAAGAACTACCTTAAATAAACTTTCTGTTGTGGCCTTAGAGTTCAAAACAAACTCAGTGATATAGTTAATAAAAAGTGTATTAGCGGGTTCAAGCCTGTCTGCCTGCCTACTACCACTTTTTTTTCAAAACACACCTATAAACACCCGGGCAACGCCGGGCACCCAGACTAGTATAATATAAAAGTATCCATAACTCTACTCTTATTACATTATCAAATCAATGAGGGTTACAAAAAGAGGAATAAGGGAGCAACCTCTTTAGACAATGTCATTTTCAGAAATTATATATATATATATATATATATATATATATATATATATATATATATATATATATTATGGCAGTATAGTTTAGTTTCCAAGAAGTACATCCAATGAAACAACGTGTGTTTACCAAAATGCGCTCAACGAGTAAACAGAGCAAGTATATTAAATTTATTCATACAAACATTGATGGCTACATATTTGCATACATATTTCTGTAATTACACGTTACTGGGAAGATTACGTCTTCAGGCCCGGAATTATGTACATACGTAGCCATCAATGTTTGTATAAATAAATTTAATATATATATATATATATATATATATATATATATATATATATATATATATTTTATTCATTTCCCCGAATACATAACGTAACGCAATGTGATTTTATTTGAACATATTTTCAATTCCCACTCATTTTTTTCCCAAAACAAATCCCTCGTATAGCTTTGTTAATCAGAGGGCGAAACCGAGCAGCTGACTCGCCCATTTTTTCTTTTCTCTCCACCTCGTTGACTTTATTTTAAACGTTTTTAATCATGAAATTTAGTCTTCCCTTCATGATTGCGATATAGGAATTTTGTACCCCTCAAAAAATCATGAAATATATATATATATATATATATATATATATATATATATATATATATATATATATATATAAAGCTGAATGTGTGTGTGTGTGTGTGTCTGATCACGAATAGGCTCCTATATGGTTGACTATTTTAAAAAACTGATTGCAGATAATGATAGAAGATGTATTAAGACACAGGAATGGGTATGTTTGATCTGGCAGAACGGTGATTCATTAAAATTGTGGGGTCTGCGTTCGCACCTAGTCCACAAAGTATGGAAATAAAAAATTTAAAAATGAAAAAAAAGAAGTTTACAAGTGTTTTTGATATAGATTTACATAAGAATACTTTGATAAATATGTTTTAACTTAAATAGGTATGGTATAATAAAATTGTGGGGTCTGCATTCGCGCCTGACCTCCATAGAATTGAAATAGGCACAAACTTTAATAAAGACTTTTCATATCTATCTGCGTAAGTATACTTCGATAATTATGTTTCAGTTTGAAGAAATATGGTACAATAAATTATGGGGTGTTCGTTTGCACCTGACCTCCATAGAATGGAAATATGTCACAAAGTTTAACAAGGTTTTTTTTAATATAGATCCATAGAATATTGTGATGTGTTTCTGTGTGAACAGGTATGGTATAATAAATTATGGGGTTTATCTATTTTATTTTTACTTTCATCATATTTTACTTTGGTTTTGATACCCCCACATTCGAAGCTATCTGTTTACAACCCTTCCTTTTCATAACCTATCATACTTTCATAAATCAGAGTCCATTTTCTGTAGGCTGTTTTTGAACCCAGTCAACGACGGGTACTTTTGCTAATATATATATATATATATATATATATATATATAGTAATTTATAAAACATATATGGCGATTAAGCTACACTGAATATTCCACGTTTCATCCACTCTAGGACTCTTCAGGCTTATGCGTGAATTCTGTGGTTGTTTATCGTTTTTATATGCTCCTCTTCTATTGAGATTTTAGTTAGCCAATCAGCTTTCTAATATCCACCGCGCCCTTCCTATCAGCCAATAAGCATGCATTTATCGGACAAAGGCCTATTTGGTCTCTGGTTGACCTGTTCCTTTGTGTGTGCTCTATTTAGTTTCTTGATCTGTTTTAAAACTAGGTTAGTGTTTTTTGTTTTTTTTTAATGTTAGTTTATATATAAATATACATACATATATGTGTGATCGTTTATGTATAATCATGTTTATTTAATTTATTTATTTGTTTATTTTTTATTGTTTTTGTTAGTTTTAAAACTATTTTGTATCGCTATCCTAGAGTAAATTGTTTCTTGTGAATACAGTTGTTTGCTATTTCTCTTCTACAGTTTAATAGATGTTGGGGTTCTTTAAAGTACAAGATAGCAAATTTTTCATGAAGGCATAATCTACATGGGTCGTCTAGGTCCCTACACGTGGTAGCTTGTCTTATTATTTTCCATTTGACTACCGGCGAATGTCCGCTTTCTTTGAGTTCCCAGTATTTATTCGCTAGTGTTGTTTTCATACGGTGTTTTTTATTGTGGAATGTACTTTTGTGGTCATAAATTACTAACTAGCTCTACCTACGTATTGAGCACTTTTGAAGTAAATACTTAAAGTTTACACATAAATCTATACTTTCGTATATTAATTTATGTGAGTAAATTAAGTAGTTATATATATATATATATATATATATATATATATATATATATATATATCACTCTGGTAGAAAAAATTATATAATATTTAAATGGAACACTTCATTTATTTACATTACTTTCAGTAATAAATTTTCATGTAGAAGAGTCCACCTTTCCACTATCATTTTCTCCACTAAAATGCTGCACTCATAAAACTACATATATATATATACTAGCAGGCCGCTTGGCATGGCATTGCCTGATTGTAAAATACACATATTATTATATTTAAATTCATGCAAATTTCTTCTTATAAAGTCAATTCTCTCTTGATTATTATCCAATATATAGAAATGATTTCATAAACAAAATATGACTTGGATACCATCCGCTAGTAACAAAACCAGAACGTTTAGTGCTCCAGCCCTAGTCGTTATTTATGTCGTTTCCGTCTGAGCTTTGGACAGATGGATGCGAAAGATTTTTAAAAATTAAGCAGCTTTGAGTCATGAATCTTTAATTTTGTGCATGCAGAAAAGAAACAGCATGTGTAATGTTTTATTCAACTTAATCTGCCCACGTCAACTGTTTTGTTTGCAATTTCGACCTCTTGGCAGCTATTTTACCAGCTAAAATCCAAATCGAAAGTGTTCTACAGGTCCAAATAGCCTATATATCGAATTTCAACTCTGTAAACCAAATATTCAGACAGATAGTTTTTAGAGACTTTTTGCACACACACCGACAAAGTCACTATATTTTCATGTGATAGGACGTTTTCATCTTATAATTTATGCAATTATGCAGAATGTAGAAACTGTGCATAAATAGAATTCAGCGTAATAGTGAAATTAAACAAATCCTTCAATAAGAAACCATAAACAAATGAATAAATAATTAGTGCTTCTATTTCAAAGGAATATTAAAATTTCTTCACCTTCATGTAGTTGTTCACATATTCATGACTATATTAAGTTCGTTTTAATAATTTTTAAACAGAAAAAGTAGGCTTTTAATATCATTGTCAGAGCGACTAAAAAAACTTAACTTTAGAAGTATATAGCCATCCAAAGACTCAAAAGTAAAACGTATTTCATTTTTATAAATGTTAAGCACGAGCACAGACCTCATAATATTATTGACACTAATAAATTAAAAGTACAATTATTTATTTAAAATACTATATATTGACTCACTATATATACTTATAGATTTTTTTCTATTCATTTAAGAATAACTAACCACAAAAAACATTTCCTTTATACTTTCTTGGCCTTTTTAGCTAAGATTAAAGTGTCGTATCTTTTTTCCATAACATCGGTGTTATTTGTTGCATGAGTTTTCATGTAATTATCTCCCTTGAAAAATACAAACAGACAAAGTGCTGCTTATATGATGATTAAAAAAAAATAGCATTTTCATTAATTTCTGAAGCAGGCATTAGCATTCTTGATAATATTTTAATTAACTTATTGGCAAACAGTTTCTTGATACCTATAAATATGCGTTTCCGCCTAAATTCTTTTGATAAAAGTTTATTAAACGTATACATTTTTATCTATGACAAGCTTTGTTTGTCTCTCTGGTTTCTTATTGAAATAGCAGTTTTGCCTATTTTTTTTATTAGGGAGTCATCACTTACTCAAAAGCCACTCGAGGATAAGAGTTAATGAGCGTCTTGTAGTCGGTAAGATAACACTGTGACGATTTATAATTGTGGAGATTGGACAAAATTTGAATGCTTAAGAGGACGTCTCAACAAGAACTTGTTTACATTGGACTTGAAAACTTTATAGTCAGCTGGGAAACTTTTAGCCTTGATACGTGGTAAGTCATTAGTAAATAATTTTTAAAAATGTATATTTATTTGCGAACGGCTACCCTCATCTTTATAGTTCTTGTTTCATAACGTTTCGGCCAACTCATCCTTTGGCCTTTTTCAGCTGACGTCTGACGTCAAATTACCTGACGAAGGCCAGAGGAATAATTGGCCGAAACGTTGTGGAACAACTATGAAGATGAGGATAACAGTCTGCAAATAAATATACAAATTACTCATCTCAAAGGATTCCAATAATAAAAATTAAAAAAACAAAACGCATGAATCACAAATTTACTGACAGATTATTGGTCAGTTAGTTGTTTTTGTTTTATGGCATATCTTTTTTCGGGTTGTTTATTCCTAATCCAGTAATTTTGGAAAAAAGATTTTATTTTCAAATCTTCAAATATCTATTTATGGTGTGTGGTTTGATTACTTTTGTGTTTGACTTTGCAGAACATGATTGAGTTTTGCAAGGAGAAAGAAAAAAAACAAGAACATAAATGGTTGGTGCATTTTTGGTTAGGAAACCAGTATCTTCAGACAGCCTGTACTGGTAGCACCAAATGCCCTAACAGGTATGACCACTCCCGTCCAGTGAACCTGGGAGCAATGGTAACTATGGGGCAATACCACATTCCTCACAGACCCCAAATGGTCCTCGTTGGATGTCTTTTATGGTTATACCTAGAATCTTTATAAAGATAAAAATATGCGTTTAACTATGTGTAAACATTGTTGCATTTGAAGATATAAAGATTCAATTGCAATTCGTATTATTTAGATTATTCGGACTACTGCTCTCATCTTGACAACGTTTCCGTCAATGTAACCTCCAACCTTCTTCAGGCATATCTTGTTGAACTCTGGGATGTTTTTGTCAAATTCAGAAATGGGCATAGAATTTTGAACAGAACTATCTATTTTCTCCATGGGGTGGCCTCATCATTTCGTAGAAGTCTTAAGTAATTTGTAATTGTATTTTGACCTTCAACCTCCAAAATAGTGTAGCTTACAACTGAATCTTACCAAGTACTTTATTCCTTGCAGATATTGCTGAAGTTTGGAGTTTACATCGATTGAAACGTTGCGAAATTAACACACAAGGAGAACAATAGGATGAAGAATCTAATACAAATCATATTCATTTCAAAAATTGATTAACTTAAGATTTAATGGCAGTTTAAGAGATTCAAGTCTCGCTTCTTAACTTGATAGCTTTGATAAAAGTTATAACAGTCTTTATATCAGACATAGCATGATTGTGTTGTACTTACACATATAGACACATACCTACAAGTGCGTGTATATATATATATATATGTGTGTGTGTGTGTGTGTGTGTGTGAGAGTGAGAGAGGATGGATGTCTATGTATACAAATATTGTACTTTTAACTCTTGATAGAATGACAAAATATGTTCATGGTCTTTATTTGATTGTGAAATATGAGGCGAGGGATATCCTGATGACTTGAGACATGTTTTACATTCGTCTTCGATATGCGAAACCAAGATGGGTGAACAACTCTGCACTTGGAAGCAGAGGAAGTAGATGCAATTACAAAAGCCTATCAAGTTGCGATGAAATATTCTGTGTTCTGGCATACGGGACTACCGCAGACAATATATAACTGACAAATAATCGGACAGGTGCTTCACCCAGCAGACATAATGTATACTATCCAATAGCCATGCGACTTGGCATTTAATGCGAAGTAAAATGAAATCTGTTCCCCTGTGGCTCCGTGATGACAATGCCGTCAGAATAGACGGAAGCCAGGCACACAAAGTACAACAAAGAGTCTTGGTCAGTCAAGAGACATGTGAATATACAAGGAATGAGTTATGTAATGAACAATAATATGTCTGAGATTTTTGCCGTTTTATAATCCATGTGACTAACGGAGGTTAATAAGATAACCGAGAAAATGGCATAGTGGAATTTGCTGGGGAAATTGAACAGAGAAAAAAAAAAAGTAAATAGACAAATAAAAAGAAAATAAATGCATAAATAAATTTAAAAAATGCCAATTTTTACAGTAATACTTCCAAAGTATACGTTTGAAATTAGCTTTGTCTTTTGATTAAGCATTTTCGTTTTCTAATGAGTTTATAGATATGTTGCACAGCTCCTGGCTTTAGGTAGCGTATTTTGATGAATGTAACGTTTTTAAAACGCACAAACAATTAATGAGTATAGATAATTTGGCGAATTAAAAAAGCTGTGTGAAAACGTAAGTGTTATAAATGGGTTACCAGTTAGCAAGTGCTAATTTAACAACGAGATTTTGAGAATGAAAGCGAGGAAACATGAATTAATGAATAAAATATATTTTTATATCAACAATTTTGCATCTCTGTAAAATATACTTTTAAAGAGTTTATTGAGAAGGTTTTTAAGTTCTTGAAAAAGAAATAGATTTGTTACTATTTGGGTTTAAAATGATTTTAATTGGTTGGAAAATATTGAGTAAAAACGTTTCTGTGAAAACTGACTTAATATTTGGAAATGAAGAGGAAAGCGTTTCAAAACGAACCAGAGAAAAAAAGAAAGTAGCTATAGAGGGCATTCCCTTCTAAAAAGCCCCCTACATCAAAGTGGCAATGTGCCTTGTTTGGGGTGAAAATGTAATAAGAAAAAAAAAAAAAAAATGAATGCATAAATAAATAAAATTATGCTGAATTTAATAATATTCCCACAATTTGCAATTAAATCCCGCTTTGAATTTTAATAAAACTTTATAAATTTTCTAACCAATTTATAGACGCGTTTAAGCATATCTATAAGAGACTTTGTCAGTAGTTAGATCTTTTATACTAAGGTTTGAGGGAGGAGTCCGCTTGTCTTTCACAGCATTTTCTTTAGAAAGTCACACTTAAGTTTGAAATAGCATTTAGGGCATGTATTATTACACTTGTGTTTGAAAGGCATTTCATCACATGCTCTATTATATTTGGAATAACATTTTTTGTAATATGTAATGCTTAATTTTGAAATAGCATTTTTGTGGTACATTGCACTTGAAATATATAAATAAAAGCTCGCCCAGTTGTGCAATAATACTTCCAAGCATTGTATTTTTATTATCAATTTTTGAACTAGTTTTTAGATGCGTCCATGCATATTTACAAGAAGTAAGTTTGCTATGTTAAGGTTTGAAAAATCATTTTGGGAGCATGTTATACTTGTGTGTGTGTGTGTGTGTGTGTAATATATCAAGGCTGTTTATTGTGAAGGTTGGTGGACATTGCATTCATAAGTAATTAATTTCCTTTCATTTATGTGTTAATTGCCGGTGGCCTGGAAGAAAGATGCGATGTTAAAGGTGGCTTTGTTGACTGGGTTTGAATCACCCGACCAGCAGTAATCATCACTTCCTACATTAATGATTGCAAAAGGATGAATCACTAGTGTCTGTAGGTATAAAATTGTTAATATTTATGAATATATATATATATATATATATATATATATATATATATACGCAATTCCTATCATGGGCGTGCATTTGAAGCTGAGAGGAATCACTGAATTCCTCCATACAGAAAAAAATTGAACCGATTAATATTCACCGGCACCTAGTGCACGAATACAAAGGTGATGCAGTTGATGTCAGTACAGTTAGGAGATGGGTTCATCGAAAAATAGGTAGGCATTACTTTTGGAACGTCCCTCATATATTTCTACCCTGTGTAATTTAATACCACAAAATACATATTGAAATATTTCTTAGCTTATCCATTTGTTTTTTTTTTAAGTTAATTTGAATTATTTTAATTAGTTTTAAATTGCACTTTATTTATTAAGTCGCCCATCTCTCATGAGATTTTTGTCTGTGACACACACACACATACTCTCACTCACTCTCTCTCTCTCTCTCTCAGACAGTGTTGTTAGACCGACCTCCATACAGTGACGTGCAGAGAATTTCTTTCAGAGTAAGTGCTCAAGTGAAAAAAAAAAAACGGCAACAATATCGTAATGAACACCGTTTCGGTAGGGAAAAGCATATAATACATTCCACTGAAAAGGGCACTTTTAAAATAAGAGTAAAACAGGTAGGTGCTTGAGAACCCATAGTCCCCTCCCCCTATTTCTGCAGGTCCCTGTTTCCATCCGTTCTTATTTCATGCAATTTTTATGTTTATTCTCTCTGGTAGAGAGAGAGAGAGAGAGAGAGAGAGAGAGAGAGAAATATATATATATATATATATATATATATATATACATAGATAAATAGATAGATAGGTAGATAGATAGATACAGAGAAAGAGATAAAGAGAGATAGCAAAAGAGATAAAGAGAAAAAGAGGGAGATACTTATGAGAGGTTGCCAACATCTCTAGGTGAAGTGTTTCTGTGGAAGAAACTGAATTTGAACTTGGCACAACCAGATTGTCAGTCAGTGTTGTTAATCCCTTAGCTACCATCACCTCCTTGCCACTGTTGGCGTGTTATCAATAGACTGGGCTAGTGTTCAGGTGAGCTGGAGTTTATTATATTATTATGACCTTTTGTAAGTGAAAAAGAATATTTTGAGTAATAAATGTAGGTAAGGTTACTACTAATCTCACCATTATTGCCAACCTCGTCTCTAATAATAACCAGGACTATCACAAAAGAATATTCTTTTCATTGTTTTGACTAGAGTATATATCCGACACAGTTAATTAAGAACCACGTCACTCTATCATAAAACAAGATATTAACTGATATATAATCGAGTCAAAATAATGAAAAAAAAAAAAAAGTTCTTGTCATAGCCCTACTTATAACACATACTATTATCACAAATACGACGACGACCACCACTACTCCCACCAGCATCAATTGGTTTCTTTCCAGTTCTGAAAAATAATAAATAGTTCCTGGAGTCGAACTTGGTACACCTATAACGTTAACTTTGTACACCTATAACGTTAACCACTCAGCCACTTTCATTTCCTTGTGATTTAGGTTTTATAGAGAGCAAACTTATATGAAAAAATGTTACATACTTTTATTTTTAAACTTTCAATTTCGTTATCCATGTTCCCGGGCAATGCAAGGTATCCTTTCTAATTATTAATAAGTTCAAGTGATGCCGTCAAGTTTCGTCAAGTGTGTCTTATTTAACCCCCTTACCGCCAAATTTTACTTTCAAGTAGCCTTTAACCCCCCCCCCCTCAAAAAACAAAAACAAAAACCAAATAAAGCAATATTTCTTACCCTTATGGCTTGCCAGTAAGTCCTACTGGTTTTCATAGTACAAGTCTATGCATGGTTCAACAAGTGAATGAGGAGTTTGTTTATGTCCGTGCGTCAGTTGCATGCTAACTTCCGTCATGTGTGGGTTTCATGATTAAAAAGATTTTTTATTGCATAAAAAATTCTAGCGATAAAGGGTTAACAATTACAATGAAAAGTAAATTTACTTATGATATGCCGTGTGAAAGGGAAATATTTGTTTGAAGTAGCTGAAGGGTCTTGATTACAGTAATCGATCAATACAATTAAGTCGCCTTAATGAACGGCTGTTTGTGCTCGTAACTGGTAATAGCATTAAGCATTAAGCATATCTTTTGATGTATCTTCTAGGCTGCTCTATCAGTCCATATTTACAGCTTAACCATCCAATAGCATTCATATTCAATACATACACCTATATGAAGAATTCTCATTTTATGTAACAAAAATGAATATCAAAATGCAATTCAGCACGTGTGTGTGAGTCTATAAACGTTTTCTATATTAGCAGAGATTCCTTTAAGTTAATGAGTCACCAAGAACAAAGGCCAAGGATTATTCAATGATACGGGTTAATGAGATCGTCAGTTGGATGATGAACAATTCTATAAGAGGATTGGGAATGACGGATGAAATGGACTATTTGGTTAAAAAAGCAACTCAACAATTATTTGTTGACAAGTTTGAAGAAGAACATGTAATTATCAGGAAAGCAGTACCGTTGTAATGTGTATCACAAGGAGGACGGTTTTGACAAAAAGCTCCAATCTATGGTCCCTCCTTGCCAAACATTCACGAGAAACACTCGTTTTGCTCTAAAGACTATCAACAATTTCCCCAACACTTTATCTATGCCTAAACTTAGATTCCATGAACAAAATTCTTTCTAAGAACTGCACACCTGTGGAACTCTCTTTCGTTTACCTGTTTTCCAGCTGACTATAATATGGCCGTCTTCAAGTCTAATGTAAACAAGTTCTTGATGAGCAGTTTCCCTTAAATTATCCAACGTACCAAATTTACACTTCTAACGATTACTATGATATTGCCATTTTGACCAATGTACACTCTTTAACCCTTATCCTCGAGTGACCTCTTGGCCTTTATAAGTGGTGATTAATTTGTAAAAAATAAAATAAATAAAATAACATATCGTATTATAGAAAAGAAATAACTTAAATACCATCAATGCTATATCTATCTATTTCTATCTATCTATCTTCTATAAAAGGAGCTTTGTCTGTGTTTGCGTGAGTTCGTTTCCTATGGACTCGAAAAAAGCTGGGCCAATTTTTATGAAATTTCACACGAAGGTACCTTATGTGCCTGACAATTTTTTTAGATCGATTTTGTATCAGAATGTCTTTGAAGGAACAGGCGATTTTGACCAAAGTTAACGCCTTACACAACCTAACATCACAAGTGCATTTGAAAAGTTTTATTACCACGCAAGCCAAAAAACCTGGCATATAACAGTAGGTTCTCTAAATTGCAATGTAGACTCTACAATATTTTGTGAACTAAGTCACTGCGGAAAGATATGTGAAACTTCCTGCCGGTGCACTGTAATGGGTCCCTAACTAGAATAGGCAATCAATCGATTTGATTGAACAATGGGTGATTCTACCGATTCTGATGGTAATAAAAATATGTGAGTGTGAAACATTTGTTGATCATCAATCTCAGGCAACGCCGGGTCTCCCTGCTAGTTTAAATATATAAAACGTATTTATAGAAAGCATAACAATGCAGAGGTATAATGGATAGACACAAACTGATGTGAATCAACACCTATGAATAATCTCTACTTAAAAGGGATTTGTGTGTGTGTGTGTGAGAGAGTATGTGTAAGTTAGTTTCCTATGGACTGTGAAACGTCTGGGCCGTGTTTTTTTTGGAAATTTCACACAAATGTACTTGATGTGTCTGGGATTGTTCTTAGATAAGTTTGGTATTGAAATGCTTCCAATAAGTATAATCAGAAAAAATCTGATCAAAGAAGGAACAGTTCGATTTTGACAAAAGTTAACACCCTTAGACAGCCTAACGTCACAAGTGCATTTGAGAAGTTTTGTCACTGCAAAAGCAGAAGGGTCCAACGAATAAAATCGGCATTTGCTTCTTTTATAAGACATAGGCGTATTTGAAATGAATATTTCTCTTTAGAATACAATTGTACCAATTGTACCAATTTTGACAGGGTATGGCACGATGGTCTTCTAAGGAAAATTAGATCATATGGAATCACTGGAAGAATTCATAACGTAATTAAATCCTTCTTAAGTAATAGAAAAATCAAAGTTGTCCTCGACGGACGTACATCCAAACAATATGACATAAATGCGGGAGTGCCTCAGGGGTCTATCCTTGGACCTCTATTGTTCTTGATATTCATAAACGACCTCCCTGATAATATTGTTTCGGAGATGGGTATATTTGCCGATGACACCACTCTCTATAACAGATATGAGGGGAAAACAAATGAATACATATCCAAGAAAATGGCAGAAACACTAGAGGATGACCTCCAATCCGTAGTGGAATGGGGACAAAAATGGTTGGTCTCATTCAATGCTGCTAAGACTAAGCTTGTTTCCTTCAATAACTACAAGAAACCTTCTCTACCACCAATAGCAATGGCCAAGAGCACATTGCCTGAAAGTACTTCTTTTAAACTCCTCGGCCTAACGTTTACAGGGAATATGAACTGGAATAGATACATTGAGAGCATTGCCAAGGCTGCTGCAAGGAAGGTTGGCTCCCTCTACCATGCTAGAAAACTACTTACGCCTGCCAGTATCCTATACCTCTATAAGGCAACCATTCGCCCATGTATGGAGTACTGTTGTCACATCTGGGCTGGTGCATCTGCTGCTTGTCTCTCGCTCCTGGACAGGGTTAAAAAAAGAGTCGCCAACCTGATAGGTCCTGAACTGTCATCTAGGCTTCAACCTCTGTCCCATCGACGAGATGTTGCATCCCTCTGCCTGTTCTACAAATACTTTAATGGTGAATGCTCTGACGAACTGCAAACACTTGTACCTCCCCGACGTAACTACCCCCGACAAACCCGACAAGCTACTAAGTCTCATCCCTTTACAGTGGAGATCCCTAGGTGCAAGAAAGCCTTTTACTCCAATAGTTTCTTCCCCAGAACTGTGGGTCTTTGGAACTCCCTTCCGGGATTCTGCTTTCCCAAATGCAATGATATGCCGAAGTTCAAGTGTAATGTTAACAAACATCTTTCTACTCTTCTCCCTTCATAATGACCCGCTAATTAATTCCCTAATAGTAGCCCCCTGCTTCAAAGTGGCACTGTGCCTTGTTTGGGGTGAAAATTGAATAAAAAAAAAAAAAAAAATACTCGACTTTAGTATTTTAAACTTTAATTCAGGGCATTACAGAAAAATAGTGTTATAAAACCAACAGTAAGTTCTTTACAACGCAATATAGACAACAATATATTGTGGACTAAGTCACTACGGGGAGGCATGCGAGTACCATGCTGAGTCCCCAACTAGAGCAGTTGATTTCATCGAAAAAATAGGCAATTCCACTGATTTCAATGAAAATAAAAATATTAGAAGTGTAGAACATTCGTTGATCCTCATTCAATTCCAGACAACTCTGAGTCTCAATATGTATGTGTTTTTATATATACTTTTAACTTTGTATAAATACAATGCAATGTAAAAAGTATTTAAAAATACATATGTCGGATTAATAAAGGTGAACCTACATTGTTTGTTCCACCGCTATATTTCTGATTTCGCTTCAATTTGTGTCTACATGTAACACATCTGTATTGTATCGCCTTCTATAAATTTTCTTTATATACACAGTACACAATGCTTCAAGCAAACTACATTAACCTCCTCTTATATTCAAGGATTTATTATATTACTAACATACATTTGATATATCTCTATATAAAATGAGGTCTGTGTAAGTATTTATATATTTGCATGTACAGGATTCACTCCTAAACTAATTAACCGATCATTATGGCTTTTAGAACAGAGCTGCAAATCACAAGGGATTCTAATGTAGACGGTGTTTAGTTTAATTTCATTTTATATAGAGAGGATAAATAGGGGATTGAAGCTCTTCCTGACAATTTAGATTTGTAAAATTTTAACAATAAGTTTTTGACTTCCATTCTCATAATTTCATTTTTTTTTTTCTTAGAGAATTTTTTTACATTTTTGGAGAGGGCATAATATGAGCACAAGCTCACACTGTAAACTTCTTATATTCAGATTTGGACTGAATTTAACCCATAGTCATTATGTAACAGAGCACTGATGTGCGTATGGAAGCTGTATGCAAATGACCGAGCCATGTGCGAGATGACGTCATGGCGAGGAAGTTTGTTTTGGTTGTTTTACGGCATAGCAACTCTTTTCAGGTTATTTAATGCCGAATCCAGTTATTTTGTAGAAATTTTTTATTTTAATAGAATATGTTTTATAGCAGATACTACCACTCTGGGCCAGAGTGGACCTGGGAGCAATGGCAATTAAGGAGTGGCTCCACACTCCCCAAAGCCTGTAATCTGGGGGCCTCACCATCGAATATAGTTTAAGGTCATATCCAGAACCAGGCAAGGAAGAAAAGAAAAAGATATTTTTTTGGAGAAAAGTAACCAGAAATAAATTTTATTTCAACGGAAAAAAAGCGAGTTGAGTTATTACTTGTTTTCTGTTCTTTGTGATATACTCTGTTACAACGTGTTGGGTCCCTAGTGTCTAAATGTTAACGCGTGTGTAAATGTCTACGATACCAATTAAGTAAAATTCCATGAATTTCAATTAATTCTTAAAAGTTCTTAAAATTAAGCCCTAAATTATACAATTATTTTAGAATCAAAATCATGTGATTGATTTTCATAAAAATTGGAATAAGAATTTTAAATATAAGTTTTAGCATTATCACACCTTGATTTTCATAAAATTATATAGAAGTGATGTAAAACTATTATGGGAATTAATTTTACTCTTTCCAGTACAGATAATATATATATATATATATATATATATATATAATTTAAAGGAGATTAGAATAATAGTCTAAAGAGCTAAGTGTATTTTAATGTAATAGTGAAATTACTAGTTTAATTAAAATACAGGAAATGCTCGTTGTAATTTAGATATATAATAAGCTCGATAGTTAAATGTCCTAGAGCTAATTCAATATTAAGTAATGTGATTTATAATTTAAAAATTAAAAAAAAAAATTTTTTTAATTTAAAAATCAAATTTTAATTAAATTAAAAATCAGTTTCATAAGAAGGAACAACAACAAAGTCAATTATCTGTACGATCGTTTCGGAAATCCGTGCTTTTTATTTGTGGTATACATGAAGTCACGTAGAACAATTATACATAGTTTTTTTGGTAAGCACGGTCTCCTCATCAGCAAATTTAGGAGGATTTCTATTGAATTGAAAAGACACCAAAAATAAACCTAGCATTAAAAGTAAGGCAGATGAATCTTTTAGTTTTTCTTTTTTTGAAATCAGGAACTGTGTTTAAAGTAGTCATTTAGATGTTTGCTATAGCTTTTTATTTCATTGAAATAAAAAATCAGGATAAATCAGGAACTGTGTTTAAAGTAGTCATTTAGATGTTTGCTATAGCTTTTTATTTCAATGAAATAAAAAGCTATAGCAAACATCTAAATGACTACTTTAAACACAGTTCCTGATTTCAAAAAAAGAAAAACTAAAAGATTCATCTGCCTTACTTTTAATGCTAGGTTTATTTTTCGTGTCTTTTCAATTCAATAGAAATCCTCCTAAATTTACTGATGAGGAGACCGTGCTTACCAAAAAAACTATGTATAATTGTTCTACGTGACTTCATGTATACCACAAATAAAAAGCACGGATTTCCGAAACGATCGTACAGATAATTGACTTTGTTGTTGTTCCTTCTTATGAAACTGATTTTTAATTTAATTAAAATTTGATTTTTAAATTAAAAAAAAATTTTTTTTTTAATTTTTAAATTATAAATCACATTACTTTATATATATATATATATATATATATATATATATATATATATATATATATATATGTCATCCACACTGTTTTGCTGCATCTAGTGTGACTAGATTAGCACTTTACTGAAACAAGGAATCGAAGCTTCAACCATCTAGTTGATAGACGATAGTTTATGACGTATCTTATTCAACTCTAATCTGCATGCAGATGTGTTTCACCCTTTTTCAAGAATCATCAGTGTGGATGATGATTTCTCTGGCAATCACACGATTCAAACACTTACAACCATGCGGCCAACCTAACTACTACACTGAAAGGAAGAGAATTAAACTCTATTTATGCTTTATAAAGCACACATACCCGTTATGTGCATATTTGTATGTGCATATAGATGCAAGTTGCATTGTATTATTTTATTATGTACCTTTTATACATTTAATTATTTGAATATTTCACGTTTCTTCATTAAATTTTTACTTACTTCTAAGATTTGAAATCATATCCTTTCATAGCAACACTGAACAGTGGAGCAATTTTACTTCTTGTCTGCAGGGCTTTTCAAAAATAATAAAAATCACTTTTTACGAGTCGAAAATTTGATTATTTTGTCTATTTTGGTTGATTCATAATCGTCTTTCGCAATGCAGTAAAATCATACAAACTCTCTTTGCATCGATAATAAGTTTTGTTCTCTGAAGAAAGCGAGTTTTCATTCTAAAGTAAAGAGATGTGTTCTATTGACATATAAGACTAATCAAGTTGCCCAGAGCTGATGTAGACATTAACCTTTGAAATTAAGATTCATTTCAGAAGAAAGCCATCTTTAGCTTAAATTACAATTTGAACAAACCGTCTAATTATTTTCGCAGACCACCGAGATTTCAGAGAAGAGTTGGGTAAGACTATTGCTTAAAAAACAGAATGAGTTCAAGAAATGATGCTATCTATAAAACGGTGGGATTAGATTTCGTTTAGTTAGGTTCATCTATTTTACGCCATTTAAATCACTTTTTCGCTGCTTAAACCTGTACTATATATCTATATCTCGTCTCTATTATATAAAAGGAACTGTCTGTGTGTGTTTGTACCTTATGGACACGAGAACGGCAGAGCTTATTTTTATGAAATTTCAAATAAAGGTACTTTATGTACCTGGCAGTGTTCTTAGGTTTTGTATCAGGATGTTTTCAATAAGTATCAATAATCGAAATAATCCAATGAAAGAAGGAACAGGCGATTTTGACTAAAGTCAACACCTTACACAGCCTAACATCACAAAGGCATTTGAGAAGTTTTATAACCACACAAGCCGAAATGCCCGACATATGAAATCAACAGTAGGTTCTTTGATATGGCAGGAGCGCGTTCGAAATGAATGTTTCTGTTTAAAAGCACAACTGAAGCATAATACTTTATTTTTTTCATTTTAAACTTCAATTCAAGCCATTATATATAAATATCTATATATATATAAATGTAATTCTTGGTTCGTTCAAAGTCCATAAAACCATATTTCTACATTACCAATTTAATTGAAATTCATGTGTAAAGTCAAGGAATGTTTGCATGTTATTAAAATAAATTAAGATCGTTAAGATCGCAAATTATAAAAATATATTAAATAAAATAAAAATATTTTTCATAACTGCGAGACTGTCCGCCATATTTCATTTCCGGTAGAAATGAGCCTTTCACGTGCACCACAGGTTGACGACTTTCGAATTACAACATTTAACTATCTAATTAATAGATGGGTAAAAAAAAAAAAATTCCTTATTTTTTAAATTATATATATATATATATATATATATATATATATTGTACTTTAACCTTACAATTGAATAAAAAAAAACATGTCATAAAACTTTAATTAAACTTGGAAATACAATTTAAAAAATAGCGCGGATCGGTAAGAGCACTAGCACCATTTGCTTATCTTAATTTTTTTATTTTTAAAAGCCTACCTAAAATAAATTTGTCTAATTCTTAATTTCTTATGTTATTGGGGGAAAAAAAGCGTAAATATGAAGAATTACTTCACCCTTGAAAATTCCTTTAAAATTACCACTTTTATAGGTTTTCAGGGCCGCTGAAAACGAAAATAACGTTTATAATTAAGGCAAACGAGTAGTTTCCAAGATATGAAGAAATGTTAGTTCAAAAAAGTGGAGGATCACTTTTCCATAATAATTTAACGTAAAATTATCACCCACTTTGTGGCCACTAATTTTTTTTGGGGGGGGGGTATTTTCTTTCTACCCTTGGAAAACCCTTTAAAATTACCTGTTTAAATTGCAAAATGCAAAAGAAATCAAACAAAATCTTTTTAGCCAAGAAACACACAGAAAATTTTTTTAAAATAGCATCCATTTTTTTCTATCGAATTCATTTGCTGTTTTTATTGAAAACTTTTATCCCGGATTTTTGATATAATTTTCCATAAAGGGCCGTGCGTCTCACGTTTGTATATAACAAAAAAATTTTTTTAAAGATTTTGGTGTGCTAAAAACAAATCTGCAAACCGTTTCCGTCGCAAAAAAATAGTTTTTATGATATGAAGAAATTACTTTTTCAAAAAGTAGGCGATCACTTTTCCATGAAAATTTAACTTAAAATAAGCACCCACTTTCTAGCCACCTGAGAGACGGGGGATTTTTTCCCATGTTTATTGGCTAAACAGCTTTCGTTTATGCTCGCACGTAGCATAAACGAAGGCTACGGCTGTGAAATGGGAAATAATTCCAGAGTCCAGGGGTTATTACCATGCAAAAGAAATCAAACAAAAAAACTTTTTAGCCAAGAAACACATAGAAAAATGCCCCTCTCTCAGGTGGTCAGAAAGTGGGTGCTCATTCTAAGTTAAATTTACATTGAAAAGTGATCACTCACTTTTCGAAAAAGTAATTTCTTCATATCATGAAAACTTTCTTTTTGCGACGGAAACGGTTTGCAGATTCGTTTTTAGTACACTGAAATCTACAATAAAAAATTTTGTTATATACGAACATGAGACGGGCCTCAAAGTAAAATAATACCGGATTTTGGGGGCAGATTTGCCGTTAGTTGTACAAATATCCTCAAACCAGGTAATCACTAAAAGGGACTCTTAAAAGTCGTCATCTGTATCGAGCAAAAGTTTAAAACCACTGATTATATGTCAGCCTACGTCACAGTAACATATATTGAGTGAGTTCCTAACAGTATTTTGTATGGTTTTTAAGTTTAAACTAATTTTCCCAAAATTTCCCCAAACTTAACGTGTTCGATACAGTCTGCCGCTATTTATATTTTTCAAATATACCGATAAACACTGCATGTTTTTGAACCGATTAAACATTATACATTACATAAAAACACTACAATGTTATCCAGTTAGGTAGAACATTTACTTTTCTTGCCTTTGATAAAATTTATTTGCTATATATTCATTTTTTGACAACTTCTTTGTATCTGCTAATACAAACCCTTTTCATTTAATGTAACGTTTAGTCGGCTCGAAAAACAGTGTTTATTGGTGTATTTGAAAGATACAAATAGTGGCGGACACTGTTGATTGCGTTAAGTTTGAGAAAGTGAGTTAAAACTAAAAATCTATACAAAATACTGTAACAAACCCACCGATTATGTCAGCCTATGTCATGGTAACATATATTTAGTGGGGTTTTGACACTGTATTTTATAGTTTTTAGTTTTCAACTTACTTTCCCAAACTTAACGTATTCAACAGAGTCTGAAATTCATTTAATCCCGGGCAACGTCGAGTCTCCTTGTTAGTTGCTGATAATTAATTTTATCGATTTGTTAAACACTAGTCACTATTTAACAAATATCTCGATAAGATCTTGGGTTAAACAGAAAATGTGACCTGCTGTTAATTTGTTTAAATAAAAAAATGAGTCTGCTAAGTCAGCTAAATATAAAAAAAAAAAAAATAAAGATAAAAAGCAAAATCCAAAATTGACCTCTTTTGCTCATTATACCCCCCTTTGGAATTTGACGGTAGCTAACTTGTTAGCAGCAAGGACTGCAAGTTCCTATGTCATATATCTTAAAAAGTAGTAAATGGATAACCACAGATTTATATTTGCTTTGGTTTATCTCTAACTGCAAATCAATTATTTTTGTGTTATTTGTGAGGGTGTTTTTTTTTCTTTACAAAGGTGTAACCACTTATCAAAACCCGGAAGCCACTCGAGGATATGGGGTAATGAGTGTACAGTAGTCAATGGGAAAATACCGTAATAATCGTTAGTAGTGGAAATTTCATGAATTGGATTAGTTTAGGGGATGGCTCATCAAGAGCTTGTTCACATTGGACTTGAAGACAACCATATTGTAGTCAGTTGGAAAGCAAGCAAATGGAACAGAGTTCCACAGGCGTGCAGTTCTAAGAAAGAAGCTTTATTCATCTAGGTTAAGATTTAGGTACAGATAAAGAGTGGTTAAGTGGTTAACGAAACAGACTAACAACCTAGATGTGCCAGGTTCTAATCCACTAGAACATTTTCATTTAGGATGTTGACAACCTTCACATGGTTTGCCTTGTAAGTATTCACTTTTTCTGGAAAGCAATGCCAACAATAGAATTATCTCATTCATACAAAATAAATGAATAATTCCTTACTAACTACAGATTAAATAGTATTACTGCTTGAGATGGTATTCCTTTTTGCTTAGAAAAGAATATTTTTTTACTTTTCTTTTTTTTTTTTTACACGGTGGTCACCACTTATCAAGGCCCGGAAGCCACTCAGGGATAAGGGTCATTGCAAGTACAGTACATTAGTGTGAAGATTTATTGAAGTGTTTACTTAAGGGGGTGGTTCATTAGGAATTTGTTTATGTTGGATCTGAAGACATCCAGGTTGTTGTCAGGTGGGAAGCAGGCAGACGGAACAGAGTTCCACAGGCGTGCAGTTCTAAGAAAGAAGCTTTATTCATGGAATCTATGTTTTGATTTAGGCACAGATAAAGAGTGGGGAAAATTTTTGACAGTGGATTCAGTTAGATGGATGTTTTTCGTGAAAAATTGGCGAGGGGGGGCCAGAGATTGGAGCTCAGACGAGCACCTGCCATGGAAATAACAATAAAACAAGGATAGGCTCGCAACGTCTCTTCTGTGGGAGAAAAGTTGCAGAGAAGAGAAAAGGGCATCCCCCACTAAACCACAGAGTCTATTTTGTACTCTGTCAAGGCAGGATAGGCTGTTTTTAGCAGCTCCTGCCCAGATGTGGCAGCAGTACTCCATCCTTGGACGTACTTGGCTTTTATACAGATAGAAAATTGCATTAGTATTGAGATATCTTCTGGAGCAGTAGAAGGATCCCACCATTTTCCCAGCATCCCTGGGAACAAATTTGATGTACGTGTTCCATTTCAGATCAGGAGTAAAGGTCAAACCCAGAAGCTTGTCAACACATGGAGCCTCTCTAAGACGAGAGCCCTTCATTTCAATTGATGGCAGACGGAGATCAGAGCGTTGATGATGCAAAGATAGAAGCTTGGTTTTGGATGCATTAAAAGTGACCAGCCACCTCTTCCCTCATTGTACCACGTGCTTAAGATCAGAGGAGAGAGAATTAGAGAGAATTTTGTCATTTACGGCCTTAGATATGTTGCCATAGATGGTCGTGTCATCAGCATAGATGTCAACGAATGATTTAAGTATGTGTTTAGGGAGGTCATTGATGTAGATCAGGAAGAGAGTTGGGCCCAGAATGGACCCCTGGGGGACTCCAGCATTAATACTGTGGGCCTCTGGTTTTTGCCCATCAACCACTACTCTTATGAACCTATCAGAGAGAAATGATTTAATTATTGAGAAAACATTTCCAGTAATACCCTACTGGAAATCTTGTGAAGTAGGCCCTTATGCCATATCTTATCGAAGGCCTTTGATATGTCAAGAGCAATTGCCCTGGAAAGGAAAACTTTGTCAAGAGATTCACTAATCCTATGTGATATAACCGTTAGCACATCTGCTGTAGATCTTGCAGAGCGGAAACCATATTGCATGTCACTAAGAAGGTTGTTTTTGTTGAGGTGGTTGACTACTTCTTTATTTAATATGGATTCCAACAACTTACTCATGACACACAGATTGTTTAACCAAAAAGCCACACAATTTGTGTCATGAGGGGTCAGACATGCATTATTTCAACATTTATTTTGCTTCAAGATCTGCTAGACCCAAAACCAGGAGTTTTATCTCCTTACATTAAGTCCCTATTTAATTACCTCCCCACGAGGGCAGTTAGAAACAAGGTTAGCTTTTTAATGTGGGGAAAATCCATCTCTCATAAAAGGTCCATTCTAGATTGGCACAAAAATAAAGTGTGCCTTAATTTGGAAGGATTTCTCCTTCACTGATCCAAGGCAGAAAAGTATAGTATCGAAAAAGATACTACACTTTGCTTTTAGTTAAAAGGCCATGGAAGATGTATGTTAATTGTCTCGCTAGAGAAATGAATGAGAAATAATGTAAGTTTCATTGATCAGAAAATAATTTCTTCATGTCTAAGAAGATGAAGTAAATAAACTATTTCTGATTTCACAAGAGAAATGCTTTTGAAATCAGGAGGAAAGCGATTGTTAATGATTATGAATTAATACGATGATTGCCAGCAGAACAGCCATTATGTTTCTGTAGTAGATGAAATGCAATGGATTATGCAATAAATATGTATTACAAATAAGGAAATGATTATCAGTGCAATCAAGAATTGGCCGTAATTTGCTGTAATAATGTGAGAAATTGCCAAGAGTAATGGATATGCATTGCTCATGATTTTGCAAACAATAAAAGATGAAGATGACTAACAGGCATGGCTAGGGATTTTTCTCCTCAGCCTCTCAAATCAATAGAGATTAAACCATTCCTGCAATGATCCGGCTCCTGTTGATTTTGCGGTAATTAAGTCCTGTGCAGTTCTAAGAGCTCCACTCTCTTTGAGAAGGGGTTAGGTTATTGGTAATCGCCTGAGGCGCTTTCATTGGGGACTACCGACGAGGTTGTCCAGGCACTTTCAGCAGGTCAGAGTGCCCCTTTTCGGGAGCACTGACTTCTCAACCCCATTTTCCAACCCTTGTGTCTAAATTCTTGCAGTGGGTGAGAACTAAATTTATAACAGGCATGGAGTATTATTGACACATTTGGATTAATGCATCTGCTGCTTGTCTCTTCTTCTTAGACAAGGTCCGAAAATAAATCTCCAATCTAATAGATCCCGCACTATCAACCAAGCTCCAACTCCTGTCCCTGTTTTATAAGTACTTTAATGGTATGTGCCCTGAAGACATCATTGCACTTGTACCTCCTCGAGATATATATATATATATATATATATATATATATATATATACACTTGACAAACCCGTCTAGTAGCAAAATTCCACCCTTTCACCTTTTTTCGGTTTCTAGATGCCGGAAAATCATCTAATTTAATAACTTTCTTCTTCAGACTGATAGACTTTGGAATTTTCTTCTGTTTCTTGCTTTCCTAACTGTACTAAACTGCAAAAGTTTAAATGTAAAGTGAACTGAGATTTCATGCATCTTCTCACATAGACATCAATAGACAGAGTCCCAAATAGTAGCTCTTTACGTCCAAAAGTCAATATATATATATATATATATATATATATATATATTTATTTAATTACATTTTCACCCCAAACAAGGCACATTGCCACTGTGGTGTAGGGGGCTACTATCAGGGGCAGCAACTACTGGGGCACTATGTTGGGATTTGGGTAGCAAGATGTTGGTTCACGTTACACTTGAACTTCTGCATCTCAGTACAGTTGGGGAAGCAGAGACCTGGAATGGAATTCCAGAGTCTAGCGGTTCTGGGGAAGAAACTACTGGAGTAGAAAGATCTTCTACATCTAGGGATCTCTACTGTGTGGGGGTGGGATTTAGCTGCCTGTCGGGTTTGTCGAGGGTGTCTACGTCATGGGAGCACAAGTGTCTGCAGTTCGTCAGAGCATTCACCATTAAAATACTTGTAGAACAGGCAGAGGGATGCAACGTTTCGTCGATGGGACAGAGGCTGAAGCTTAGATGCCAGTTCAGGACCTATCAGATTGGTGCTTATAACAAAAAAAAAGGAAACAAAAAGCGAGAACGTAACACAAAAAGTTATCTTCGCATACTTTCTGTTCACTTTTATTATTTTGTTTATCCCAAATACTAAAATTGAGTGTTATCTTAAGGATGGAATTGAAAAGAAAATTATAGTGACAATAACATATTCACTTAAAAAAAGAGGATTTACTATCATATTTTTCAATAAAATATATTCCACTTTATAATGTTCAGGCAAAAGGATTTTGTTCTATTATTGTTTATTTCTTTCTTCACATTTTAGTTATTAACTTTCTTTGATAAAATTTCAATGTGTTGAAAAGTCAGTTATCGTTTGCTTCTTGTTTACATAAACAAAGACAACTATATTACTACTACTGTATCGAGTTTGTATGCATTACGCCCCTTTGATTTAATGCATATTGTTAAATAGTGAAAGGGGAAACCGAGATTCGCCCTGAAAGAAAGAATAAGCCTAAAAGTGCAAGTCGAATATCACGCAACTTTTGCTCAGAAGAGATCTTGCTTTTTCAGCTCCTGTACATCAATAAGAAGAAATGCATAATGCGCAGGTATCCTTACCAGCCGACAAAGGGGTTGAGCGGGACGCAGGTGACTAAAAGTCGGCCTGCGTAAATATGCAAATGATACCTCTGCTTCAAAATCATTCGCTCTGTCTGGATCTCTTTCTCGTACACACACACATTTCAGTTTTCTATCTTTGTTCTGTTTAAATAAAACTTAAAAACTATCCACCAAGTTTTTTTTTATCATCAGTCAAGTCTATCGGTACGAGCATTAACAACAGCCTGTGCTACCACAGAAATAACGTGGGTGTATGACGTTATACACTTGTGATGGTAAACCGTATCTGTCTATTCAAACTTGGTTGTTTTTTACAACGTTTCCGCCGATGTAACCTCCAGCCATCTTTAAGTGCATTCACATTGGATGTTATTTGTGAATAGTGAAAAAATGTTTGGTTTATTTGCTTTCCCACGAACACAGCCGTTAGAAATTTAAAACGCAAATAGCTTGTTTTTTAATTTTGTTATTAATAAATTCAGGTCCATTCCGCTTTTTTTGATGTGATGAATGTATATTTTTGAGATGAGGATTTAAAATTATTTTTTGTATTATTTGGACTATTATTCTCATCAATGTGAATGCACCTGAAGATTGCCGTAGGTTACATCAGCCGAAACGTTGTGAAAAAAACAACCAAAATGAGAATAATAGTCCAAATAATACAAAAATAATTATCAATCCTCATCGCAAAAACATACATTCATCAGTATCTATCTATAGTATTATATAAAAAGAACTTCGCGCACGCGCGCGTGTGTGTAAGCAAATGAGGGTGTGTGTGTATGTGTGAGAGAGTTAGTGAGTGAGTGAGTGTGTGTGTGTGTGAGAGAGAGAGAGAGTTCCCTATGGACTCGAAAACGGCAAGGCCGATTTTTATAAAGTTTCACACGAAGGCACTTTATGTTCCTGGCAGTGTTCATAGATAGGTTTTATACCAGAATGTCTTCGATATGTATCAAAAATCGATAATTGAAAACATCCGATGAAAGAAGGAACAGGCGCTTTTGACTAAAATTAACGCCTTATGCAGCCTGGCATCACAAGTGCATTTAAGAAGTTTTATTATCGCACAAGCAGAAAAGTCCGACATACAAAATCAACAGTAGGCTCTTTGATATGACAAGGACGCATTCGAAATGAATGTTTCTGTTTAGAGCATAATTTAAGCATTATACTTGACTTTTGCAATTTAAGCTTTAAAATAAAATCAACAGTAGATTCTCTACAGTGCAATGAAGACTCCCATGTATTGTGGACTAAGTCACTGCGGTGGAGGATTGAAAAATGGACAATTTTACCGATTTCGGTGACAATAAAATATGGGAGGGTGAAACATTCGTTGATCCTCATTAATTCTCGGGCAACGTCGGGTCTCCCTCCTAGTTCTATAATATTGGCAATAATATGGCCTTCTAAGAGAGGAACAAGCACGATATTTAAACAAAGATTTGCTTGTACAGATCGTGTAAATATGTTGCTCATATGGGAATCCATCATAATTAACAATTTCTAGAATCTGATTAATTTTTTTTAATAAAATACGTCGTAAATCGAACATAATTTCTAGATCATCAAACGTGGACTTTAATTTCAAACAATATTTGATATCGGAGCTAATTAGTGAAGCGTGTTTAACATTTTTAAATTTCTTTCATATTTTTCGATAAAACTATCTTTCTCTGTCTCCAATGTAGTCTAGTCGTATCCACGTATCTCTATCGATTCATCGATACACGTAGACATGTTCATTTCGTCTTAGATTTAATTATGGCTGAGCAACCAGCAATAAGGAAACACCAACAGATTTATATGTTTCAAAATGAGTCATAAAAACTTAATGAGTTGAGATTAAACGGAAAACCTAAATAAACAAAACAAAAACAAGAAAATCAGAACACAACTTTTTTCCTTCTCATTTTAATCAATGTTTGTGGTATTAATTCGAATAATAAATATGTTTTTTAGATCCATGTGAGAAGGCAAAGTCAGATTTCATTAAATCAGAACAACATTATTCGCTGACTTTGCTTAAAAATACTTTTCTTTTTAATATCTTGTTGTTCGAGTGCTTAGAGTGTCTACCCCCCTCCTTCCAAAAATAAATGCGAAAAAAATTTGTCACACTTGACTACCGCAGCCAAATCTTTCAGGTCGATATTAATTAATATACTTGTTGATCTAGTGGTCTCCATCGATTTGCTGTTTTGATACCTCATTTTAAATACAGATTCCAGTAGCTTATTTCTGTAACATAGCGCGTACTCGCGTATGCAAATGCATGCGAAATGACGTCACCAGTAGGCAAAAAATAAAGACTTTAAAAAGGTGATCATGTAGAAGCTCACATTATTTATGCTGGAGTACCTCAGGGGTCCATCCTGGGCACAAATCTCTTACTGATCTGCATTAATAACGTTAGATATCACGTAAGAGGCGTGGATGACGTTCGAGAGCACAATTACGCGAAGGACGCCACAGCGGTAACGAGAGTATCTATCCATCTACTTATATATAAAAAGCACTGACTGAGTGTGAGTTCGTTCCCTATAGGCTCTAAAACAGCTGGGCCGATTTTTTAAAAATTTCACACACATATATCATGTGCTTAGAAGTGTTTTTAGATAGGTTTTGTATCGGAATACCTCTGATAAGTATCAAAAATCGACCATCAAAGAAAGAAACAGCCCAATTTTGGTCAAACTTAATACTTTTATGCAGCTTACCAACATAATTGCATTCGAGAAGTTTTATCACCACACAAGCCGAATCGTTTAGCATATAAAAACAGTTGGTTCTTTGATAAGACAGCGGCGCGTTCAAAATGAATGCTTCTGTTTAGAGTATAATTGGATCATTGAACTTGACGTTTGCACTTTAAACTTAATTCAAGTGATTATATAAAATTAAAAATAATTCCATACAATCAACACTAGGTTCTCTACATTGCAATGTAGACTACAATCAATTGTGGACTAAATCACTGTGGGGAGGCATGTGAAGCTTCCACCTAGTGCACAGCGGTGAGTTCCTGACTAGAGCAGGCAATCAATTGATTTGATTGAGGAATGAGCGATTTCACCGATTTCGATAACAATAAAAGTATTAGAAATGTGGAACATTTGTTAATCCTCTTTAAATCCCGAGCAACATCGGATTACTTTGCTAGTGAGGAAATAAATGTTGTACAACAAAATAAGCAAGTTGAAGTTCTTTTCTATTCTTTGTCTGTTTTGCGACTGAGGCTACCAAGTGTTGGCTCCTGGACTTTGTTACATTCCCTAAAATTAAAGAATTGTGGAACTCTCTTCCTGCTAACTATTTTCCCCCTGCTTTTAACATTGGTCTTTTCAAATCTAACGATAATAGGCATCTCATTTCTTTGCAATAATCATATTTTGTTCTTGTTTGCTTCTTACATGAAGTGGCTTCACACATTGGAGCGATTTCTTAATTTTTTTTAAGTATTCTACATTATCTTCCAATAATTTATCCAAAGTCTGTTTGTCGGTCTATCTGGTGCTAACAGATTATATTCAGTAAAGTAAAAAATGAAAACAATTTTTTTTTCTACAAAACAACCAAACAAAACGCCATGAATAAATACTTGAGGACATAAAGAACTTGTAGCATAAAAAACTTTACAAAATTAATGGATTCGGCATTAAATAACCCCAAAAAGTTTGATATGCCATAAAACAAAACAACCAAACCTGTTTGTCTAATCTAATTTCATATGAAAAATGCAAGACAAAATCTATAAAATTTTCTGCAAAATATTTCAAAACATAAACTCGTTGTCACTAGTTTTTGATAACCGATATCCCCCAATTAAATAGTTTCTAGGGACGGTTACAGTCAATGAGTTGAATGTCATTGAGCATTGTTTGAGTGAAATAATAGTCATTTATTTTTATCTCTGCGAATGCTTTTAGGCATCATTTTTGGAATCTGATTCTCTATAGAGAGTCTTTCTTGGGCAGAGTGTGGCTTGAAATCAGAAGCTATCTTCTATAACATAAATCTTACCCGCCTGTTTAAATGTATATATGTATGTATGTCTCGCAAAAACTTTCGACAGGCGACGGATTTTCAGGAGATCAACATCATTTTGAAGCCGACCCTTCGGACGACAAATATAAAAAATTGGCCAAAAACATTAATTCCTTCACCCTCAACTGGGCACTTTTCTAGAGGTGGTGGGGTTCGCTTTTTTCGCCGATATTTTTGAAAGTCATCGTCTTCTCTTCGATTATCTATCCTTAATTTAAACCTACGTCACTTCCGGTTTGGCGATAGGCGCAACAACTAACGCGTCACTGTTTTTTTTTTTTTCACTTTTATTTCCTCCTTCGTGTTACGGGTTCGAGCCTGCCTGTCTATGACCGCATTTTTGTTGTTGTTTTGCTCAACACACCTACAAACACTGGGCAACGCCGGGCACCAGGCTAGTTAGCTATATAACAGAATATTGGTTAACTAACTAATAAAGTTTAGAGAGTTTATAGTTTGGAAAATTATCTTTTAGATGAACCAATTTTGAAAAAGCACCCTATATATATTTTGTGGTACAAAATTATACTTTTTAAAGAGAATGAATGGAGTGTTGCAATATTTTTGATAGGATGAGAAGGGTAGAGGTTTACTTGCTGCTCACCTTAGTAAGATGTGATACGAGGTCGGAAGATTTGGATACCAAACCAGTGCTCATAAAGGAGGAACATTCTAGCCTATCAAAATTGCCTGAGCATTCCCCTCGGTATTCTCTGATAGGGGCGCTTCAGGTTCAACTAAAGAAAAAAAAAGCCGGGTGGCAAGGCCTGGAAGGATGGACTCCCTAGGTAATACTCAGGTGGCGTGCCTCAGTCTGACAGGGACTAGGTCCGTTCCCAACCCCGCACCTGCCAGGCTGAGTGTGAAGAGCGGATTCTTAACTAATACTTCTTACCCAGTCTCCAAACCGCCGAAGCCGCAAGGAGTCTCATCCTCAACATATGAATGTGGAAAGTAGCATTACAAAAATTGGAAGGTTCTCTTTATAGACAGGAGTGATAGGAAGGGACCATCAAATGAAAAGACTGCTACCGATTAATCAGAAATTGAAATCACTCCTTTAAAACATACAGGATATTTAAGAAGTCTGCATATACTCGTTTTTCACGTGCAGGACTTTTTTTGGACTGACTTTGGATTAACGGAAACTATCCTTTATCTTCATCTAAGATTTTACCATTTCAAGCTTCTCTGAATTGATATTGCCATTTTGTTTGACGCAAACATTTGTTTTCTCATTTATTCACTTCTGAAACTAAAATGGCTTACAGTTCAAAAGGTTATTCTTGAGTTGTAGGCCATGTTTAGATTAAAAAGAGTTTCCAATGCAAACTATGCAGCCAATTTTGGGTCTAAAAATATCAAATTTTACATAAAGGGTATTCAGACATACGGCAAGCTTTTTAATCAGTTTTTGGGCGAAAATTTGGCTGCCAAAACGTCAAAGTTGAAAGAGTTGACCTTTGTAGATGCTACCAAACTCCCCCGCCAATTTTTGGTCTAAACACTTGAAATTTAATATGTAAGTTACCTGGACATGAGTCAAACTTTTTAATATATATATATATATATATATATATATATATATATGTGCACATAAAGTTATGAACAGTAGATAGAGCCCGATTAAAGCCGGGCTGAACTGCTAGTATCTACATATAGATAGGCTTGTGAAAAGTTATTTAAATTCAAATCCCGACAAGTTTCAGGCAAAACGGTTTAACTTTATTTTAGTCACGTGTTTTGTGAATATATTAGCGATATTTTGTGCTGACGATATGTAATTTACAATGATGGATTCCTTTTTTCACTTCATTTCTGATGTAGTGATATTTAATATCTGTATGCTTAGATCTTTGGTGAATTACTTTGTTCTGTGCTAAGACTATGCTGGCTTGATTATCACAATTAATTACTATGGGGGTTTTAGTTAATTCTGGTAATTTTGGATATTTTTTAGGTGAAATGCTTCTTGTGGAGTATGTGTGAGCATAATAAATTCTGCTTCACACGTAGAGAGAGGTACAATTTGTTGCTTTTTAGATTTCCATGAAATAATGGAGCTATTTTCTGATAGTCTTAAACAATATCCAGATATACTTCTTCGATCTTCGTCATTTCTCCAATCTGAATCTGAAAATCCTAATTTTAGGGGACTGGTTAATTTTCTAAAGATTTACTTCAGAAGATCTCCAGCCATGATATAGCTGGAAATTTCCTCTCAGTTATTAAATCATTTCTCTCTGATAGGTTCATAAAAGTAGTAGTTGATGGGCAAAAATCAGAAGCTCACATTATTTATGCTGAAGTCCCTCAGGGGTTCATCCTGGGCCCAACTCTCTTCCTGATCTACATTAATGATCTTCCAAATCGCATCTTTACATCATTCGTAGACATTTATACTGATTACACTACCATCTATGGTAGCACATCAAAGACTGTAAACGACCAAGTTCTCTCCGATTCTCTCTCTCTCTTCTGATCTTGAGCACGTGGTACAATGGGGAAAGGAGTGGCTGGTTACTTTTAATGCATCTAAAACCAAGGTTTTATCTTTACATCCTCAACGCTCTGATGCTCATCTGGCATCAATTGAAATGAATGGCTCTCGTCTTGGGGAGGCCTCATGTTTTGACAAGCTTCTGGGCTTAACCATTACTTCTGATCTGAGATGGAACACGTACATCAAATCTGTTGCTAAGGCTGCTGGAAAAATGGTGGAATCCTTCTATCGATCCAGTAGATATCTCACTGCTGATGCAATTTTCTATCTATATAAGAGCCAAGTACGTCCAAGGATGGATTACTGTTGCCACATCTGAGCAGGAGCTGCTAGAAACGACTTGTCTTGCCTTGATAGAGTTCAAAATAGACTTTGTAGCCTCGTAGGAGATGTCCTTTTCTCTCCCATGCAACCTCTATCTTACAGAAGAGATGTGAGTTTGTCTCTGCTTTATCGTTATTTTCATGGCAAGTGCTCGACTAAGCACAAATCTATGGTCCCTCAATCACCAAACTTTCAAAGGAAACACTCGTCTAGCTGAAAACACTATCAATAATTCCCCCCACTTTTTATCTGTGCCTAAATCTAAACGTAGATTCCATGATCAAAGCTTCTTTCTTAGAACTGAACGCCTGTGGAACTGTCTTCCGTTTTCCTGCTTTCTAGCTAACTACAATCTGATTGTCTTCAAGTCCAACGTAAACAAGTTCTTGATGAGCCGTTCCACTTAAGTTAAAAAATTTACCAAATTTCCATTACTAACGATTAATATATTATCCAATTGAATACTGTACACTTTTAACCCTTATCCTCGAGTGGTCTCTTGGCCTTCATAAGTCGTGATGCCTATGTAAAAAAAAATTAGTATTTTCTGTTCCTTAGTTCCTCTTAAATAACGAAGGACTTGTTTAGCTCTGTTTAAATCCTTCATTGTTGGTCTTGATAATTTTTGTGATAGTTTTAGGGGACTGGTTAATGTGGCATGTGTCAGGTCTCGTAGCAGTCATTAAGTATATAAGACTTCATATTATCTCTTGGTGTAGTTTATCGTCAATTATTTCAGATTCTGTGTGTATATTTTTTATTGATATCATTTTCAACAGGTGTAGAGCGTTTCTTGTATTCTTACATTCCAAACTTCAATAGAATTTTATCAATGTACCTCGATTGATTCATTTTAATAATTCCCTTTTCATGAGTGAATTCTATACCCCAAAACTATGATATTTTGCCAAGATTGGTGGTTTTGAATTTTTTATTTAATCTGTTTCATAACATCGGTCAACATTGATGCGATTAAAATGTCATCGACCCATAAAACTAAAATCAGTAGTTTTATTGTCTTTGTTTTGAGGATACAAACAGAAGTCAACTGGGCTTGTTTGAATTGTTGACCAATCATATAATCATGAAATACTGTATTCCAACACCAACCGCTTTGCTTTAGACCGTACAGTGTTTTGTTAAGCCTCCATACCTAACTTTTATTTTTATTACGAATTCCTCACAGTCTATTGGAGCATTTAAATAAGCATTTTTTAACCCATTTGATGGATGTAAAGGTTATATTGTGATGCGATTTGTAATAAAATTCTGATTGTCGTTAAGTTTGTGGTCAGTGAAAACGTAGAAAATATTCTATATGGCGCTGTAGTCTTTTGTAAAGACCCATCTTGTAGAAATGTCATGTTTATCCTTTGGTGGAGGTACTACCAAATAGGTATTATTTTCTGTTGAAACATTTCGTTTTTCATTGCTGTTTTTCATTGCTGACAATGTTCTGAATTAATTGCTTCGTTAAAGCTTTTTGGTGTATTATCCATGGAATAGCAATAGTCGACTTGATAATCTTTCAAACTGTCAACCATTTAGAAGTCGAGTCGTCTTCTACTTCTTTTGGGGTAACGTTCGACTTTAACATCAGCGCCATCGCTGACATCATTATTAATACTCTCCCCCCCCCGTTAACGGCGACTTCATTGTCTTATGAATTTGAGGTTGTAATTATTCATCCTCTTAATATGACGGATTTTCGTCTCTGAAATTAAACGTGTCTGTGAATTTTAGACATCAGATTCTTTTTATTTTGTTTTCTCTGGTAAAATACTAAATAGGCTGGGCTGTTTTTTTTTTGTACCCAAGGAATATACCGCTACCGGTTTTAATATTTAATTTGCTATTTTTATCTTTAAATGCAAAGCAAGTTGAACCAACTAAATGCATTCTGCTTAAATTTGGTTTCCTTCCGCAGAAAGCTTCATATGGGATTTTAGATGGTCTTTTATTAAAGCACCAGTTGCGAATATATATATATATATATATATATATATATATATATATATATATATATATATATATATATAATTATTCACTGACACGTGTTTCGTCGTTTACGACTCATCAGGGTGGCTGAATCTAGCGAGATTCGAAATCGGGACCCCATGGTAAGAAGCCTAAACCCTTACCCCTCGTTCACCTCGCTGACTGTTCGGATATTATATTTTAAAAATAATATGTATACCACTCCCCATGTGGGGGTATCAAATTGGTTAAAGGGAAAATTATTCCCAACTCGCGTTTAGGTAAAAATGCACTTTCGTAAATAATTGAATTCATTCAAGACGTATCGCAAAAACAAAAACAAATAACATTATATATATATATATATATATATATATATATATATATATATATATATATATATATATATATATATTATTAGTGAATTCTTTGCCATTGTCAGAGAGAATACACTTCGCTGCACTGTAGGGGGTCATGTCAGCTAAATATTTTTTAGTTGCTAGCAAGGTATCAGATTTATTCTTTAAGAAATAGACCAGTATTAAACCGGAATAATCGTCTACAAAATTTACTGTATACCTGAAGTTTTTTTCTGCCCATCGGTTCCACGGGACCGTTCAAGTCTCAAGTTACCAGTGATAGGATTTTCGTAGCCTTCTTGTCTAGTATCTTGTTTTGATACTTTGTCATTTTTCCATGTGTACAAACGTCGCAGTTTGTCAAGTTTTGAAGTATTTATTTTCATTCCGTCAACCACATTCGGCAACTCTTTGATATCTGGAATATTGCAATACCCAAGAATTTTATGCCATGTCTGAAAATCATAGCAAGCGGGGTTTTTGATGGGACCACACTGTTTAAATAATATAGTCTTCCATTTTTTAAGGTCGAATACAGTTCCATTCGGATACACCAGATTTGATTTATTGGGGCTAAAGTTTATATTTGCACCTTGTTTAATGGCGACGTGTACAGAAAATATATTTTGTTTCAATTTCGGGATTAGAAGTTCATCTTTATTGTTCCTGAACAAGATTTTAACATCGCTTCTCTTCGAAACAATATCGTTGACTCGACTGCTGTCGGCCAGCTCTACAAAGTGGCTCTGTATTTGATGCGATTAAGATTGGTTGGAATAAAAATTGATAAAATCAGATATCTTTATAATTACATGTGCCGTTGCACCACAATCGACAAGAAAATTGTTACTGTTTCTTGAAACGTCAAACGTACATGAAAATTAAAATGTATGTTCGCTAACGGATCTCTTCATATTAAAATTCTTGTATCCACATTCGGAACTCTTGTGATTAGGTCAACCACTATAGCAAATTATTTTCGTACTTTTCTTAGGAGAAAAATTGTTTTTGGAAAAGTTGCGGTTTTTATTCGAGGTAAAGGTGTAATTAAAATTAAATTTTGGTGTTTTTAAATTTCATGATATTTTTAAATTTCATGATATTTTTAGATTCGATTTTTTTCTGATCATTTTCACAGTTTCCTCATAACTCCCGAGTGCTAGCTTGAACTGACTAAAAGTCATAGGGTTTTCTTTCTGGGTTATCACGGTGGTAAATGGCTTGAAATTACTCGGTAATCCCTTTAAAGACCATGGAGATTAACAGACTGTCGCTAATAACTTCGCCAGACATTTTTAATGACATTCCTGTTATTTCGATCTTTGTAATATAATTTGTAATCGTCTCAGCTTCTATACGTTTTAGAGATGTCTGTTCAGTATATAAAAGAGATAATTTTGGGTTTTCCTTTCGATAAATAATGATCTCTTAATATGCTCACTGCTTTGCAGCCATCATCCAGGGCTTCTCTCATTACCAGTGACAGACTTCGGCCATCTTTTTTTTTACATGGGGATAACCACTAATCAAGGCCTGTAAGCTACTCGGGATAAGGGTTATTTTGTGTACAATAATCAATGGGATAATATCGTAGTAATAGTTGGTATTGGAGATTTGATAAAGTGTCTTACTTAAGGGGGCGATTAATCAGGAATTTATTTATGTTGGACTTGAAGACGTCCAAGTTGTAGTCAGGTGGGAAACAGGCAAACGGAAGAGAATTCCACAGACGTGCACTTCTCAGAAAAAAGCTATGTTCATGGAATCTACGTTTTGATTTAGGCACAGATAAAGAGTGGGGGAAATTACTGACAGTGGTTTTAGCTAGACGGGTGTTTATCATGAAGGATTGGCCAGGGGGGGGACCAGAGATTGGATCTCGGATGAGCACTTGCCATGGAAATAAGGATAAAACAAGGATAGGCTCGCAACGTCTCTTCTGTAGGAGAGAGGTTGCAGGAAAGAGAAGAGAGCATCCCCCACTAAGCCACGAAGTCTATTTTGTACTCTGTCAAGACAGGATAGGCTGTTCTTTGAAGCTCCAGCCCAGATGTGGCAGCAGTACTCCATCTTTGGACGTACTTGGCTTTTATAGAGATAGAGAATTGCATCAGTAGTGAGATATCTTCTGGAGCGGTAGAAAGATCCTACCATTTTCCCAGCGGTCAGGGCAACAGACTTTATATACGTGTTCCATTTCAGATCAGGAGTAAAGGTCAAACACAGGAGTTTGTCAAAACATGAAGCTTCCCCAAGACGAGAGCCATCCATTTTAATTGATGCCAGATGAGGAACAGATCGTTGATGATGTAAGGTTAGGAGCTTGGTTTTAGATGCATTAAAAGTAACCAGCCATCTCTTCCCCCACTAAACCATGCGCTCAAGATCAGAGGAGAGAGAATCAGAGAGAGCTTTTTCATTTACGGCCTTTGATCTGTTGCCGTAGATGGTCGTGTCACCAGCATAGATGTCAACGAATGAATTAAGTATGTGTTTTCATTGATGTAGATCAGGAAGAGAGTTGGGCATTAATTCCGCAAAGAGTTACGTTCTTTTTAATAAAGTCGGGGTCATTTGTGTTTTCAAGTGGTGCCTGAATTACTTTGTGTAACTTTTGGATTCGTAAATATCCTAAAAAATTCACTTGCCACAATTCGAATTTTGATTCTGATCCATCGAAATAAAGTCTCCGCCCGGCCCATAACCTCGAGTTGCAAGCCATGTTTAGTCTCAGAACCGTTTCCGATGAGTGAGTATTCTATACAAGTCCTGGAGATGGCGAATTCTTATGGCAGCTGCTCTGTACAGGTTTCGGACGTTATAATTTTGCAGCCAAAGCGCAAAAGATTTTTCTCGTGTTGACACGAAAAAATATGTGTAAGGTAGCTAAAAAGGTTGATTTTTTATGGAGCAATTCTGATTGGTTGATAGCAAAACGTGAATTAATTTGACTCGTCAGTTCCTAGCAGCAGCATTTATAAATAGAATCTCCTAACGGTGAGGGACCATACCTACATTCGTAATGGGGATGAGTCCTCTTGCGGCTTCGGCGGTTTGGAGACTGGGTGAAAGTACTCATCAAGAATCCGTTCTTCATACTCAGCCCGACAGGTGCAGAGTCAGGAACCAGCCCAGTACCTGTCGGTATCACCCAGGAGGTCCACCCTCCCAGGCCTTGCTACCCGGCTTTCAGGTCGGGCAACTTCATTGCTTGTCGCTTTAGGCGCCCCAATGCCGACAGGGATGCTCAGGCAATTTTTGTCGAGGCAAGAGTGGTCCTCCTTTAGGGGAGCTTGCCTGTATCCCACTTTCCACCTTGTGTCACACATTGCTGTGATGGGCAGCAATCGAATATCTACCGCCATTATGAGTAAAAAATATTGGAACAGTTATGTACCCAGCGGGTGACTTTACTTACTACTCAAAATGGCGTCATATCGAATCAGGGACACTATCATAGAAAAAAGTGTGAAAAAGAATTCATAAACGTATACGATACTTAATAGTAAAAGACTATTCAATACCCACACACACACACACATTACATATATATATATATATATATATATATATATATATATATATATTAGTAAGTTATAAAATATATATGGCGATTAAGCTACACTGAATATTTCACGTTTCATCCACTCTAGGATTCTTCAGACTTAAGCCTGAAGAATCCTAGAAGCATAAGCCTAAAGAATCCGAGAGTGGATGAAACGCGAAATATTCAGTGTAGCTCTATCACCATATATATTTTATAACTCACTAACTAGCTCTACCTACGTATTGAGCACTGTTGAAGTAAATACTTAAAGTTTACACATAAAATTATACTTTCGTATATTAATTTATGTGAGTAAATATATATATATATATATATATATATTTATTATAGTAATTTCTCGAAAAGAATTTTGTTTCATCTTAATACTAAGAAAGTAGTTTGATGAAGTTCAGGTGGTTTTCAGCTAAAACTAAAATATGTCTGGAAATGCGTTGCCAAATAATGTTTGTATAGATAAAATTCTTCGTTAAACAACTCTATCATTAAGCATCCTTGTATAAACGCAGAAGTGATTCTCTGGAGTTTTTAACTATGTGGATGCAAATTTTACTAGTTTCTGTAATCTCTAGTAGATATTAGTCTCCGTGTCGTAATATGATTGTTACAGTATCGTGTGATCATTATTTAAACGCACTCATGATAATATAGGGCATTTTCTGTCCGTAAGACAGAATTGTTTTAAATAATATAAATACACTGTGAAATTTGTTTCATTTTGAAATAAGAGATATTTGTACTTGTTGAAATTTAACATGTTGCATTAATAATAAATCGTAATGTCCCAACAACAAAAACAAACAAACACAGATCAAAACTGGAACTCTGCACGCACCGTCTGTCATTCAACCAGGTGAGCTGATTGGTAGACATTATGAAAATTGTTGCAAATCAGCTTAACATTTTAAAATTATTTCGCTTCAACTACGAACTGAAGTTAAAAAAAACAATTAAATACTTGGGATAATTTAATGTAATTAAAAATTAGATAAGAAAACTGGCTGAGGAAAATAACTTTTTTTTTCATTAAAAAAAGTCAGAAACTAGAGTATTTCTTTGCGCTGAAGTTGCAAACAATCTTTAATATTGAAAGAATACGTTTTCACTTCAATTCATGTTCTTTTTTTACTCGTTTTTTTTTTTTTAAATATTTCTTTGCTTTAACTACGTATTGACATTAAACATAATATTTTTAATATAATAAAAAAAGTGAAATGAATCGATAAATATTATCAATAACGTTGAAAATTATTTTAATAATCTAAAACAATTTATTTTCGTCGAACTATATAATGCCATTGATCTAATATATAAATGCCTATATGTCTGTCGGTCTGTCTCCATATTTTCAAAAAATCCTCCGAAGCTAAAAGTCGCAGAGCGGCGCTAGGAGCCTTAATGATTGTATTTTTACGGGCCGTTCTTTTATGGGTCTTTAGCCGATTAAAATTGACAGTTACGTTCTTTTTAATAAAGTCGGGGTCATTTGTTTTTAAGAGGTTATAAAAATGGATCAAAATTGAAAAAATCGTTAAACATTGTGTACAGTCATTTTAGTTTATTTTTAAACGGTTATATGCGTGTCATGTTTGTATAGTGGTAACGTCACCGGCTTTGAATGTTACAGTTTCGGTTTCGATTCTAACTAATGCTACCTAAATACTTTTAACTTTTAAAATCACAACTCAATAATATATACGAAATCTGGACAAATTAAAATATCATATTTAAGCGTATTTTACGCCCGGTCAAAGCCTTCCTCGCTATTATATAATAAGAAATGTAAAAAAAACAATCGATGAGAAAACCTCATGAGAAAAATTCGGGGAAGAGGGTATTATTTTTCTTACCCTTAACGTCGGGAATAATATTATCGGGTTTGCGTTCGCACTTGATATCCATAAGCAGTAATACGTTTTAGTTAATTTTATTTATAGCGATAATACTGTGTTCGCACTTAACATCCATATAAAAGAAATACGCTTTACTTATATTTTAATAATAGTGTAGGGTCCGCATTTAAACTTGACATTTATAATAAAAAAATACGTTCACTTTATTTTATTAACTACTTCTAAAAATTGAGAATTTTGCATTAACAGTAAATAATAAATTACTAACAAATAATCCGGATGTCATGATCGGAAAAAAACAACTTGTGATGTTGAGCTTGAAGTTCTAACTGCTCTTTTAGGACGTTCTCATTAATAGAGTTTAAAACATTACGTCACCGAAATAATTTTAACTTTAGTGTGACGTCATTGATTTATACGTTACGTTGTGTTTCAAAACATGAGTTAAAACATGAGTTAAGACAATAAAAATGATAGAAATGAATGTGTAAACATTATTAATAGTGTTGGACATTATTTTAATGATTCAACGCAATTTATTTTAATTACGTATTATATGTTGTTCTCTCACAATTATATCGTCATCTTTCAAGTCGAGATGATGGAGTTTACACGCTCATGCCAAATATCTCGATCCCAAATGCTTCCAGGTCTTGCCTTTCAATATTCGCATGCATTGAATGACATCTGGGTATGTAAGTATCCTGCTTCCGGAGTGGATAGTCAGGTTCCACAGGATTATGGAAGGAATAATTTCATTTACTACTTTAAAACGGGGGAGGGGTATATTGCTGACTTGTTTTTTAGAGATACGTTAGTCAAAAGAAAGAATAAGAAACAGGGAATGAATACTTATAAAACAAGTTTATTTATTTCTAAAGTCTGAATCAATGTAGAATTCTCTGCTAAAAAATAACATTCGAAAATCCTATCAAGTGTCATTATTTGTTAGTATTAAATTTAGAAGCAGGAACTTGAAGCGCAGTTGGATAGGATTATGTCAGCAATGCACCAAAGTGAATTATTCCAATCATAGAGAAAGCATACAAATGTTCAGACAATTGTGATCTGCAGCATAATTTTGTGTACTTTAGTTTTGAAAAGTCGTTTCTCACACAAATACGTAATACCAAAAGTTTTAATTCATAAGCAAACTTTTTTGAAACATATTCGTCAGATGGAAGACTTTTGTAAAATGTGATTCAGTCTCCTCCCTTAAATTTGACTTTTAGAATTTCATTTGATTGCAAATCAATAATTTCCATCTGTAAAGTCTTTAATAACAGAGTCAAAAGAATTTTCCAATGTTCTCAATTTAACAGATCAAGATCAGAGAAATGTTCCTGAAATTATTTTTCCAAATTGGAAATGACATCTTGAACAAACAAGCTTGGGAAAAGAGTTGTAGCTTCTTGGCTATATTTCTCACAGCGTGAAAAGTGAGCAAAAGAGATTCTTGTTAGCTGAATATTAAATACAAATAATTTCTGATGAATTGCTTTCAACTTGGAGTACAAATCGCAAACGAATGAAGTTTTATCTTGCAAGCGTAAATTAAAGTTATTGGGGTGCATGATTAAATCCGCTGTAAAGGCAAGTTCCCAGAGCCATCTACTGTTTGTTAGCAAAAGCAGTGGCGAGTTCTTCTCATCCCAGAATAATTCAATCACAGCTCGAGGGTCACAAAATCGAGCCGGAACTTTTCCACAGTTAAGCTATCTTAGTGAAGTTTGGAAAAGTAAATCTGCAAATTCATTATCCATTTCAAGGCGGAAGTCACGAAATTGACGATAATTGAGTCCATGAGATCGACTCTAGGTAACAGTAGAAATAAGATTCTAAGCCAGATGACAAAGTGATTGTTGATGAATGATGCCAGAGATTTCAGACCACCAAAATCTTCAGCGGTTCAGTTAATGTGCACTACCACATATATTACTGTCACCATCCGTTGTTATGCACTTCAGTTTCTTCCATTCCAGGTTGTACTCGGCCAATGGTTTTTCTACTTTTGCAAAAATATCCAAGCTTGGTTTTTTATGCATGCTGTGCTTATATACTAGTTCCTCGATAATCTCAAACTTAGCATTTATTCCCCTGAATCAATAACAGTTGAGATGTATATGACCCATCGATTGACTCATCAAGTGCAAGAGTAAAGGTTACAGATTATCTTGCTTTATCTTTCAATTGTGACAAAATATTTCTTCCAAGATTTTCCACCCTACGAGCAACAATATTTGCAGAATAACTTTCTGGCGAGAATTCATCAACTTTTTCCGGACAAATTCTTTAATAGGTTTGCCATCTGTAAAGGGCTTACCTTTCTTAGCCAACATGCGCATCACACGAGAATTTACTTGCGTTGGTACCTCATCCTCTGCAATTTTCTTTGTAAAAATGGATTGCATTAACGACAAATTTTTCTTTCAATTTTTCTGTTCGTAGCTACCCAGTTACTTGCGAATAATGTGAAGAATGTTTCGTTTCATCATGTCGACGAATATTTTATTCTTTAAGCACCACACTAGTTTCATTGCATATAAGGCACAATGCTGTATCATCTGACGTTTATTTAAAAAGTAATATCGTAGTGATTTATCAACTTATTAAATAAAACTCAATCATTTTTAAGAAGGAAACCTGTTTGCAATAAGTAGGTGCAGAAGACAAGCAAAAACGAGGGCCGGCACCAGAAAGTTAAGAAGAAGAAGAAAAAATGGCATACAAAATGGCGTGTTTTATGTTGCTTTGTTCATTAGCTTTATTTTTAGTAAAACTGATTTTCCTCATTTTTTTAAACAAAAAGAAAACGACTACATTATTTTCACACGTTTCAATTTTTTACTTTTTTTCATGAATATTTTTACATTTTCCTAAGAGCGCTGTGGGCCGGAATAAAGAGTTTGACGGGCCAGATCTAGCCTGCGGGCTGTATTTAGAGACCCTTGCTTTAAAACAATGGCTTCCAAATTGAACACATCTTGCTTATATAATACAAAGTGCCTTAAATAAGTTTCCAGGCTTTTTCGTATGTGCATTTTTATTGAAAGTGCACACATGAAACTCTAGTCCTATTTGAAGTAATCTCCTCCAGCTGCAATGCATTTCTTGTGTCATTTCAACAACTTCTGGAAGACACAGTGGAAGTCCTACTGTGTGAGCATTCAATGACCCTCATTACAGCCTATTTCATCTCATTAATTGTCTCATAAAGACAGCCTCTAAGGTTTTCCTTGAGTTTAGGGAATAACCAAAAGTCACAGGGAGCAAGGTCTGGACTATAGGGAGGGTGAGGTCTTGATGCCCATCTTGGTCAAATAGTCTGTGACAAGGAATGTAAGAAGCCCCCAGACGTACCCCTCCACCGTACTGTATACCGATACTCTATGGCTGACTGGGATAGTTTCCGTACATTCATATCTGATTTACCTCTACACTCCATGTTTAAAAAGGAAGTGTCCTCTATAGTATCGGAGCTGACCGAATGGTTAATTGTAGGCATAGACCAATTCATACCATCTAAAAAATTCCAACAAAAACCTAACAGCCAGCCATGGTTCTCCCCAGAATGTGCTGCTGCTATCGCGCACAGAAACCACTTTTTCCATAGCTACCAACGTAATAGATGCACTGAGACTAAAGCTGCTTTCAGGACTGCCAGCAACCAATGTAAAAGAGTAATAAAAAATGCAAGAGAGCTATATGCCCAGTCTGTTAAATCCAAGGTAGCTGATCAGCGGCTTGATTCCCACCAGTTCTGGCAAATAACAAATAGGATCCTGAACAGAAGTGTGCGTTCTATCCCAACCATTATCAATGGACCAGAGGTCATCTCGTCAGCGTCAGACAAGGCCAAACTATTTGCAAAGAACTTTGCAGCTAATTCTTCCCTATGCGACGAAGGCCATCAACTCCCCATATTTCCTCCTATAACACAGAACAAGCTAGGTAACATACAAATATCCGTGCATGAGGTCGCCAAGCTAATAAAAAACCGAGATTCCAGTAAAGCAACTGGCCCTGATAGCATCCCAATTATAGTGTTAAAAAAGCTTCAACCAGAACTTGCTCCCATACTTACGAAACTATTTAAGCGCTGCCTTAAGGAGAAGTGCTTTCCGACCCCCTGGAAGACCTCATCAGTTTGCCCTGTATTTAAGAATTCAGGTGATAAGTCATCTCCCTCTCAGTACAGACCAATAAGTCTTCTCTGTGTTATGAGTAAGTTGCTGGAATCCATATTAAATAGAGAAATAGTCAACCACCTCAGCAGGAATAACCTTCTTAGTGACACACAATATGGTTTCCGCTCTGCAAGATCTACCGCAGATGTGCTGACGGTTATATCCCACAGGATTAGTGAATCTCTTGACAAAGGCTTCCTTTCTAGGGCAATTGCTCTTGACATATCAAAGGCCTTCGACAAAGTATGGCATAAGGGTCTACTTCACAAGATTTCCAGCTATGGTATAACTGGAAATGTTTTCTCAATCATTAAATCATTTCTCTCCGATAGGCTCATAAGAGTAGTGGTAGATGGTCAAAAATCGGAGGCCTGCAATATAAATGCTGGAGTCCCTCAGGGGTCAATCCTGGGCCCAACTCTCTTCTTGATCTACATCAATGACCTCCCTAAACACATACTTAAATCATTCGTTGACATCTATGCTGATGACACGACCATCTATGGCAACACATCAAAGGCTGTAAATGACGAAGTTCTATCTGATTCTCTCTCCTCTGATCTCGAGCGCGTGGTTCAGTGGGGGAAGATGTGGCTAGTTACCTTTAATGCATCCAAAACCAAACTCCTATCCTTACATCATCAACGCTCTGATCCCCAGCTGGCATCAATTGTGATGGATGGCTCTCGTCTGGGTGAGGCCCCGTGTTTTGACAAGCTTCTGGGTTTGACCTTTACTCCTGATCTGAAATGGAACACGTACATCAAGTCTGTTGCCAAGGTCGCTGGAAAGATGGTGGGATCCTTCTACCGCTCCAGAAGATATCTCACTACTGATGCAATTCTCTATCTACATAAAAGCCAAGTACGGCCAAGGATGGAATACTGTTGCCATAGTTGGGCAGGAGCTGCCAAAAACAGCCTATCCTGCCTTGACAGAGTACAAAATAGACTTCGTGGTTTAGTGGGGGATGCCCTTTTCTCTACCCTGCAACCCCTCTCCCACAGAAGAGACGTTGCAAGCCTATCCTTGTTTTATCGTTATTTTCATGGCAGGTGCTCGTCTGAACTCCAATCCCTGGTCCCCCCTCGCCAATCTTTCACGAAAAACACCCATCTAGCCGAATCCACTGTGAAAAATTTCCCCCACTCTATATCTGTGCCTAAATCAAAACGCGGATTTCATGAACAAAGCTTCTTTCTTAGAACTGCACGCCTGTGGAACTCTGTTCCGTCTGCCTGCTTCCCTCCGGACTACAACTTGGATGTCTTCAAGTCTAATGTTAACAAATTCCTAATGAACCGCCCCCTTAAGTAAACACTTCATCAGATCTCCTCACTAACATAATGTACTTGCAATAACCCTTATCCCTGAGTGGCTTCCGGGCCTTGATAAGTGGTGATCTCTGTGTAAAAAAAAAAAATTTAAAAAAAAAAAAAAAAGGATGAAGTTGTGGACTGGTGCATTGTCCTGGTGGAAATGCCACTGACCCAATTTGAAGAATGCTGGCCTCTTCCAACGGAATTTCTTCCTGAACTCCCCTAAAACTTCAACATATTATTCCTTGTTGACTGTCTGTCCAGTGGCAACCCAGTGTATGTAGATCATGCCTTAGTTGTCAAAAAAAAAAAAGAAAAAAAAAGAAATCCTCCTAAGTTTCTGGGGTAGTTTGCTCTGTCTGACCTTTTCTCCAAATGAAAATCGATTAAAATATTTTCCATCTGTCTGAATACTCTATATACAAAATTTAAAGTCTGTAAATCAGGAAATTCGTTGTATATAGTACTCACACACACATTCTCTCACACACACGTGTGTGTGTCTCTCTCTCTCTCTCTCTATATATATATATATATATTAGCAGGGCGCCCGGCGTTTCCCAATCGTAAAGATACTCATAAATATTATATTTTAATTCATGCAAATTTTGTATTTATTATTATAGAGCCAATGCTCAAACGATTATTATATTGTACTAAACATATAGTGATTATAAGAATAAAAAAAAATTACTTGTGTGCCATCAGTTAGAATCGAAACCAAAACCTCTATATCTCCAGTCTTATATATTAGCATATGGCCTAAATTCATATGTACACAAACACTGCAAGAAATAACTTTTAATTAGTGCATGTGCAAAAAAAAAAAAAAAAAAAAAGATATAGTGGACTCTTTTTTTAAATTGACCTCTTAGCAGCTATTTTACCGGCTAAAAACCAAATCGAAAGTTGGCTACAGGTTCAAATACCTTATATATCAAATTTTAACTCTGTAAAATAAATATTCAGAGAGGAGTTTGGTAAAGACGTTTTACACAAACACAAAAATCACTTTATATATATTATATATAAAAAATATTGCTAGAATGTTTTCATTTAAATTCTATGCAATTATGCAGAATGTAGAAATTGTGCATCAATAGAATTCAGCATAATAGTGCAATGAAACTAATAATCTAGTAAGAAACCATAAAAAGTTAATAATTAATTAATGCTCGTTTTTCAAAGAAATATGCAAATTGATTAACCTTCATGTAGTTGCTTACATATCCATGACTGAGTATATTAAAAAAATTCGTTTTAATATTGTTTTTTAATCGAAAAAGCTTTTAAGATCAATGTGAGAACGAAAAAAAAAAACTTGACTTCATAGGTATAAATTAAATGAATTCAAGAGAGTAAAAATGGGACATTTTGGCAGTTCTATAACTCATTTTTTTTAATCTTCACAGAATTATGCGTTTGTCAAAGGGGAAGAATTGTTGTTTTGTGGATTAAAATTTATTTAACACTTAATTCTGTTATTGTTTAAGTCTAGTGGCAGAGTGGAAATCCAAAATGACTGGGGAAAAATGATGAGATTAACAATTTGATTTGGTTATTTTAATTGTCTGTATTTTTGAGATGAGGTGTTTTCATTGAGATTGTCGGACTGACTTCCTCATCTTCTTTGTTATAGTCACAACGTTTCGGCCGTTTTGCTCTCCGGCCTTCATCAGGTGTTTTGTATCGAACTGTGGAACCGTTTGTTAAGAGTCTCGAACTCAACCCTTTATTATTATTATGGGGGTACCATGTTGCTGATTCTCTGTTTTGAATGTTACTTTTAACTGCCTTCGTTCAGGTACCCCCATAATAATAATAAAGGGTTGGGTTCGAGACTTCTAACAAACGGTTCCCCAGTTCGATGCAAAACACCTGATGAAGGCCGGAGGGCAAAACGGCCGAAACGTTGTGAAATCAGTCCGACAATCTCAATCATTGGTTATTTTAGTTTACGACATATCAACGCTTTAGGGTTATTGAATGCAGAAAGTTTTGGCAATGTTTTTGTGCTTTAAGTTCTTTATTTTTTCAAATATTATTCCTGTTTTTTTTTCGGCATATCAACTTTTTTTTATAGTCTGTACACTTAGAATGAGTGCTTTATGCCACACTAACGATTGAATATGGTTAAATTTGTGTTCACTTTTGCATTAAATACTATTCCCTATTAATCTGTAATGATCCCAAACCGTGCATCTAATTGATACCATAATACTTAGATCGCTGCACCTTATCATAATGAAAGTTCATACTAAATTTCAGCTAGATCGACTCAGTAGTTTCTGAGCAAAAGTGAAACAGACATACAGCCTAGAAGAAATATATTATAAATTAATCTCTTTTCCACTTTTTTTCAAATAATTTTTAACCTCTGATGTCAAAAAGGCTATCTTTGCAACTTTACAAGCTAAAGACTATTCTTTATTTTAATTAATTGTTTTAATATTTGGTGGATTAATAAATATTGTAGCTTATTCAATTTTTATTTGAGTAATTTATTTTCTTGCTTATTGATTGTTTTATCTGGTATATTTTATATCATCTGAATAGGTATTATTATAAAGATAATATTTATCTTTGTAATTATATATCTTTGTAATTATATATATGTATATATATATATATATATATATATATATATATATATAGTAATTTACAAAAATATACAGTAATTAAGTTGCAGACTTTCTTTGCATTTCATCACTGCAGAGAATTGTGAGGTTAAAATGTATTCTAGTCTGAAGATTCTTTATGGAGATGAAACACAGAAGATTCTGTGTAGCCACATTGCCATATATAGTTCCATAAATTATTACCTAGGTCTACTCACGTATTGAGCACTTTGGAAATGAATACTGAAAGAACAGCGTAGAGTTTTTTTTTATCCAAATAAGTTTACTTTACCATTGAAAATTTATTTTTCAGCCTACTTTTTTCATATATATGTATTCTAGGATGACTAAATCGCTCAACAATGGAAAAGTATATTAGCCAAATTGAACAACTTTTTCTTTTCAGCTTATTGATTATAACTTTACCTATTTTATTTTTAATGAATTGATAATTTTGTTTGATGCATGTTACCGATTGATTTCAATGTTAAAATAAATCTCACTTTGAGAAACGTACCAATCTATCCTGCATTCGAACATTTAACACAGCTATGAGTAAACAAGAAAAATAAAAGAAAGCAGAAATTTCACAATGTTGCGGCCATGATTTAAGACTCACAGACAAAACCTGGAAATAAAAGGCTCAGATGTTGCATTTGAATTAGGAAAATAAATCCTTAAAGTCAAAAGTTATATTAGCTACCATGTTTTGTATAGTTTATTTTTTGCCAATGTTTTTAATGCTATCGAAATCCTGATCAGCAAATTTCAGTTTCAAATCTAATAGAGTTTTATCTATAGAATGTAATTTTGCAATATCCATGCAGACAACAGCTATCTTCCACCATTAACGAATGGTAATTAAGTCTAATTCCAATTGATGGCTATTTCATTAACCTAATTGATTTATGACTTAATGAGTAATCAAATTTATATCTCCCACGTTTATTTGTACTCTCCTGGGAAAAGTTCACATATCATCAAATCAATACACTCATACACAAACACACACTTTATATATAATGTATATATATATATATATATATATATATATATATATATATATATAATAATAGTTTTTAATAAATATTAACAATTATTATAACTACAGATACTAGTGTTTCATGCTTATGGAATAATCTGTGTAGGAAGCGATAATTACTGTTAGTTCAGAGATTTTAACTCAATTAATAAAGCCACCCTTGGCTTAGCAGACTAATGTCTTTCCTCTAGACTAACTGCAAATAACACATAAATGGAAGGAAAGTAAATACTTCTGAATGCTATTTTCAGTGGGATTTCACAATCAGACAGAGTATTCAACAATAAGAAGTTGGAATGGTAGACTATATATATATATATATATATATATATATATATATATATATATATATATATATATATAGAGAGAGAGAGAGAGAGAGAGTAATATACATATAGTACTGTTTCGCTGTATCACAGCTCATCAGTGTGGCTAGATTAGCATCCATCCCTAGCCAGGGATTGAACCTACAACCATCTAGTTGATAGTCGGCAGTTCTAACCTCCGGCTCATAAAATTGGTGCTCGTAAACGATCTCATCAAATGCCCATTTATATATACACCCACCCACCCAACCTAGACCTGCTTGTTCATTTACAAAAAAACAGAGCAGCGGGTGAAATCATTTTACGAAACTGCTCTATCTAAGGAGGGGAGACTAAAAATATAATCATTCACGTACAGTACTGTTTCACTTTATGAAAGCTTATCAGTGAGGCCAGAATAGGACCCACACCTAGCCAGAGATCGAACCTACAGCCATCTAGTTGATAGTCGGCAGTTCTAACCTCCAGCCCATGGGATCAGTGCTCGTAAACGATCTCATCAAATGTCCATTTATATAGACACCCTATCACCACTTTTATAGTGCTCGAACTGCTTGTTTGTTTACAAACAAACACAGAGCTTTGCATTAACGCTAATTAATATATAAGTGGTCTGGCCACAGGGGAGACAACCAAGCAAAACAAAACCCTAAGAAGAATTCATCCCAAAAAACTAAAGCTGGTTTGCCAGGACACTATATATACAAATGTAGGCAAATTTGAGCATATTTCATTGGTTTGAAAATTTAAATTATTTTTTATGAATTGTCGTAATATTTTAACCATAGAATAATAATATAATCTTCAAAAAGCCTACAAATTTTTATGTAGTTTTGTCCCATAGAACGAAAGATATGAGCATTTCAATATTCGATTTGGCTACCTGTATATATATATATATATATATATATATATATATATATATATATATATATATATATATATATATCACCTTTTTTGGTAATTTTACAAGTTTCAAATCTCAGCGACTATTGATCAGAATTTAACAAATGAAGACTTGTTGAAATTGTGCAGTGGGCTATGTGACATTTGCCCTTAAAGTTGCACATTAAGGGGATCATTCATCATTCAGAGCCTATTTTTGCCAGTTTTTTACAGCCATAAAATGTTTGAATCATAGTCATTTGTTTTCCTAGTTTTGCATATGAATTACAAAATACCTGATATTTCCCCAAAATCTCTAACCTTGATGGAGGCGAGAGTAAAACTTACTGCTATGTTTTCAAATGATCTGAAATAATAGCAAAATGAGACTTGATTCCAAATATTTCTCATATGTTATATCTTCCCTTTTTGATTTTGATACATGAAGTAAATTTCACAATGTACAAGGATTATTTGATACTGGTGATATTCATAATCGTACCCTATTTCCAAAAGAGGGAAGATATTACATATGAGAAATATTTGGAATCAAGTCTCCCCTTGCTGTTATTTTAGATAATTTGAAACCATAGCAACAAGTTTTAGTCTCTCATCCATCAAGGCCAGACATTTTGAGAAAATAATATATATATATATATATATATGAGAAAGAGGAAGAGAGAGAAAGAGGAATATAGAGAGAAAGAGGCAAAGAGAGAGAGAGAGAGAAAGAGAGCGACAGACAGACAAATGTACAAGTTAAAATGGATCTGCATATAGAAAGTAGAGGAATATTTTTTTTAATATTTTGATTCCAAAAATGTACTTAAATTGCTCAATACAATTAAACTAAGATTCCGTTGATAATGTCATAATTATTAGGCATTTGATTTAAAAGTTTTCCAACCCAATAAATCATTTGCACATTATCTTAGCTTTTCGAATATTTTATACGTTTAAAAACGTCTACTTGTTAACATTTTCAGGATAGATTAATAACTGCGTTGGGTCATGATACAATATTCATGAATGTCTAGCAATTTACCATCTCATCATAATTGGTCTCATGATACTGACATAATCTGGCGACCAATCAAAGGAGAACTAAATACTTGAGCAGATGCTGTTCATGTACAGTATGTTACTGCCGCATTCACAAGACATACAAATTCCTTATTTGTAGGGAGCTATTGATGTTGCCAGGAATTTTATTACTGTGGTGCTGTATTTTTTTATACTAAAGAAAAAATGATATGGTGGGGTATGGTTTGGTTGTTTTATGGCATATCAACACTTTTGGGGTTATTTAATGCTGAAACTAGTAATTTGGGAAATAAAATGTCTGCTTCAAGTTCAAATATTTATTTATGGAGTTTGGTTTGTGTTTTTTTTAGATGAAAATTGGTTTTGTTTTGACTTTGCAGAAGATGACTGAGTTTTGCAAAAAGACAAGATAAATAACATCAATATTCAGCGCATTTTAGATTAGGAAGTCAGTATCTTCACACAGCCTGATCTGGTAGCATTAAGCTAAAATCTTGGGGGAATATTATGGAAAGTAAAAGTAAGGTTACCAAGATAAAAGTGATGATCAGTGGTTATAATGTTAGAAGTCCCCTCCTTCCGCTAAAAAATAAATTGTGTGCACAACAAGTGCAGTGGAATTACTGGTAAGTTGAGAGAGGATAACCGATACGTGGGCAAGGGGTGTAAGACAATGAAGGTGGATGAGAACTGAGATATGGACAAAGTATATTCGGATGGTAAAGTTGCTGAGGTTTCTGTGTTACATTATATATATATATATATATATATATATATACTAGCAAAAGTACCCGTCGTTGACTGGGTTCAAAAACAGCCTACAGAAAATGGACTCTGATTTATGAAAGTATGATAGCTTATGAAAAGGAAGGGTTGTAAACAGATAGCTCCGAATTTGGGGGTATCAAAACTAAAGCAAAATATGATGAAAGTAAAAATAAAATAGATAAACCACATAATTTATTATACCATACCTGTTCATACTAAAACACTTATCACAATATCTGTGGATCTATATTAAAAAACCTTGTTAAACTTTGTGACATATTTCCATTCTATGGATGTCAGGTGGGAACGAACACCCCATAATTTTATTATACCATATTTCTTCAAACTGAAACATAATTATCAAAGTATACTTACGCAGATAGATATGAAAAGTCTTTATTAAAGTTTGTGCCTATTTCCATTCTATGGAGGCCAGGCGCGAACGCAGACCTCACAATTTTATTATACCATCCCTATTTAAGTTAAAACATACTTATCAAAGTATCCTTTTGTACATCTATATCAAAAACACATGTAAAAGTTTTTTTTTTAATTTTTAATTTTTTTTATTTCCATACTTTGTGGACCAGGCGCGAACGCAGACCCCACAATTTTAATGAACCACCGTTCTCCCAGATCAAGCATACCCATTCCTGTGTCTCGATACGTCTTCTATCATTACATGCAATTAGTTTTTAAAATAGTCAACCATATAGGAGCCTATTCGTGACCAGACACACACACAGACATTCAGCTTTGTATTATATATATATATATATATATATATATATATATATATATGAAAGACCCTTTGTCTGTATGTGTCTGAGTTCGTTCCCTATGGAATCCTATACAGTTAGGCTGATTTTTTTTTAAATTTCACAAATTTACTTCATGTATATGAGAGTGTTCTTAGATAGGTTTGTATATTTTATTCTGAGAAGTATTGATAATCACCAAAATCCTATTAAAGTAGAAACAGTTCAATTTTGACCAAAGTTAACATCCTTATACAGCCTAGCATCACAAGTGCATCTGAAAACATTATCACTGCACTAGCAGAAGGGCCAGCAGCATAAAATTAGTATGTTCTTTGATAAGATAGGCGCGCATTGGAAATGAATGTTTGTTTTTAGATCACAAAATAATTTTATTAAATTATATATTCACCGCAATGTAGACTACAATCTATATAATTATAAAACTCAAATGACCTTGTAACGGGTGTTGTAACCCACCATCTGGTTTATAAACTTCCTGTTGCCCATGCATACATAAACAAATAAAGCGACAATAAAACGTATTGTTTTACTGTGTATGTTTTCAGCGTCCCAATTGTTTTTTTTTCGCGTTTAAATTATCCAAATAAACAATTGTTAATACTTTCTGCATTGTTTTTACATCGTTGATTTCCGTATTACGTTTAAGTTATTTTAACACAAATTACTTACAAATAAATCTACTTTAACTCGTTGACAAACATAAGAGCATTTTACAATGGCGATTTACCCACCGCCTTTCTCTTTTTTAAATTTATTCTCTGTTGTTTAATACACCTTTCTTAAAAAACATTCATACATTTTCTTCTACACAACCAACATAAATAAGTAACTCCAAAAATGTTTTTTTTTAATTTGTGTTACAAATAAATAATCAACGCGACAATAAAACATATTGTTTTACTGTGTACGTTTTCAGCGTCCCAATTTTTTTTTTTTTTCGCGTTTAAATTAAAAGATATATCAAAATTTGAATTTAACTATTATGGTATCTGTTCAGTGTACATTTGCCTATAAATATGGCAAACCACTTATAATTCAATGGCTGTAAGCTTTTTTTTTTTCAAAAATAAACAATTATAAACAGAACGACTCATAGAAATCTTTCTATATTCTTTTTACATTTTAATATACTTTCATAGAAATGTTTCTGTTATGTCACAAAACTATTTTCTTTATGTCACAAGTGTCATGCTCATACATTAATTCCATAGCTAACATACTGACCCAACGGGTCACGGGTAGTCTAGTAATTTTATAAAATTATGACTTTACTGCAATGTAGACTATAAAGTATTGTGCCATTGTGGGGAGGCATGTGAAGCTTACTCCCAGTGCACAGCGGTAGGTCCCGTCCTAGAACATACAATCAATCGATTTGATTGAAAATTGTGTGATTTCATCAATTTTGATGACAATAACAGTATCGGAAGTGTGGAACATTTTGCAAATCTCATTTAATCCCGAGCAATGCTGGGTCTTCCTACAAGTATATTTATAAAGTAAGATATTTGTCTATATATAAGTAATTTACATTCAAAAGCCAAATACATATATTTATATTTTTCTTCCATAATATTTTATTTTGTCTTACTTGTGTTGCATTGAATGGCGTTCGAACATCTCTCTCTCTCTCTCTCTCTCTATATATATATATATATATATATATAGTGAATAAATGACAAAAGACTATATTCAAAAGTTTATGATGTTGACCATCTTATAATTTATTCCTTTAATTCAGCTGACATCCACAACCTTTGACAGCATCTGTTTCATAGCGCAAAATCGATCACTAAACTATTATATCAATCAGTGAAACTACTTTGCCCTTAACTCCTCAGAAGAAATAGCAATAATCAATCCGTCAAAAAGAAATATAGTACGTTTTGACATGATTAAAATCCGAAAATTGGAAGAGAACCTGTAAATACCTTATATGTTTCCCTTACGCCATTTTGAATTTTCACTATACTGCTCTGTAATTACATTGAGCTTCCTAAATAAGGATTAGTATATATTATAAGGAAATAGAATATATTTCCACTGATATATATATATATATATATATATATAATGGACAATCAACAATTCCCCCACTAACTAACAATAATGAGGTTGTTTGTTCAGCAACCGAGAAGGCTAACATGCTCGCCGGTCGGTTTGCCTCCAACTCCACATTGGGCCCTGCTAACTACCCTCTCCCTGACTTTCCTTTGCGGACAGACACCACACTAGACAACCTGAAAATCACCCCTTCTCGTGCTATCATAAAAAACGTTGACACTTCAAAAGCATGTGGCCCTGATCTCATCCCGGCTGTGCTATTAAAAAAATTCTCTGTGAAAGTAGCTCCAGTTCTCTCCACATTCTACAACAAATGCCTTAATGAATCTTGCTTTCTGGGCTGTTGGAAAACTGCTTCTGTAGTACCAGTTTTCAAGAATTCTGGCGAAAGAACTGACCCAGTAAATTATCGTCCCATTAGCCTCCTCCCACTTTTTGCCAAAATATTTGAGTCCCTAATTAATCAAGCTCTAGTCCATTACTTTACAGATACTAAACTTCTGACTGACCATCAATATGGATTAAGGCAAGCCCGTTCCACAGCAGATATCCTAACTGTAATCTCTGAACGTATATACCATTCACTGGACAAAGCAGGGGAGGGTAGAGTGGTAGCTCTAGATATATCTAAGACTTTTGACAGGGTACGTCATGAAGGTCTATTCAGGAAAATTAGATCATACGGTATCACTGGACGAATACATAACATAATTAAATCCTTCTTAGATAAGAAAAAAATTCAGGTTGTCCTCGACGGTCGTAGATCTAAACAATATGATATAAATGTGAGAGTGCCTCAGGGGTCTATCCTTAGACCTTTATTATTCCTAGCATTCATAAATGACCTCCCCGACAAAATTGCCTCTGAGATGGGTATATATGCTGATGACACCATGCTCTATAACCGGCACGACAAGAGAACAAATGAATATATATCCAAGGAAATGGCAGAAACACTAGAGGATGACCTCTAATCTGTAGTGGAATGGGGACAAAAATGGATGGTCACATTTAATGCTGCTAAGACTAAACTTGTTTCCTTCAATAATTACAAGAAACCTTCTCTACCACCAATGGCAATGGCCAAAGATTCCTTATCTGAATCTACTTCTTTTAAACTCCTCGGCCTAACGTTCACAGGAAACATGAGTTGGAACAACTACATTGAGAGCATTGTCAGGACCACTGTGAGGAAGGTAGGCTCTCTCTACTATGCTAGAAAGCTACAAATGCCCGAAAATATCCTGTACCTCTATAAGGCCACCATTCGCCCATGTATGGAGAAATTTGTCATATTTGGGCTGGTGCATCTGCTACTAGTCTTTCGCTCCTAGACAAGTCCCAAAAGAGAGTCTCCAACTTGATAGGTCCTGAACTGTCATCTAAGCTTTAGCCTCTGTCCCACCTACGAAATGTTGCATCCCTCTGCCTGTTCTACAAGTATTTTAATGGTGAATGCTCTGACGAACTGCAAGCACTTGTGTCCCACGACGTAAATACCCTTAACAAACCCGACAAGCAGCTAAATCCCACTCCTACACAGTAGAGATCCCTAGATGTAAAAGATCTTTCTACTCCAGTAGTTTCTTCCCCAGAACCGCTACACTTTGGAATTCCATTCCAGGTCCCTGCTTCCCCAACTGTACTGACATGCAGAAGTTCAAGTGTAACGTGAATCGACATCTTGCTGCCCAACTCCCTACATAGTATCCCAGTAGCTTATGTCCCTGATAGTAGCCCCTTACACCAAAGTGGCAATGTGCCTTGTTTGGGGTGAAAATGTAATTAAAAAAAATTTCAAATACATAACTTATATATATATATATATATATATATATATATATAGTCATCCACATACAGTACTGTTTCGTTGTTTTACAGCTCATCAGTGCGGCTAGACAAGCAACTACCTCAAGCCAGTCCCCAAATACCTGATGTGTGTATGTGATTTATTAATATATTTCGCTATGCATAAATATTTACCTTAATTTATGTATGCATATGCAAATTATCGACCATTTTAATATTCATATGAATCTGATATTCTCCATTTCTATTGGTCTAATCTTAGTAACTTGACATCCAAACCAATCTAAAATTCATAATTGAAAATGAGTGCGACATTATACATTATACGGAACTTTTTCGGCTTTAATTTCTGTGTCTGCTGCATGAAAATTAATGAATTCACACCTTCGCACTCCTAATGGATACACATTTTAAGATTGATTCCAGAACAATTGAGTACAATATGCCAGAATTGTAATTCAATTACTCCATCATTTAGTGGAGCATAGATATTTTATGACATGTCACATCGGTAAAAGAAAACAATAAACAACAGCAGAGAAATTCATAAATGTTTATTCAAAAGAAGTCTCTATTATATTTAAAAATATAATAAAAGATAAGATTGTTTTAAAAATCATATTCAAATTACAAAGTGTTACCGGAAGTAATAAAAATGCTAAGCAACACTTTTCCTTTCTATCGTTTCTAAATTTAAAAAGAGCTCTCGGCCATTGATAACAAGTGATTTTAATAAACAATAAAGTCTTGCAATCAAATCAGGATTAATGAAGTATTTATACATAAGCAACGATGTTAGGAATAATCTATGTTAAATATAAATTCATATTTATATACTAGCTGTTGCGACCAGGCGTTGTCCTGTAGTTTATTTATTTCCATGTTGTTTGTCTTTCCGTTATTTAAAACTATGTGTACGGTTTATAGTATTTTGATTATTCAACCTAATGTTCTCATATTGAGTGTTATTCGCATATCGTTTTCGTTGAAGTAACCTTTGACCTTCTTTAGGTTTATCTTGCCGAACTCGTGAATATTTCTGCCGAGTATTTTAATCTGGACGGAATTTCGAACGGGATTTTTGATTTACTCCACGAGGATAACATGTTCTCGTTGTGTCAGCCATGAATGAATAGAAGTCCTAAGTATTTCGCAATTGTATTTTTATGTCATCCACACTGAGAAATGAACCTTGCAGACCTGTGGCATAATAGATAAAGTGCTTGGTAAAATTCTTATTGTAAAGTACACTCTTCTGGAGGTTGAAGGTTTAATCTTCAGTGCGGGCGACACTAAAAATTTCAATTGCAAATTACTTAGAACGTCTACCCTGTGACAGAAAGACAGCATGCAAGATACACCTGAAGAAGGTAGGAGTTTACATCGACTGAAATATCATACTAACAATACTCAACATGAGAACAGTAGTCTGAATAATACGAATTATCAATCCTTATCTAAAATGTTCAGAAACATGCCGTTTTTAAAAACGTTTTATTCTTTGTTCCACTCAAAATAAAATAAGTTTGTATGAATACACAGTATCATTATTTTTTATGATGCCAGCGATTTAAAAATAGGCCGATCCAGACAAAGTAATTTTATAAAGCATTGAATTGCGTTACGTTGTATTCTAATTAATAACATACTGCACCGATTCATGAGAAAAACTGACGAACCAGAATCAAATATTGGTTTTGTAAAGAAAAAGCTATCAATGACAAACAAAAAATATAGACCCCGAATTTACTTTACATATAAAATATAGTTAATTATAAAGTTAATATTCTCTATTTCACTGACCATCATAGCTTCTGCACCAAAATCTACATATGTTAATCTGTTCTGTCAGCTACTTAAACAACTCCTAATGCGTTCACTTCATTCTCTTAAATTTCAATAAGTTTTTTTCCCGGCTCAGCAGCTTCTCTTAACAGTCAGCTCGCCAATATCTCTAATAAGTTGATTATTTGAGCCCAACACTAATAATAGCTCATATTTCGCACCAACATCTACATATGTTAACCTAATTTTAATAGCCACTTAAATGCATGTTCTCAGAAAATATACTTTTACTTTTTTTCTCTTTCAACCTGTCTTACATTTTCTGCTGGTTCAGCAGCTTCTAACAAAGTCAGCCACAGTCATAGCCAACCCCATCATTGTATTTCCTATTAACAGATTCATTATTTCAGACTAACACTGATATTCTTTCTTACTATTGCCATTGATCTATATTGTGTTTTTCTGTTTAAAAATTCGTTCCAGGCTCATCTTAAAATTATGGAATAACGGAATACAACGACGGATAGGAACTCTGAATCTCCTGACTGCATCCACTGCCTTTTGTAGTTGTTGTCGTTTCACCGCGTTTTTGGCCAAGTAGCCTCTGGTCGGTTTTGGGTAGGATTGAAACTACTATTTTCAGACAATTTTCAGCTGGAACCATAAAGATTCAGCATCTCTATCAACTGCACCACGGGCCCCAATGGGCGATCAAAGTTGAAATTTTTTTTTTGGGGGGGGGTTTATAAATTCGTGTTTTATTCATTATCTGATCTTCCATGGTCGTGTCCGTGCCGAATGGTATATATATTATTTTAATTGGAATTCATTATTGAGATGAGTATTATTGATATTAATTTATTTATTGGGAACTATTATAATACAATAGTTTATTGTGGACTATTATAATATAATTGTCCTCAATAAATAAATTAATATAATTAATACTCATCTCAATAATGAATTCCAATTAAAATAATATATAAGCGGAATACCAATTTAGCATTCAAAATACACCTAACAATCTCTCAACATGTTAAGGGTCTTTGATAGCGTCTGACACAAAGGGTTGCTCTACAAACATGCTAGTTATATCTGGAATATCTGGTAATGTCTTTGGAGACACCAAATCATTTCTCTTTGGTAGATCTAAAAAAGTAGTTGTTGATGGGAATAATTCTAAAGCACTTATTATTGCTGACATATCTCGACGATCTATCCTATTCCTGGACGCAGCTCTCTTCCAGAATTGTTTATGGAAATCGCTCCAGACAAGACACTTGATGTAGTAAGTAAACAAAAACTAAAAGACAGGGCATGATTATTGGCCTTAGTCTTGTAAAAACTAGAATTATTGGTAAAACGGAAACAGTCAGCAGGAAGAAAATTCCACAAGCCTGCAATTCTTGGAAAAGAAACTACTGAAAAAGGAAGTTGTAATACAATGAGGTATCAAAATAGTGAACTGACGGAAACCACTAGACCAACGAGTCCAACGAGCTGAGACAAAGGAATCAGGGAATAAATTATTCTGAAGAATACCATAATAGTATTTATATTATTCTGAAGAATACCATAATAGTATTTATATTATTCTGAAGAATACCATAATAGTATTTATATTATTCTGAAGAATATCATAATAGTATTTATATTATTCTGAAGAATACAATAATAGTATTTATATTATTCTGAAGAATACCATAATAGCATTTATATTATTCTGAAGAATACCATAATAGTATTTATATTATTCTGAAGAATACAATAATAGTATTTATATTATTCTGAAGAATAAAATAATAGTATTTATATTATTCTGAAGAATAGTATTTATAAAAAAGACTGAGAGAGAAGTTGCAGAGAATGGTGAGGTCAATCAGATCGTTTCTGCATCTTATCAAGAAACCTCAAATAAGATAGGAATTATTTATCCCAAATATGACAACAGTACTCTATACATGGTCTGATAATAGATTTGTAGATATAAAGCATAATGTCGGGTATGATAAACCGTTTATAGCGATAGAGAGAACCGATTTTACAAAAAGGAGAAAAAGCAACGAATTCAACATATGAAGCCCAAGAAAGAGTGTGTGTCTAGTTATGCCGTATACATAATGGAGTTTATATATATCTGAGCTATTATCTAGCGTGTGTGCACATATATTTATAAATGTATATACAATTCAACAAACCGGACAATAAGGCACAAGGACAGTTCTTTTTAAACAAGGCGCAGATAACATCTTTCTCGGAAACGGTACATTAGTCAAAAGGTGAACATACCTTCGTCCTTTGGTTGGTTTTGATCGACGGGTCTATAAAAGCTGCAATGAAGATTCATCCCAAGGAACGACAATCCACTCTCGAGTTATATTTTCATGCAACTCATGTTCCACGTCTTTGGAGTTGCATGGATTTCCTTATTTCTACATTCTTGTTATTTCCTGCGCTTGATAGTTTCTGCAGTGTACAGAGACGATTATTACCGTCCGCTATCTAACCCGACGGTCTAACTATCTAACTCGGATCATCTGTCCAACCCAACCTCTCTAACTTCATGTCTGTATTACAATCTTCCCTCTGTTTATTATCTGACGTTACCACTAAGTCATCTTTGTTTTTGCTTTGTTCGATTATTCTAACGTTTTATTTATGTTAAAAATTCCAAAGTTTTTAGAGAAAATATAAATATTTCATCTCTCTAAAATACCTAATTCGTTTCGATAACATTTTTTGGCATCAAAAAACTTTTCTATTCAAACATTCACAGTTCTTCATGATTACATACCCAGAATTTTCCAAGAAACCAACAATATAATACTTGACAGACCAAAGTAAATACTATTTCAAATTTAATCTTGACGGATTAATTTAAATACTATTTCAAATTTAATATTGGCAGATCAAAGAAAATACTATTTCAAATTTAATCTTCACGAATCCAGGAAAATACTATTTCAAATTTAATCTTGGCAGATCAAAGAAAATACTATTTCAAATGTAATCTTGAAAGACCAAAGTAAATGCTGTTTCAAATTTAATTTTGATAGACCAAAGTATATGCTATTTTAAATGTGAGAGTGCTGCACAGAGGGATAAAATCATATTGTTTAAAAATTTCAAAACTCTTGTACTAATCCAATACAGACGATAATAAATTTTAATATAATTTTTATAACGCTTCACAATTCAGTTATTTAATTAGCGAGATTTCATTAAAAAACATTTAATCGTGACAGACCAGCAAAAACTAATTCTCGAAGACACAAGGATGCATTAAAACAGAAGAATAACGTAAAAAATTGCACAAACAAAAAAACGTAAAAACAAATTACAAAAACACAAAAAATGTGAAAAAAGACAACAAAATAACGTGAAAAAATGAAAAACACAAAACGTGAAAAAATGAAAAACACAAAACCTTAAAAAACGAAAAAAAAAACACAAAACGTTAAAAAATGAAAAAAAAACACGAAACGTTAAAAGAAAATGGAGAAAAAAACCCACACAGAACATTTAAAAAATGACAACAAAAAACGTGAAAAAATGACAACAACAAAACAATGCGAAAAATTACAAAAACAAAAAAATCGTGAAAAATGACAAAAACAAAACGTGAAAAAATTACAAAAAAAATGTAAAAATGACAATAAAAATGTAAAAAAGATTGAAAATAATAGGATGAAAATAAAACACGACGTAAATTCGATTAAAATAGCACGGGGTGAACAGTATACATTAGATACATAAAGACACAAGAACGCATATAAAAAAGAAAAAAATGTAAAAAATGATTTTAAGGGATAGCGTAAAAATAAGAAGGCAAAAAATAACTGCCATGATTTTGATAAATATCTCAAGTGTGAAATGTTATTTATTTATTTATTTTTTGCAAAAAGGATTCATTATAAAGTCATAAAGGAATATTTCTATTACTTATTCCTCAGTTTATTGTGAAATAATGCGTCGACTGATGCTAATCAAGATTGATGGTTTATTATCGTCTTGGCACCTTCAACGATGACTTGATTAACTTGTTAGTTCATTACCAGGAATATCCAAAAGAGTTCCTGTCAGGTGAGTTCCATTTTCTTTTGCGAAGATTTATGCGTCTCTGCAGGCATAAAACTACTGTTGCTGTCGCACTGTCTCAGATTAAAGACACAATGAGGAACACCCAGCGCCATTGGACATAAATTAGGAACGCCATGTTAAAAGGGGGATAAATTAAATGCGTATTTCTGATTAAAAGTTCAAGTCATCTTAAGATGAACATAAAATGTGATGGCCACTTATCTAATTAATTTTTAAAGGAAAAGTTAGCAAAGAGATTCCCCACTGTGGACAAGTGGAATCTTCCAAGGTTCCAGGCAAATTGCAATCCTTTAATGTTAATCTTTGGAGATTGCTGACATGGCCATAAAGATCACTTCCTGGATCATCTATATCTAGTTTGGTCAATTGTGTTCGTTTGCACTGAACCGTCTTGGGAAGAAGAAGATGAAGTTATTGTCGAACGACATTAAACACATCAGTTGAGCTGGTTGAGACGGTTATTGAAGTTATTGTTATGCCTTTCTACTCAGAAATAATGAGATTTCCTTTCTGATTGAATTGCCTTTATTTTACTTTTATCTGACTTTATATTTGCTTTTGAAATAAGAAAGTATCGAGCGAGGTTTAACTCTTTCAACATGAAATAATAAATGACCCTCCAACCCACGTCGAAGCCCAAAATGGCTTTCCAAATAATCAAGTCATTGTGAATAAAAATGATAGCCAATTGGTTAGGTGACAACATGGCGGTTGAATAGTAAATTTTATAGTTTGATTAAAAGAGGCCATATTTCTATCATAATTGTTGTCTCCTCCCATTCCACTTAAAAACCGATTCAATATAAATGTACAAATTCATGGTGTGCTTGTTATGTAAGAAAGATACGAAAAATACTGTTTGGATTTGGTCGTTTTGTTTTACGGCATATCAGCCCTTTTTCAGGTTATTTAATGCTAAATCCAATGATTTTAGAAAAAATTATGTTTCATTCTTTATATTTCAAGTACTTATGGTGTTTTATTTGGTTGTTTTTATAGAGGAAAATTGTTTTTGGTTTTTACTTTGTAGAACATAATCGAATTTTGCAAAGAAAAAGAAAAAAAAATAACGCCAATGTTTTGTGAATTTTAAGCCAAGAAACCGGTATCCTTAGACTACCTGACTTTACTAGAAAGTAGCTCTTTTTTCCTATAAAATTTACACATCAGTAAAAGAAAATATAATTATCAGATGATTATATATATGTGTGTGTGCGTGTATATACATTATATATATATATATATATATATTAGAGAGAGAGAGAGAGAGAGCGACAGAGGGAGAGTGGGAGTTGAAATATTTTTCAATCTTTAAAACTATATAAAAAAAAAACTTTTAGTCTCAAGTTCATCATGAGAAAACTCCCTTGCTTGTAAATTAAATAAGCTTTTGCAATCAGTTTTTTTCCAATAATGTACACTAGTCTTAATATCATTGTGTTAATTATCAGTTCACCATGAAAAACTGTTTCAAGGATTTGAAAACAAAGCAGTATCTCATGGCACCCCAGCAGTGTTGATTAAACACCACCTCTCTTAAAAACACAGAATAAAAGTTTTCCACATATCAGATCTAGTTTTCGCTCTAGATTTATTTTTTTCTAATCTAATCATGTTATTAAAAAATGTTATTACCTGTGTTGTTTATCTTTTCCCAAGGGAAAATGTTTGTTATTTAAAAAAAATAACTGTATTTTTATAGAGTTTGGATGAATCCATTATACTAATTATCTCCCCTTTATTTAGTGATTTATGTATTCATATTATTATTTACTTTATAATATTTTTATACTTTTTCTAGTTCCAGTTAAACATCTGTAAAAAAAATTAAAAGATGTATACAGTTACTTTTTTTTTAAATATAATACATATATACTGCACTATATGTATTTCGTTATATATTTAATACCGAATTTCTTATATAGTTTCAGATTTGCTCTATTAATCTACTTTGATTAATTTGAAATGATAACGAGCAAATCCTTTGTCTAAATATTTTATTTTGAACAGCGCCATATCTAATCATTCTTTTTACTAAAGCAGCACGATGTATATATACATACGTACATACAAGTGTGCATTCTCCATCAAGAATGGGAAAATTATGCCCCCTTAGTGTTTGCATTAACATATATATATATATATATATATATATATATATATATATATATATATATATACTAGCATTTCAGCCCGGCATTGCCCGGGTGTTCGGAAGTGTATGTTGAGCAAAAAAAAAAAAAAAGAAAAAAAAGGTCAATTTTTTTTTTACTTTGATCCCCATTATGACCCCTTAAAATTTATTGTTTTTGGCTCAAATCAAGTTATTAAGTTAGATCCATGTCCAAGGAACCTATATCTAAAATTGCAAGTACTTAGACCAAAAATTGTCAGAGGAGTTTGGTATTCTCAAAGATCAAATCGTTGAACTTTGACCCCTTTACAGCCAGATTTTTGTCCGAAAACCGATCCCAAACATTTTCCCAAACTTCAGTACCCTATATATCAAATTTTGAGTCTGTAGACTTAAAATTGCCACAATTATTGCGTAGGGAAATGTACACAGACACACACATAGACACGTTCACTTTTATAGATATATAGATATGTATGTATATAATGCCTGTCTAGATGAAATTTACCAAAAACAAAAAGAATTAAGAGAAAATGTCTCAAACTGGGTAGTTGAAAGAAAAACGTTTCCATCGATATAGAAGAAATGAAAGGGAAAAAAGAAATAAAGCGTCTCATTATGGAAATAGAGTTAAGAATTTATTTCCGAATGCAGCTTCTGTTTTCATTAAATGTATTATGACAACAACATCACTCATTTTTGAGGAAGTCCTTTTGCTAATAAATGTAACAGAGCACGTACGAGAGCGTGTGAAAATATAAGCAACAGCCGAAGAATAAATAGATAGCGAAAGTATTAGCAACAGCAAAAGCCGTTTGAGCATGAATGCAAATTAGCACATGTGCGCGGGCTGGTGTCACAAAAAAAAAAAAAAAAGAACAAAGGACGTGGTCGAAGAGAAACAAAGTGCATCCTGGGCGAGATGAACATGTGATCCCATGATGAAAGTGAGAAACTTTTAAGCTGGTGTAGAAACGGCAGAGTCATGTTAATCTCATGGCACATGAAGGAAAGTAACAATAATACATGCCTTTTTCTAAAACAGAAAAAAAGCCGAGTCGGATTTATTTATTTTTGTTTGTAGCTGAGACGGTAACCACGTTACATACAGATTAAGCATAAAAAATATCACCATGCAAATTAATTTGAGAGTATTGCTTTCGTTAAAAGCTTTTCCACCAGACATTTTCTGAAGCATAGATTATGTAATATTATTCTTGTTTTAAAAATGTAGTAAAAAAACACGCTATAGGTAAACAAAACGGTTGCTTGTAAACTTGCAAAATATTCAGTGAAATAAACAAGAACGATAAATGATATTACCATTCGTTTGTGAATTAAATGAGATAGGCATAGGCCATAACATTTATGGCAAATAATTTAGCTATAAAAATAGCTTAAAAATGCTGGTTTTCCATGGGAAAAATATGTTTGTTTTGTGAATTTCGCAGGTAAGTTCTTCTTGCCGAATCGTAAAGCCTCTAACTATATATTCAGGTGCAGATATTTAGATTAATAATAATTAAATGAAATATACAAGTCGACATAGCTATATCTACTTGAGTGAGCCAAGAATATATATACACTAGCGGTGAAGTCTGACGTTGCCCGGATTAAATGAGGATCAACAAATATTCCATCCTACTAAACTTTGTCACTGAAATCAGTGGAATTATCTATTTTTCAATCAAATCGATTGATTTCCTGCTCTTTTGCTCTTTTGAAAAACTCACCAGGGTGTATCGGCAGGACACTTCAGTCTTCCTTACACTGAGTCAGTCTATAATACATGATAGGTTTTCTACAGTGCAATGTAGAAAAACTATAATTTCTTTCATGAAATTAATTTCATATAATGGCCTCAATTTAAGTTTAAATTGTAAAAGACAAGTATCATGGTTCAAGTGTGCTCTTAACAAAAAAACGTTCATTTCAAACGCGTCCCCGTCTTATCAAAGAACTTATCGTTGATTTTATATGCTGAACCTTTCTGCTTGTGTGGTGATAACATTTCTCTAATGCACTTGTTATGTTGGGTTGTATAAAAGTGTTAACTTTGGTTAAAATCGGATTCATTCTTTAATCTAAAAACACATAAGATATTAACTGATATATACTCGAGAGTCAAAATAATGAAAAGAATATCCTCTTGTCATAGCCCTAGTCATCACTAGGTTCAGCCATGCTGATGAATCGTAAACAATGAAACATGTATCTGTGAATAATTCCATTTAAAACATATGTGTAACATTAGTAATATTCATTTTTATTAATTTTTAGATAAATATGGAGAACATAGTGCAAATGAGCGCGTGAAAAAGTATCAGGAGCAGCGAAGGATGGCTGGTTTGCAAAGAGATTAACAGCAGCAGCCAAAAATGACGCATATGCAAATTAGGAAGTGTGCACAAGAAGAAAAAGGAAAAAAAGGAGAAAAAATGCACCACGTGGTCGAGAAAGATGGTCAGAGATCGGAGAAAATGGACCTGTAAAGTCGAAGGCAAAAATGGGCCGGCTGTGGCTGGCATACGATCAGACGTAAAAGAAACTCATGCCAAGTTGAAATAGACACGTGGCAGCTGGAGATATTTTAAGTTGTGTCAAAACAGAAGAAACGGGAATTACTAGAGCTAGGACAACAGCATATTCTTTTTAGTGTTTTGACTCGAGTGTGTATCCGTTGATATCTTATATGCTTTTATATAGGGTGATGTGGTTTTCGGTTGATTAACTGTGTCGGATATATACTCGAGAGTCAAAACAATGAAAAGAATATGCTGTTGTCATCGTCCTAGTGATAAATGCTTTTCTTAGAGAAAAAATGGCGACCCGGATTTTTTTTTCCAGTTTTAATTTTATGAATTAATAAAGTAAAGTGTTACGTCTACGATACAAATTAAAAAAAAAAAGGGTATTATTTTTGTCCTTTTACTCCACTGGAAAAGAAATCTTATTACAGCTAGGTTAATTCTCTGTGGCCAAGGATATGCAAAGTATGATTTTGTATGTATGACAAAGTATGTAAAATGTCTTATGTGTGAGATGAGAGTTTTGTGTAGTATTATGGGGCTAATTTTGTCAGTCTCATTTTTAGTGCAGGTTCATTTGTTTCTGCATAGAGACTCTTGACTGGTGTGGTTGTAAAAGCTCCTAGTGCTAGTCGGAGTCCTTGATGTTGAGTTGTGTTGAGTTCTCTGATGTAGGATTTTCTTGTTGCATCATAGATAAAGCTGCCATAGTCCAACTTAGATCTTATCAGTGTTTGGTAGAGTTTTAGAATTGTTTTGCAGTCAGTTCCTTAGTTTGTATGAGCTATTGTTCTCAAGTGTCGCATCCTTTGGTTGCATTTTTTTATGAAGTATTTTATGTGGGTATGAAGGTGAGATTTTTTTTCAAAGATGATTCCAAGATATTTGTATTGATCTGTAACTGTTAGTTTATTGTTGTTTATTTTTAGTTCAGGATCAGGATGAATTTTTCTATGTTGGCAGAAGTGGATACATTTGGTTTTAGTTTGAGAAAAACTAAAGCCGTTTTTTTGGGGCCCGGCTGCTTATTTTGTTTATGCATAGTTGTAGGTCTCGTTCAATAGTGTTCATGTGCTTGGCCTTAAAATTTATCTTGTGTTAGTCAACAGATGTTGGCTGGTCATTTTTGCTTAACGGCATATCAGCCCTTTTCAGGTTATTTAATGCCAAATCAAGTGATTTTGAAGAACAATTTTTTAAATAGAGTATATTTGTTTGTTTTTTTAAGTCGGTTTTTATTTAACCCATAGTTGAGACCCTAACAGGTACTACCACTCCAGGTCAGAGTGGACCTGGGAGCAATGACAAAGGGTGGTTCCACACTCCCCAAAGTCTGCAAGCTGGGGCCTCACCATCGGATATAGTTTAAGGTCATATCCAGGACCATAGTCAACAGAGATGGCATAGTTTGTGTTATTAGCTATATTCCACCTTGGGGAACTCCCAATTCCTGTTTTCTGGGGGCTTTGATACGATGTTTCCTAGTCTTCTGTCACTTAGGTCATTTTTATAAATGTTGGAATTCTACTTTTTAGACCTAGTTCATTCAGGTCTTTAAATATTCTTTACGTCCAAGTGATATTGAATACTTTTTCTAAGTCAAAGAAAACTACAGTTTATTTATGGATGGAGGTTTTTCTAATATAGGTTTCTAGATTTATGATGTAGCCAATAGTGCTTTTGCCCTTTTGGAAATCTGCTTGGTTTTTCCTTTCTAGGTCCAGCTTAGCCTTCTATTGATCATTCGCACAAGGGTTTTGCAGATGAAGCTTTTAACTGCAATGGGACGGTATGGGCATTATAATGGTGTGTCAAGGAGTTTTTCATTGGTCCAAATATTGTTAAATATTTTGAGGAGGTATTCTTTTGGTTTCCTTGGCAATTCTTTTTGGAAGACAGACGGGATTTCATCGGGTCGGACTGTTGAACTATGGGTATTTTTGAGAGATTCTTCTAATTCGTATATCGTGAACATTTGATTGCAGTATTCGGTGTTGTCCGAGTGGAAATGGATTTGTTTTTGTTCTGCTTGGTTTTTGATGACTTAGAATTCTTTGCACCTATTAATTGGTGAGGAATTTTTGACAAAGTTTTCAGCTAAGATTTCAGCAATTTTTTCTTTGTTATTGATTTTAATATTGTTATGAATGGGGTGTTTATTAGCTTGTTTAGTGTATTTTCCAGGAATTTTGTTTATCATATTTCCATAGTGGTGTTTGCATTTAGTTGGCTGACATCAGTTCACCATGTTGATTGTTTAGCTTGCTTAATGGTTCTGCGAGCTTTGTCCCTATTTTTTTTTTATAATCTTCTAAATTTTCTATTTGACTATTGAATTTTCTGAGTGTTGTTCGTCTGGCCCTGAGCGCTTCTTTGCATTCTTTACTATAGCAAGGCCTGGTGATGGGGAGCTTTTAGGAATAGTTTTCTCGGCTTTGATATTTAGAGTATTGATTAAGTGGATGATGTCTTTTTTCTTGTATTGGCTTCTTGCACTAGGTTTGGTTGACAAATTTTTTTTTTAAGTCTTCCCAAATTCCATCGGGGAGTTTTAGTATCATTTTCTAGAATGATCGGGAAGTGATCACTCCGACAGATGTCGTGATGTACTTTACATCTGTATTAAAAAAAAAGGTTGATGGCTAAGAGTGTTCCAGAACCAGGGTGAAGGTAGATGTTTGTTCTATTGTTAAATAGACATCATTGGTTTTCTAGAAAATTTCTATAATTTACCTCTCCCTGCTTGTTTGTTTATTTCACCATAGTTCACTGTTGATTTCGAGTCGCCCATGAGGATAAATGGTTTAGGAAGTTATTGAATCAATATATTCAAATATGTTTTGTTTAAGTTTTCATTAGGTGGCAAGTATAGGAAGCAGATTGTTAATGGTTTTCTTAGGCTGACAGTTACTGCAACTGCTTGTAGTGCTGTGTTGTGTTTGGTTTCGCTTTGAATGATATTGCTGTTAATTAGCATGGATACTCCACCGGAACCTCTGTTTTCTTGTTTGTATATGTAGTCGTAGGTTGTGTATCGTTTGATATGGAGTGTTCTGGAATTTCTTATATATTCTTGTAGGCATATGACTGCTGGGTGAAGAGAGGCGATAAGCAATTCATTTGGTTCTAGATGTACGAGTTTTTCGATAAGTTCATGGTATTTATCAGGCTTGTTTGAGGGATTTGTTTTGCTTTTGTTATTTTCGCATATGTTGTATTTTTATAAGTCCTTCAACTATTATCCTGGCCTCGAACTAAGATATATTTCGTTTATGCATTATGGCTAAGATTTTTTTTCAGTTTTCTATCATTTGCAATTTTGGAAATAGGCAGAATGGTCGCCTTGGCAGTTTGTACATTTAAAATTGTGACATTCTTGTTCATTGTGATTTGTTTCTTTAGAGCCACATTTGATGCACGTGGAATGACCTCTGCAGGCATCTCTATGGTGACCAAAGGTTTGACAGTCTCAAACAAAGCGTGGGTATCTTTGTTAGTTACATTTATAAACCTATTGGAGAGAAAGGATTTGATGGTCCATTTTCAAATATTTTATGGCTAATAAGCTTGTAGAGCAAACCTTTGTGTCAAATCCTATTGAAAGCCCTTGACAAACAGAGGATTGATGGACTATCATATGACGTCACTTCCTCTAGTGAAGCCACTTCCAGTATCGAGTACTGGTGTCTGACAAGCTGAGATTGGCATGCGACCAAGCTGGACGTGTGCAACGTCCTACTGTTCAGCAATGGTATTCTCAACTCGACTTTGCCTATAATATATGTGAATACATATTTCGTTCCTACAAAGCCTGTGTTCCTTTCGTTTATTACCGTTTAACCCCATAACAACTGGCAACGAGGATTCGACTTTCACATGGGTTAACTCCACAAAAAAGAACAAACAAAATTCTAATTGACTTCAAAAGAACTTCGAATTTACAAGCTAAGAATTTGGCTGGCAATTACGTTCTAAAAACAACAACAACAACAAAGAAAAGGAACTCATGCCAAAGTTATCGAAGAAATTATAAGTCACTCTTTGTGTCTCTATATTTAAATTGAAAAAAAAAACTGGGCGAAACGCATTTCGTAATATTTAAAAATAAATTTGGTTGCCTATTGAAAGAAGAAAGAGAAGAAAAAGAAAAAGAGAAAAATGCTGATCTAATTTTCACTGCGTAAACAATTCTATCGTAAATTGTCGACTGTTTAGGTTTATGCAAATTTGAACATTTTTCAAATGAAGTGAAAAATTTTTTCTTTTGTTTTGTTTTTGCTGATAATTGTATGCATATTTTAACGAGAGAGAAATGTTTCTTTTTTTTTCCTTTTTCGTTTTACTTGGGCTAAAGGAAATACGTTTTTTTCATTGAGTGGAATTTTCTGAAATATTCTATTACATAAAGAAAAAAAAACAGCCAATTTGGTTAACTTCCAGATAATTCCACAATTATTTTTATTTTTTTGTAACTGTAGTGTACCACAGTACATTTTTTCTTGTTTTGTTTCGCAAGTAAAAAAAAATTTGTCCGCCCCTATATTGGGTTATCTCTTTTTACCAAGAAGCAAGGGATACATTGCCCCCTCTTAATCCGCACACACTCAAAGATAGTACATTTTATGTTTTATTTTTTATCATTATTTTATCTCTCTTCTGTCAAAAACGGAAATAAATATTTTTTCGTGTGTTTGGAAAAGCCATTAGACATGGAGGACGTTAAAGCAGTATTAATACAGCTAATAAAGGTCCAAATGGACCAGAAGCAGAAGGCTGAGGAAAATTTAAAATAACATGATAAACAGCTCCAGTTACAATTTCAAGAAAGGCAATAAGCGTTGAAGGAGAGAATGTTACTTCAACAACAGAGACAAGAAGAGCTATTGTTAAAAATATTCGATAGAACGGAACACAGGGACAACAGTTTTGCTTTTACCCAAAGTACAATATGGAACACTCTAGAAACGTTCAACTCCCAACCGGAGTTGGAGGGGACGTTTGACGCTTTCTATTGGAAATATGAGGACCTTGTCACCATGGATTTTCAAGAGTGGAGCAACTCTAAGAAAGTTCACCAACTTTTCAGGAAATTAGGGACCACAGATCATAGCAAGTTTGTGGATTATATTCTCGCCAGGAAGACGAGTGAATTGGAATTTTCTGAAGTGGTCAAACTTTTATCCAAACTATTTAGCTCGAATTCTACACTTTTTCATAGAAGATGGAAGTGCTTGTACCTGCAAAAAAGCGACGACGACTACCTAACCTTGGTGTCCGTGGTAAATAAACACTGCAATGATTTCTGTCTACCTGACTTATTGGTAGATGACTTCAAGTGTTTAATTTTTGTGCCGGGTCTAGTCTCATCCCAAAACGCTGAGATTAGACAACGTGTTTTCTTGAGACTTGAGAGCGAACAGGGCTTCACCCTCCAGAAGTTGGCTGAGGATTGTCAATGGGTAATCTGCGTAAGGAACAACTCAATACACGTTGAGGAAGCAGATGCAACAGTCATTAGAAGGACCGGAAAAACACTCACCTCGAAAAAGTAAAGCTGGAAGTAAGAAAACTCAGACTACACATAATAAGTACCACCCAGTCACAAGACCCGAATCCTCTACAAGCCCGTGCTATCGCTGCGGCAGGAAGCATTGGTCGAGTCAATGTTTTTATAAATGTAAGTACTGCAATGAATGTAGTAGGAAGGGCCACAAAGTGACCTAGTGCAGGAAGAACAAGGTCAGAAACAGCGTCCGACAGACTAGATTTGAATAAGAACCGGCGCAAATATGTCACAGTTAACATCGCAAATAAAACTGTGCATCTACAATTGGATTCCAGATCAGACCTGTCCATCATTAACCTTAAGACGTGGAAAAGGCTAAGGAAACCAACCATGCGGAAGACGAACAAATCAGCTCGAGCTGTGACAGTCGATAAAGTGGAATTTGAGGGCGAGCTCACACTCCCAGTGACCTTAAATGGTGTTACTAAAAAAGTGAAAGTGTATGTACATAGGACATTCGAAAATCTGTTCGGTACTGATTGGATGGAGCGATTCGAATTGTGAGACCAACCTATGAATAAATTCTGTCGTAGGGTAGAAGACTCATCTACAGAGGAGCAACAACTGAAGGACGAGTTAAAAAAGGAATTTCCAGAAGTAGCCTCACCAGGACTAGGAAAATGTACAAAGGCTATAGCAAGATTTGAACTAAAAGAAAACACTGCCCGTTTTCAAGAAGAAACGAAAAGTCTCATTTGTAGCAACAGAGAAATTGAAAAAGAAAGTTTCAACAGAATCTGCCAAAGGAAGCAAAAAAACTGAAACTGCAAAGCCGGAAGCTAAAAAACCCACGCCAAAAGAATTCCCCAAGCCAAAGCAACAATTTTTACACGTTTATAGGATTACACCCAATACGAACACACCAACAGTAGTCTCACCTGCAGAAACGATGTTTACGTGGAAAGTGAGATCCGTTGGTAACAAGCTCTTACACAAACAGTCAAGGCCACTAGTGATCACTCATGTATCCAGTAAACGTTTCATACCAGGTGAAAGAGTGTTTTTCAAAAGTTATAAAAACAACACATCATTCTGGGAGGTGGGTAAAATTACTAAGAGAGTTGGTGACATGGTATATATCGTACAAGGACCAACATATACGCACAAACGTCACCAGAACCAACTAAGAAGATGTCGATCAGTTGAAACCAGCTACAGTCCACCATTGGAAGATGAGCCGATAGACACTGTCTTCGAAACTCTTGATCTTGATCTTGAACCTCCTCAACCAACACCTGAACTACAGTGGTCGTTCCGTAAGAGAAAGTTTACCGAGCCATTGATGGTAGACCCTAAAAGGAAGAGGTACTGACAGTTTTTATGAACAAAAAGCTTGGGAGGGGGGGGTTGTTGGAGACGCCCATCCAAGGGATTAATGGACTATCTCATGACGTCACTTCTTCTAGTGACGTCACTTCCGGTATTGAGTACTGGTGCCTGGTAGTCTGAGATTAACACGCAACCAAGCTGGACTTGTGCTAACGTCCTACCGTTGAGCAATGGTATTCTCAACTCGACTTTGCCTGAAATTTATGTGAATACATGTTTCGTTCCTAAAAATCCTGTGTTCCTTTCGTTTATTACCATTTAACCCCATTACACATACCAAGAGCTATTGCTTTAGAAACGAACTCCTGTCGATAAATTCACTGGTCTTGTGTAATACTGTTGTGGGACCGTTATCTACGAATTAATGGACTGTTCTAAATACTATATTAATCAAGAGTCAGGTATTCTCGTGGAAATGAATTTCTCTATCGAGATTTGAATGACAAGGTCATACTTATGTCACCACTTTTCTCCATAACTTTGTCTTTTTTTCACTATATCTTTAAAACCTATACTATGTTCCGAGTTGTCCTTGCGAGGTCCCAATTCTAGACCCACATCAGATGTTTGTAGGCAGCTGCAGATATTCGATAGAAAAAGCATGTTGTTTAAAATAGATATTTTATTCAGTAATTTCGCGTTTGAATTATTCCTACAACATTATTTTGATTTCAAAAAGAAACATTTTATGTGTAACCAATTCAACACGAGCTTTCATGATGAACATAAAAAAATTTAACACAAGCTTTCATGATCAACGTAAGACTTAATTCAACACAAGCTTTCATGATGATCCAATCTACAACAGAACTTGAGAAATAACTCGCATACTACCGTTCATCATTTAATTTTTTTTTTTACTTTAATTCATCCCAAACAATGCATATTATAACTTGATGTAAAGGGGTACTGTTTGGAACCATGTCTAGGAAAGCACTATGTAGAGAGTTCAGCAGCGAAATGTCTATTCACGTTACATTTAAATGACTACATGTTAGTAGAGTCAGGGAAGCAGGAAACGGAGAGAATTCCAAAGTCTACCAGTCCGAGGGAAGAAACTATTAAAGTATAAAACTTTCCGGTATATGGGGACCTCTACAGTGAAGGGGTAGGATTTTGCTGCTTGTTGAGTTAATTGAAGGTAATTATGTTGCGAGGGGCACCCGTGTTACAAGTTCCTTGGAGCACATTCCATTAAAGTACTTGTAAAACAGGCACAGGGATGCAACATTTTTGCAATGGGGCAGGAGTTGGTGGTTGTTTGACATTGTGGGACCTAATAGATTGGACATTCTTTTTTGGATATTGTTTAAGAAGGAGCGACTAATGGTTGATGCACAAGCCCAAGTACATGGGCGAATAGTGGCCTTGCAAGTAGTTTACTAGCACGTTAGAAGGAGCAGTCTTAGCAATGTACTTGTTCTGAATTAATAAATCAGAGTAAAATTTACGCAAGCATTAGGCCTAAGGAGATGGATGGATTGTCAGTTGAATGAAGGATTTAAAATTATGAATGCAATCAATACAATTCAATTATTTATGCAGATTGTTTATGGCAAGTATTATCTTGTTGTTGAATTTAAAAATAACAATGTTGTAGTCTGAAGTCCTGTGATGTGTTTGACAAAAACGAAGTTTTTGAAAAGAAACTCTCTTTATGGAAATTTTGATTTTATTAGACATGCAAAGAAAGAAAAAAAAAAAGGTATTTTGTAATTGTTGGCCGAGTTCTTGCTGTGAATGTCCGCCAGGTACAACCTAAAAATAAGAGTTATTTCCCTTGAACAAATAAAGGGAAAGTTATTGCCCTTAGGGGAAGAAACGAGATCTGCCATTACATGTGTCACAGACGTTAATCACTACGCATCCAGCAGCTTCCACTTTACCATTTTGTTCTGCAAGTTGTTTAATAAATCTGTGAAAGGATACACTTTGTCGTCTGCTCATTTTAGAGTTGGTATTAAATCTATAGCATGTATTATTTGACGGAGCAACTGACAACTAAAATGATCAAAATCAGATTAGCGTTCAAGTGGCTATCTCTTACAGAAATAACGATAGATAAAAGTGCCTTTTGACTAAGATCAAAGTGTAGTATCCCAATAGGAAACCTCCAAGATGCCCGCACCCCAGCGTTTCTTTTCGCTTCTGACCCTTGGCCCTCTACTAATTGCTTCCATCTTGGAGTGACATCACATACTCTCCAACTCCTCCAACCTATTCTGTTTTCTTTTTTACCCCCTGTCTAGAATTCACCGCATTTAGAGATTGACCTGCTTGTTTTTTTCGGGTGGGCATCAAGCTGGAAAGCAGTAGATGGTCTACACTCTAGAAAGGATTGGGAGGGTCTAACATTTTTTGTTTTTAAACTTTTTTCCCCTCATCCCACGAGAATAAAATAATGCTTTATTGAATAAAAACGGTTTTTATAAAATTCTATTTTTTACATAGATCATATATTATTATTATTATTAAAAAATAAATTTAAAAAAAAGACTTGATATGGGAAGCTTAAGTAGGATGATCCCTGGTGTAAATGTGGTATTATGGTGACTGAGAACTCTCGCTAGGAATAGCTTAGACAAATGAAAGGTACAGTAACAAGGATGAGCACAGACCCTCTTCCCACTTTTTTGATTGGCCTTGTGCCTACTTTTGTTTTGTAAACTTTTTGTTTGCAAAATAAAATATATAAATCAAAGTGTAGTATCTGTTCTGATATTATAGGTTATTTGTTTTGTCCTCGGTCAGTGAAGGAGGAATCCTTCTATAATATGGTAATTTTTATTTTCGTCTCAATCCAGAGTAGCGATTTTTAGAACGAGATTTTCCCTCACATTAAAAAAAAAAAAACGAACATTGTGCGGAGGTAAGTGAATCGTGACTAGCAACATCTTTTGTAAGAAAGAAGCTGTACAAAATAGAAGAGATAATGGTTGCAAAGATATTTTTGTACAATGTCAAGGCAAGAACAAGTGCTTTGAGCAGCACTGCCTGTGATCTTTGCACAGACGCCATATAATTTTTCTGTCAGTCTTATTCTCTGTTGACAAAAGTATGCTCCTGTGCATCTCAAGAAGATTCACCCTCCCATGTGTTGCTTTCGCACCCTTTGAGAAGAAAGTTTATTGCTAATCGTTTGAGATACCCCTACCGGGAAATGCCGATAGGGCTACCCAGGCATTTTTAGTAGGTTGGAATGCTTTTCTCTAGAGCGCTGGCTTTTCAAATTCAACCTTTTGGACTTGTGTCACATTATTCCAGCATGAGAGAAGATAATTACCAAGATGCAAAGAAATACTATTGTGATATGAGAATATATATATATATATAATAATGTAATTAATAGAAGTTTAATAGGCAGATGTAAGCTTCAGCCCAATATAGGTATTAATAAATTATCTATAATATAAAGGGCAAAAATCTGTTTAAATGTATGTATGTATGTTTATATGTCTGCCTAAACTTTTGACAGAGGCGACGGATTTTCACGAGATTGGTATCATTTTGAAGGTCGACCCTTCGGACGACAAATATCGAAAAATTGGCTAAAAACATTAATTCTTTCACCCTCAACTGGACACGTTTGTACAGTGAGGGTTGATTTTTCCGCTGACATTTTTTGCAAGTCATTCAACCCTCGCATTCATAATGTCGCTTAAAAGACGTTATTTCGACCACCCAGGCAATGTCAGGTACCCCGCTCCGCTAGTCTATAATATAAATCTTATCCGTCTGTTTAAATGTATGTATGTATGTTTTATGTCTGCCTAAAACTTTTGAGAGAGGCGATGGATTTTCACGAGATCAGTATCATTTTGAAGCTCACCCTTTTGGATGACAAATATTGAAAAATTGGTTAAAAACATTAATTCCATCACTCTCAACTAGGCACTTTTCTACAGGGAGGGTTCGCTTTTTTCGCCGATATTCTCGAAAGTCATTGCCTCTTTTCGATTGTCTAACCTTATTTAAACTTACGTCAGTTCCGGTTTGGCGATGGGCGCAACCGCTAATGCATCACGTTTTTTTTTGTCATTTTCTTTTCCTCCTTCGTGGTAGGAGTTCGAGCCTGCTTACCTACTACCACTTTTTTTTCCTCAACCAACACCTTTACACCCTTACACACACCTTCACTTGTTACATGATAAGGGCTGTCCCCTTTTCATGTAAGTATAAAAATAGAGAGATTACTTAAAATGAAAATAAAATGAGAGAAAGCAGAAATCGAACCTTGGATATAAGTTTTAAAGAACAATAGGTTTAAATGGAATGTCCAGTAAATTGTTAATTCTGATGAAATAAATAATAAATAAACTATTCAATTGTTAGAAAGAATATGGATAATAAAATATGGGTTAAATAAATTAGATATGTAGGTTGAATTCCTTTGTAAAAACATCAAAGAAAAAATAGGTTATTGGGAAATCATAATGTCGGAAACGTGCAAAGTCGCGCATGTTGGTGGCGCGTGAATTTTGCTCACGTGGCCGGACATGCATGGATGTCTCAATATAGGAAGTGAGAGTTAGTTAGTTAATCAGTGAGAAACTCAGAGAGAGTCTGGAGTTTGAAATTCGAACGTCTAGAAGCAAGACGATCACTTTTAAACTTAATATGTGAAGCTTTGAATTCTTGATGAGAAAACCACGGCCGGTCGTGAAGAAATAAAACCATCATGTGTTTTTGTAAAACGTCGTCGTATTGTTATTATATGTCTATATGTCTGTGTTATAAAATGATGACATACCCATCTCATACCTACAATGTGAACTCTACATCTCATATCTACACTAAGACTGTCTGAACACTATCTCCTCACTCTAAGAGTTTCCATAGCAACACTTCTAAGTAAAGAACATTTAATATATATGAAACGTCATAAAACGAACAATCTCTTACTACAACAACATCCCTCTCACTCTCTCCTTAAGACTCTCTTAATAAGACTCTGTTAATCGAACCACTATATAACACACTTTTTTTTCCGCCTTTGCATCACAGGTTCGAGCCTGCCTGCCTGCCAACTACAACTTCTTTTGTTTTGCTCAACACATACCTACAAACACCCGGGCAACGCCGAGCACCCGAGCTAGTTTATAAATAAATAAAAACATTAATGTTAATATATATATATATATATATATATATATATATATATATATATATATATATATTAGTATTGGGACGATTAATCAGAATCGGAAAAATCAGAACTTTTGGAGATATTGGTATCGGAATTGGAAAAATTTTTATTTATTTTCTGATGCCAAAAACGATTCCTTTAATAATCTTTTTATTTGATTTTTTTAAAACAAAATCTTCTACTGGTAGTAATATTCAAATAACGAATATTCATTTTAAACTACCACTAAATTAAAATCTATAGATCATTCCCCAGAAGTAGATTTTTCCGTTTGAGAAAATATAAGTCTGTTATTTTTCCATGAAAGCTTGATGTTCCATCATGATTGACCATTTTTAAGGCGTATAATATGATTCTGGTATTTGCCCTTGAGACAGCGAAACAAGCAAAACGTGTATAATGCAACTGCAAGAAGGAAATAAGACAATAAAGAGAAATAATGAATTTTGAGGTGGTGCCATGTATTTATGATGATTGGAACATCTGCAGACCACCCAACAATTCCACACCAGACCAGTGGTCAAGATATTATATGGATGAATAAATAAGTAAATAAATGAATGTTTTATTAACGCCAAACTATAAATATTTTTTTCTCTTCGCCATACCTTAGCATTAAAATAACACATATACACGAATAGGAATGTATATCAAAATATGCATATGTAGATACATTTATGCGCAGGCATTTATGAACATATCTCCTTCTTTAATATATAATATCATAATATATAAATATCTCAAGGAAGGTTTTTGTTATAAATATTACCTTCAATCATGCAAGTAAAACAACTCATTTCCAGGTATACACTAAACAGATTACATACATAAGCGAAAGAAAAATAAAACTGTAAGTTGAAATTTACAATCCAAATTTATTGTTCAACTGAATACTCCAAAAACAATTTATAATTATAATTTGGAACTTGTTTTTTGGAGTATTCAGTCGAGCAATAAATTTTGATTGTAAATTTCAACTTATAGTTTTAGTTTTCTTTCTCTTATAATAAGCTCTCTATTATGTATTGAGCTTTTTTATTCGATTGAGATTAAATTATCTATATATAAATACTGGTATATATATTAGATTGAAGTTTACCATTGCGTATATCAGGTAAACATTACATCCTTTTGATTTCATTATTTATATATATATATATATATATATATATGATGATTGCAACGTCTTGTCAGACGAGTGCCACTCCCTCAGGTACTAAAAGTCCATGAGCCCGAAGATAACCTTAACTTTAGTCCTGCCAAAAAAAAAAAAAAAATTCACACGCACAAGCAGACATGACACTGAAGACGGTCACTGGTATATATACATATATATACATGCACGCATGCATACACATATGCACATACACACATACAAATAACCCACATATATGCATACATACATACACACTACATATATGCATACATAGACATACTTATACATAAACATACACAAGACGGTCATTGGCATGCATACACACATATATACATATTTAAACGCAAATATGCATATATACAGATACACACATATCTGTAAACATACACCATGAATACACATGCATACATACAGATATACATACATACACAGACATACATACAGATATACATACATACACACATCCATACGTACACATACGCACATACATATATACACACACATTTACCCACACATACATAAACGTATGTAAATATGCACTGATACAGATATACATACATACACACATATACATGCATCCATACGTACACATACGCATATGCATATATACACACACACTTACCTACATATACATACATGTACGTAAATATGCACTCATAAACACATACATATATGCCCACACATACACACATATATATGCATGCATACACAAATGCATAAATACACATACACACGCCCATATACATACATGCACACAACACACATATACATACATATAAACATAGATATACACACATACACATGTACATAAACATACATACACCTATATATATATATATATATATATATATATATATAGATACATATAATAATGGCAGATTAATTACTACATGCTTCCAGCATTTCAGACCTACACACGTCACAACTTTTCCGTCGCAATAGGACTGTTTTTGTTTTTTTTCTTATAGCCTGAGGGAGTATCTGTACCTGATGGTGTTACAGAGTTTTAGCTTTGTACGACAGCTAAATCTCTCTCTTGGTTCAAAATGTTGACATCCAGCAACAAGCAAGAGCAGGATAGCTAGCAACAAGTCAAACTGCAGACCAGCTTAATGCGGGTACTGGTCTCCCGCTTTGTTTTTTAACTCAGAGATTTGCTTCTCCTAGAGGGGTTGCCTTCACCACGGCTTACGGGAGCCCCCTCCACCCCGCATATACACACATACATGTATATATCATTCTCAATCATTGAATCATTTCTCTCTGATAGGCTCATAAGAGTAGTGGTTGATGGGCAGAAACCAGAGGCCCACAGTATTAATGCTGGAGTCTCTCAGGGGTCAATCCTGGGCCCAACTCTCTTCCTGATCTACATCAATGATCTCCCAAAACACATTCTTAAATCATTCGTTGACATCTATGCTAATGACACGACCATCTATGGCAACACATCAAAGGCCGTAAATGACAAAGTTCTCTCTAATTCTCTCTCCTCTGATCTTGAGTGCATGGTACAATGGGGGAAGAGGTGGCTGGTCACTTTTAATGCATCCAAAACCAAGTTTCTATCTTTACATCATCAACGCTCTGATCCCCATCTGACATCAATTGAAATGGATGGCTCTCGTCTTGAGGAGGCTCCATGTTTTGACAAGCTTCTGAGTTTGACCTTTACTCCTGATCTGAAATGGAACACGCACATCAAATCTGTTGCCAGATACACTGGGAAAATGGTGGGATCCTTCTACCGCTCCAGAAGATATCTCACTACTGATGCAATTCTCTATCTGTATAAAAACCAAGTACGTCCAAGGATGGAGTACTGCTGCCATATCTGGGCAGGAGCTGCTAAAAACAGCCTATCCTGCCTTGACAGAGTACAAAATAGACTCCGTAGCTTAGTGGGGAATGCTCTTTTCTCTTCCCTGCAGCCTCTCTCCCACAGAAGAGACATTGCGAGTCTGTCTTTGTTTTATCGTTATTTCCATGGCAAATGCTCGTCTGAGCTCCAATCTCTCGTCCCCCCTTGCCAATCTTTCACGAGAAACACCCGTCTGGCTAAAACTACTGTCAAAAATTTTCCCCACTCTTTATCTGTGCCTAAATCCAAACGTAGATTCCATGAGCAGAGCTTCTTTCTCAGAAGTGCACGATTGTGAAACTCTTCCGTTTGCCTGTTTTCCACCTGACTACAACTTGGATTTCTTCAAATCTAACATAAACAAATTCCTGACAAACCGCCCCCTTAAGTAAGACACTATCAAATCTCCAATACTAATGATTACTACAATACTATCTCATTGATTACTGTACACACAATAACCCTTATCCCTGAGTGGCCTCCGGGCCTTGATAAGTGATGACCCCCATGTAAAAAAAAAATATATATATATATATATATTATATATATATAACATTTGGATAATACTGGGCACAGTGCCATTATTATTAACTGTTGAGGTATTTTTGTTTTGCAGTTTCAACATATAATATTAAAGAAGACAAAGTTTAATGAACAAAAACTAAAATACGCTTCTAAAAAATATTTTTTCTTTTTACTTCTAATTCAATGTTTAAAAAAACACATATACATAAGTTAAAGAATTAAAACCAAAACATTCAGTTAGTCATATATTATAAATTTATTTCAATCCTATAGGCAATCTTCAGATGTGCAAGGTGGCGCAAGATGCTCTTTTACCTATAGGGTTGAAATAAATTTATAATAAGAGTAAACTACCCGTGACCCGTTGGGTCAGTATGTCATATTAGCTATGGAATTAATGTATGAGCATGATACTTGTGACGTAAAGAAAATAGTTTTTTGTGATATAACAGAAACATTTCTATGAAAGTATATTAAAATGAAAAAATATATATATCTCATTCCCTATCTCAGACAGTTACATTTCCGACACGTTTCTCAGACCAGCAAGATCAACATGCCTCACTTCTAGATCTATTTCTGACAACAGTTCCCGATGATTGTACAACAAATGCCCACAGCCCACTCGGGAATGCTGATCATGCTGTGATAATGGTAGAAATCACTCTAAATTCTCGCTCTAAAACTGAAGAACCACTGCTTAAAATAAAGAGGTATTACAAAAAGGCTTACTGGCAAACCATCAGAGAACACATCAGAGATGCCCTATGGCAAAATATCTTTTCTCTTCCAGCAGAACAGTGTGCAAATGAGACCACTGAATGGTTCAAAACTAATCGAAGCACATGTTCCTACAAGCAAATTCTATAGCAAGCCCCACTTTCCCAATGGTTTACTTCTGCTTGTGCAGCAGCCATTGCTCAAAGGCAGCATGCTTTCTGCAGATTCAACCAGTAAAAGTCCAGTACCCACAGACAGAAGTATATAGAAGCTAGAAGTAATTGTAAGAGAGTAATAGCGACAGCTAAGACAGAATACACTGAAACCACCAGAAAACGCATCGAAGCACAGAAATTAGGAACCTGTGATTTTTGGAAAATCTACAACCGTGTTGTAAATAATGGGCAGTCAACGATTCCCCCACTATCAAACAATCATGAGGTTGGTTGCACGGCAACCGACAATGCTAATCTGCTTACCAGTCGGTTTGCCTCAAACTTCACACTGGACCCAGCACACCACTCCCTCCCCGACTTTCCTTTGTGGACAGACGCCACACTAGACGATTTGAAAATCACCCCTTCTCAGGTGCATGGTATCATAAAAAACCTAGACAACTCAAAAGCATATGGTCCAGATCTCATTCCGGTTGTGCTATTATAAAAATGCTCTGCTGAGGTTGCTCCAGTTCTCTCCAAACTTTACAATGAATGCCTTAACGAATCTTGCTTCCTTAACTGTTGGAAAACCGCTTCTGTGGTACCAGTCTTCAAGAATTCTGGTGAAAGAACTAACCCATTAAATTATTGCCCCATTAGCCTCCTCCCACTTTTCACCAAAATATTTGAATCCTTAATTAATCAAGCCCTAGTCCAACACCTAACAGCTGCTAAACTTCTGACCAACAAACAATATTGATTTAGGCAAGTTCCACAGCAGATATCTTAACTGAACGTAAAACAGGGGAGGGTAGAGCGGTAGCCCTCGATATATCTAAGGCTTTTGACAGGGTATGGCACAATAGTCTTCTAAGGAAAATTAAATCATATGGTATCACTGGAAGAATACATAATGTAATTAAATCCTTCATAAGTAAGAGAAAAATCAAAGTTGTCTAAACGGTTATACATCTAAACAATATGATATAAATGTGGAAGTACCTCTGGGGGCTATCCTTGGTCCTTTATTATTCTTAATATTCATAAATGATCCCCCTGATAAAATTGTTTTGGAAATAGGTATATTTGCTGATGACACTACTCTCTATAACAGGCACGAGGGGAACATGAATTAACACATATCTAAGGAAATGGCAGAAACACTAGAGGAAGACCTCCAATCTGTAGTGGAATGGGGACAAAAATGGATGGTCACATTCAATACTGCCAAGACTAAGCTTGTCTCCTTCAATAATTATAAGAAACCTTCTCTACAACCAACAGCAATGGCCAAGAACACATTAACTGAAAGTACTTCCTTTAAACTCCTCGGCCTAACGTTTACAAGGAACCTGAACTGGAATAGATACATTGAGAGCATTGCCAAGGCTGCTGCAAAGAAGGTGAGCTCTCTCTACCGTGCTAGAAAACTACTTAGGCCTGAAAGTATCCTGTATCTCTATAAGGCCACCATTCGCCTATGTATAGAGTACTGTTGTCACATTTGGGCTGGTGCATCTGCTGCTTGTCTCTCACTCCTGGACAAGGTTCAAACGAGAGTTACCAACCTAATAGGTCCTGAACCTTCAGCCTCTATCCTATCGACGAAATGTTGCATCCCTCTGCCTGTTCTACAAGTACTTTAATGGTGAATGCTCTGACGAACTACAAGCACTTGTACCTCCTCGATGTGACTACCCCTGACAAGTAACTAAGTCCCATCCCTTTACAGTAGATGTCCGTAGATGTAAGAAAGCCTTTTACTCTAATAGTTTCTTCCCCAGAACTGCAAGACTTTAGAACTCCCTTCCGGGATTCTGCTTTCCCAACTGTACTGATATGCAGAAGTTCAAGTGTAATGTGAACAAACATCTTGCTACCTAATCTCCTTTCATAATGCCCCTACAACTTATGTCCCCGATAGTAGCCCCTATTTCAAAGTGGCAGTGTGCCTTGTTTGGGTGAAAATTGATTAAAAAAATATATATATAGATTTCTATGAGTCGTTCTGTTTATAATTATTTATTTAAAAAAAAACAAAAAAACTTACAGCCATTGAATTATAAGTGGTTTGCCACACTTATAGGTAAATGTACACTGAACAGATACCATAATACTTAAAGTTAAATTCAAATTTTGATATGTCTTTTAATTTAAACGCACCCCCCCCAAAAAAAATTGGGACACTGAAAACGTACATATTAAAACAATACTTTTTAATGTCGCATTATTTATTTGTAACGCAAAGTAAAAAAACATTTTCAGGATTATTTATTTATGTTGGTAGTGTAGAAGAAAATGTATGAATGTTTTTTAAGAAAGGTGTATTAAAAAATGGAGAATAAATTAAAAAAAAAAAAAAAAGGAAGGCGGTGGGTAAATCGCCGTTGTAAAATGCTCTTATGGTTGACAACGGGTTAAAATAGATTTATTTGTAAAAAAAATTGCGTTAAAATAACTTAAACGTAATACGGAAATGAACGATGTAAAAAAAAAATGCAGAAAGCATGAACAATTGTTTATTTTGAATAATTTAAACGCAAAAAAATCTGCAAAAGTTTTTGTTTATTTGTTCACACTGTTATGGGTTTATGTTTATGTACGCATGCGCAACTGGAAGTCGTAAACCGGATGTTGGGTTACAACACCCGTTACAAAGTCATTTGAGTTTTATAATTATATAGATATGGCTAACTGAACCTTTGACTTGATTTTCTTTTTATCTTCATTCTTACTTTGATTTTCTACAGAAATTACTCTCTTTTTTGTGCATCCAACATACTATATAGGTTATATTCCAATGACTCAAAGGAAAGAATTAGTCTACAATCATAATTTTGGTTTATATAATTTTATGCCTGTATATTCTTCGTTGCTGTCTTATCCATGTTTTTCTCTAATGAGCTTCATGATGGCACAAAGACATTTTCTATCATGCTAGCAAAACAAGAAAGCTATGAAGAATATAAAGGCATTTGCTTAATTATAATTAAAAAATTAAATAAATAAAATAAACCTAAATTACGTGTACAGATTCTTCTTTCCTTCGGACATTGAACTGTAATATTGTATATCTATGTTGATGATCATTGCAACGTCTTGTCAGGCGAGTGCTATTCCCTTAGACACTTAATGTCCATGAGCCCAAATGCCTGAGGGACTATCTATACAAAGATGACGTTACAGAGTTTTAGGTTTGTACGACAGCTAAGTCTCTCTCTCTCTCTCGGTTCAAAATGCTGAGATGCAGCAACAAGCAAGAGCAAGATAGCCAGCAACAAGTTAAACTGCAGACCAGCTTAATGCGGGTACTGGTCTCCCGCTTTATGGTTTTTTAAATCAGAGATTTGCTTCTCCTAGAAAGGTTGCCTTCACCACGGCTTACGGGAGCCCTCTCTACCCCAGCACACATACACACACACACAAATATGCACATGCTAGTTGGCCGTTGACCCAGAAAAGGGTTCATTCGCCCTTTGGAAGGTCTTGTTTTTAATTATTCAGGGAGACTAGCTGCCCTCCTCACCAAACAAGTCTGGTGGGGGAACCAGTTTAGTCGCCGGTGACCCAACCATGAGGCAGGTAGTACTGGGTTACATGGCACCAGTAGCATATGACATGACCTGACTATATATCTATGTATATATATGCATACGTGTAATAACTTTTCTGACCTCAGTTATTACTAGATCTATGACAACAGCATATTCTTTTCCTTGTTTTGATTCTCAGGTATATATCCATTGATATCTTATGTTTTTATGTAGAGTGATGTGGTCCTCGGTTGATTAATTGTGTCTGTGTCGTTACTCCCGAGAGTAAAAACAATGAAAAGAATATACTGTTGTCATAGCCCTAGTTATTATACATATGCATGTATACATATATGTTTAGGTACCTTGTCAGGACAGAAGATGACAGGTTCCTTAAAAGTAAAGCCTCTTATTTTTTAACTAAAAAGTTGAAGAGCTATGAAGACGAGAGTGGTACCATTTGGTGCTCCAGATTGTTATTATAAAAAATGAGAAACAAGAGCATAGCAATGCTCGAGAGAAGCTAACGAAACGTTGTAACGATATCGTCAAATACAATCTGAAAACCTTTAGCATGAACGTGGAAGCCTGAGAGAATTCTGATTAATCCTAGGAGAGTATGACTCCAGAGTGATCTGTTGGGCATAAGTATATCTATAGAGGAAGAATAAGATTTGAAGCAAAGCATAATCAATTCTGAAATTGGGCCAACTAAAAAAAGTGTCCTTTATATGTGTGGTTGCCAAAAGAGCACTTTTAGCTAGTTGGCGCAATTACCCCAAAGTATGGCGTATATATATATATATATATATATATATATATATATATGTTATTTATTTTTGTTTTTGCGATACGTCTTGAATGAATTCAATTATTAAAAAAAAATAAAAATAAATAACATATACGTAAATCGCGATATATCCGAACAGTCAGCGAGGTGGACGAGGAGTAAGGGTTTAGGCTTCTTACGATGGGGTCCCGATTTCGAATCTCGCTAGATTCAGCCACTCTGGTGAGTCGTAGACGACGAAACCCATGTCAGTGGATAGTTATATTTTAAAAATTATATATATATATATATATATATATATATATATATATATATATATACATACAGAGAGGGAGAGAGAGTCTTAGAAGTTTTTCAACCTTTAAAACCCATTCAGTTCCAAGTCTTTAGTTGGAAATTTCTTGCATTAGTCTTATTATTACAGGGATCATTAGTTGTTTACTATGGAAAACTGTTCCAAGGATTTAAAAATTGAACAGTATTTTACCTCATGGATCCCCCGTCAGTGTTGATCACTTCGCTTAAAAATAACAAAAATATTCCGGAAATCGGATCTAATTTTTTGCTCCAAATTAATTATTTACTAACCTATTTATGCTATTAAAATGTTCCCCATTACCTGCATTGTTTGTCTTTGTCTAAGAAAAAGAGTTGATTTAAAAACGCACACACACACACACACACACACACACACACACGTTCAGGTATATTGTTAACATGAACTAAAAAACAATTTCTTAAAAACTGCTCAATACGAATACAGAGCTTTTATAAAAATAAAATTATATATACATTGTAGATGGGATGACTTTGGAAGCACGCAAGTGACTCAGACATCCAGACGGCCGAGAGAGATGGATAAACTTACTTAGATTTTAAAAAAAGTCACAGTTCCTTCAGCTTTTCGGGTGGCCTGGCCTTCAGGGAAACTTTTATTTATTTATAGTTAATTAATTTTTTTATTTTATAACTACGAAATTCATTTTGAGTCTCGACGAAACATGAAAATGCTGAAACGTTTATTGATTCGCGTAAAATTCTTACAAGTATTATTTAATTCCAGGTTAATATTTTCCAGAGTTAAAACAACCAATGAAGTTTTAACGATAATACAAGAGTGCTCAATACCGAAGTAGGGCAAGATATACTTTTTATTTGTTTTACATAAGCTTTGATATTTCGCTACACATTCCTGAGCATGTTTCGGTCAGCCAATTACTAGTAACTAGAAACCTCTTCAGTCGATGTTGCTTTTTTTATAAGCAACATCGAGTAAAAAGATTTCTAGTTACTAGTAATTGGCTGACCGAAACATGCTCAGGAATGTGTAGCGACATAATGCTTATGTGTGTGTGTGTATATATATATATATATATATATATATATATATATATAGAGAGAGAGAGAGAGAGAGAGATTGTACTGCTTGTCGCGAAGTGAATAAAACCAAGTTGAACGAAATAGTCACTTAATACATATTTTGGTAATTATCAGATTTATCATAATTTTCTTTGTCTTCATTTGGAAAAGAAAACTATTTCATATAACTTGCCCCATATAGATGTTAGTGTGGCTTAAAATTCCATTAATGTTCTTCAGATAGGTAATTACTTTTTCCAATACGTATTTCATTCGGTTTATTTTTAATCAAAGAAATAATCTATTGCTATATTTACGGACAAAGAGGTCAGTAATCTAATACAGATAGAAAAAAAACATGTCTCAAAAAATATATCCAGTATGAAATGAGGTTAATTAACATAACAAGGAACAGGTTATTCAACTGCTGTGGATATTGATCTTTGGCTCAAAATTCCGATAGCGGAATTAGTTATTTTGAAAAATTATTAGCTTCACATATTTAGCTGAAGAGATTGAACCACTAAGCTCAGAGTATCTTGGATAATGCTTCAACAACTAAGCTTTCTGTTTTTTTGTTTTCTCGCGTTTGGAGGGAAATAAATGAGGTTTAAGAAATGACTTGATTTTAAAGTAGCAATTAAGGCAAGGATTGATCAACATCTCTTGACCTGTGATCATGCCCTTAGTAATGTTAGCCACGGATAATAAGTGTCATTAATTATTAATTTTTTTACTTATTTTTTTTAAAGTTTGTCACGATTTTATGGTTGAATTTTAAAAGATATCAATATCAATTAGGTCAGAGGATTCATATGGAGATGCCTCCTCCCAAACATATATTTTGTGCTATTTTTGTTCAACTTCTTTTAATGACGAGAGTGTCTGTGAATTAATGAAATACTTCATGAATTCAAATTTCTTTGTTTGCAAAGTCAATGGCATGGAACAAAATCAATTCTTTAAAAATAATATTGAATTTTGATCCAATGATTCTAAAAGGTTTCATTTCGTAGTTTGAAAAATAAAGAGAAACTATTGGATAAATAAATTTAAAAAAAAACTATGCACACACACACACACTTATAAAACTGTCATCCTTTCAAAATTATATACAATGTTCATTTTGTGCATTTTCTTGAATTCATATATATAGTGAGAGAAAGATATAGTTTGGTATTTTACGTATGTTTCCAGAGATATATTTTGAAAATGATTAATGGGTTTAGAAGCAGGACAAGTTGTTGTAGTAATTTTTAAATTATTTGGTATTTCAAATGTTCTGTGTTTTTATCGGGAATAATTAGAGAAGAAAAATGTTCCATTTCCGGTTTCTCTTTTTTGTTTTTATTATTTCCTCGATGATAAAAAGCAGGGTGTTTGAAACATTGAATAATAAAAAAATATGTTAAAACAACAAAAACGGTTTATGCTTCGAACGCTACTAACCATTTTGAACATACAACCACACCCACACATATATATATATATATATATATATATATATAACTATTTCATTTATTCACATAAATTTACTATACGAAAGTATAGATTTATGCGTAAACTTTAAGTATTTACTTCAAAAGTGCTCAATACGTAGGTAGAGCTAGTTAGTAATTTATAAAATATATATGGCGATTAAGCTACACTGAATATTCTGCGTTTCATCCAACTATAGGATTCGTCAGGCTTATGCGCGAATTCTGTCGTTGCTTCTTGTTTTTATACATGTTGAGGATTTCTAGTCGGCCAATCAGCTTTCTAGGCATGCATTTTATCAAACAAAGGATCTGTTTTAGAGCTAGGTTAGTGGTTTTAGGTGGCCGTTCTGCTTTTTTTTTATATACATATAAATATACCTATGTGTACACAATAATGCATATATATATATATATATATATATATATATATATACACACATATGCGTGTGATCGTTTATGTATATTCATGTTTATACATGAATATACATAAACGATCACACGCATATGTGTATATATATATATATATATGCATTATTGTGTACACATAGGTATATTTATATGTATTGGCCAACTAGTAATCCTCAACATGTATAAAAACAGGAAGCAACGACAGAATTCGCGCATAAGCCTGACGAATCCTATAGTTGGATGAAACGCAGAATATTCAGTGTAGCTTAATCGCCATATATATTTTATAAATTACTATATATATATATATATATGTTTCAGGTTAAAAAATCTAAAAGTACAAATTATTCTTGTCGCCTAACGATGTCTTAAAGAATGACACACAGTAAATTTATTGTAGCAACTAATGGTAATTTTGTTTACCTAGATTGGATAAAAGTGTGTATATATATCTCGTATATTTGAACGTATAAGACGACCGTTAAAGTTTTAAAAAATCATATTTAAAAACCAATATTTCATAAGATACCGGGTGTTGCAATCTCTAGCCTAGGCTAAACAAACATCGTTTCGGGATTTAGCAGTCGTCTTATACAACCGATATATGATAAATTTATTAAAATTTGCTCCAATTTTGTAGCTCGTCTTATACGCCGAAATATACATTACATATTATATATATATATATATATATATATATATATATATATATATATATATATATACACTAATTCTTCAGCATTGGTATTGTTCTTAAGCAATAGAAATAAGGTTAACTTACCATATAGTAGTCATCCACGTTGAATGTTATAAAGGCAATAAATTACTTTCCTTACATTTTTTCCTATCATATATAGGAACGTCTAAATATATATTTCTTATGGAAATAAGTATCGATGAGTGAGTGCGTTTCACCGTTCTTAAAGCTTATCTACATGGCTATGTCTAGAGTCAAGACCAGATCCCATATGTCGGCAAAACGTGAACACGTCTGTGGATTATTTCCATAATAAATCTAATCTATAAAACTCACTATGTCTGTCTGTCTGTCTCTATATTTTCAAACTATCTCTTCCGAAACTAAAAGTCCCAGAGCGGCGTTAGGGGCCTCAAATGATTGGATTTTTTATGAACCTTTTTCTTTTATGGGTTTTTAGCCGATTATAATTGTTTTTAAGAGGTCCAAAATTAAAAAAAAAAAAATCGTTATAAATTTTGTACATTCATCTTAGTTTATTTTTAATGACTTCATATGCGTGTCACCTTGGTACAGTGGTAACGTCATCAGCTTTGAATGCTACGGTTTTGCTTTCGGTTTCGATTCTAGTTGATGAACCCAGATACTTCTTTTTTACTTTTCAAATCACGATTATAATAATATGTACGAAATCTGGACAAATTTAAATGTCTTATTTAAGCGTATTTGACGTTCGGGCAGAGTCGCCCTCGCCCCGCTAATAAATAGATATATTGTTAATATTTATTTTAAACTATTATAATTATAAAACCCTTTAGGAAATTAAAGTGGGTCCCTCTTTGCTTTGATTTATTTATTGATTGGATTTTATTATTGGTATTATTTTCTGTGATGTAAGTTAGTTAACCTCTATCTAAATGTAAGTCCCGTTCTTTTAATATTACTTTATGGAAGGAAATAAACTGTAGACGTTGTTATGTAGTTTAATTGTGTCTGAGTTTATCATGAGCGCTGATCCCAGAAGTCTTCACCGAAATTTATTTTAAACTATTTTAATGGGTTTAGGTTTTTTAAAATTAAAAGAATATGATTAAACTAACCAAACAAATTTTTACTATTTTATCAGGTGGAATATGAACTTAGTGTCAAATCTTGTTACTCATGCTTGAGTCACCTCATACAACCAATTCTACACTTAACTTTAAAAGCACATACTGTTACATAATATGTAACAAGGCTCAGGTGTTTTCAACATGTTAAGATTCAAAGCTAAGTGTCCAGAATAAGCCATATATAGTTTCAGAATAGTTTCTGATGGTTAGTTGTTCTACACAAGTTCTGGAGGTGACTGGTTCGCAGTAGACAGAATAGTTTCTGATGGTTAGTTGTTCTACACAAGTTCTGGAGGTGACTGGTTCGCAGTAGACAGAATAGTTTCTGATGGTTAGTTGTTCTACACAAGTTCTGGAGGTGACTGGTTCGCAGTAGACAGAATAGTTTCCGATGGTTAGTTGTTCTACACAAGTTCTGGAGGTGACTGGTTCGCAGTAGACAGAATAGTTTCTGATGGTTAGTTGTTCTACACAAGTTCTGGAGGTGACTGGTTCGCAGTAGACAGAATAGTTTCTGATGGTTAGTTGTTCTACACAAGTTCTGGAGGTGACTGGTTCGCAGTAGACAGAATAGTTTCCGATGGTTAGTTGTTCTACACAAGTTCTGGAGGTGACTGGTTCGCAGTAGACAGAATAGTTTCTGATGGTTAGTTGTTCTACACAAGTTCTGGAGGTGACTGGTTTGCAGTAGACAGAATAGTTTCCGATGGTTAGTTGTTCTACACAAGTTCTGGAGGTGACTGGTTTGCAGTAGACAGAATAGTTTCCGATGGTTAGTTGTTCTACACGAGTTCTGGAGGTGACTGGTTCGCAGTAGACAGAATAGTTTCCGATGGTTAGTTGTTCTACACAAGTTCTGGAGGTGACTGGTTTGCAGTAGACAGAATAGTTTCCGATGGTTAGTTGTTCTACACGAGTTCTGGAGGTGACTGGTCTGCAGTAGACAGAATAGTTTCCGATGGTTAGTTGTTCTACACAAGTTCTGGAGGTGACTGTTTCGCAGTAGACAGAATAGTTTCTGATGGTTAGTTGTTCTACACAAGTTCTGGAGGTGACTGGTTTGCAGTAGACAGAATAGTTTCCGATGGTTAGTTGTTCTACACGAGTTCTGGAGGTGACTGGTTCGCAGTAGACAGAATAGTTTCTGATGGTTAGTTGTTCTACACAAGTTCTGGAGGTGACTGGTTTGCAGTAGACAGAATAGTTTCCGATGGTTAGTTGTTCTACACAAGTTTTGGAGGTGACTGGTTTGCAGTAGACAGAATAGTTTCCGATGGTTAGTTGTTCTACACAAGTTCTGGAGGTGACTGGTTTGCAGTAGACAGAATAGTTTCCGATGGTTAGTTGTTCTACACAAGTTCTGGAGGTGACTGGTTTGCAGTAGACAGAATAGTTTCCGATGGTTAGTTGTTCTACACAAGTTCTGGAGGTGACTGGTTTGCAGTAGACAGAATAGTTTCCGATGGTTAGTTGTTCTACACGAGTTCTGGAGGTGACTGGTTCGCAGTAGACAGAATAGTTTCCGATGGTTAGTTGTTCTACACAAGTTCTGGAGGTAACTGGTTCGCAGTAGACAGAATAGTTTCTGATGGTTAGTTGTTCTACACAAGTTCTGGAGGTGACTGGTTCGCAGTAGACAGAATAGTTTCTGATGGTTAGTTGTTCTACACAAGTTCTGGAGGTGACTGGTTTGCAGTAGACAGAATAGTTTCCGATGGTTAGTTGTTCTACACAAGTTCTGGAGGTGACTGGTTTGCAGTAGACAGAATAGTTTCCGATGGTTAGTTGTTCTACACAAGTTCTGGAGGTGACTGGTTCGCAGTAGACAGAATAGTTTCTGATGGTTAGTTGTTCTACACAAGTTCTGGAGGTGACTGGTTTGCAGTAGACAGAATAGTTTCCGATGGTTAGTTGTTCTACACAAGTTCTTAAGGTGACTGGTTTGCAGTAGACAGAATAGTTTCTGATGGTTAGTTGTTCTACACAAGTTCTGGAGGTGACTGGTTTGCAGTAGACAGAATAGTTTCTGATGGTTAGTTGTTCTACACAAGTTCTGGAGGTGACTGGTTTGCAGTAGACAGAATAGTTTCCGATGGTTAGTTGTTCTACACGAGTTCTGGAGGTGACTGGTTCGCAGTAGACAGAATAGTTTCTGATGGTTAGTTGTTCTACACAAGTTTTGGAGGTGACTGGTTTGCAGTAGACAGAATAGTTTCCGATGGTTAGTTGTTCTACACAAGTTCTGGAGGTGACTGGTTTGCAGTAGACAGAATAGTTTCCGATGGTTAGTTGTTCTACACAAGTTCTGGAGGTGACTGGTTTGCAGTAGACAGAATAGTTTCCGATGGTTAGTTGTTCTACACAAGTTCTGGAGGTGACTGGTTTGCAGTAGACAGAATAGTTTCTGATGGTTAGTTGTTCTACACAAGTTCTGGAGGTGACTGGTTTGCAGTAGACAGAATAGTTTCCGATGGTTAGTTGTTCTACACGAGTTCTGGAGGTGACTGGTTCGCAGTAGACAGAATAGTTTCTGATGGTTAGTTGTTCTACACAAGGTCTGGAGGTGACTGATTCGCAGTAGACAGAATAGTTTCTGATGGTTAGTTGTTCTACACAAGTTCTGAAGGTGACTGCTTTGCAGTAGAAAGTTCTCGAGTTGAAATCCACAGAGCAAAAGATTCTTCCCGTGTTGACATGAAGAAAACATATGCGAAATTGCTACAGAAAGGTTTAATATTTATGGAGCAATTCTGGTTTCTGATTGGTTGGGAGCAGAATGTCAATTAATTCGATTCATCAGTTCCTAGCAGCATCGTTTATAAATAGAATTTCCCGTCTGTGCTGTGCGCGATCATGCCCCATTATCAAAATATTGCAACAATATTTCAATATTAATAACGAAGCTACATGGTTACAATATTAAAAAAAACAAGAGCTAAATGATTACAATAATAAAAAATAACAAAGCTAAGCGGTTAGCATATAAAAGAATTAATAAAGCCAAGTAGTTTTAATATTAAATATACTACTGCTTAAGAGGTTACAATATTAAAAAAATAACAAAGCTAAGTGTTTACAATATTAAAAAAATTAAAGCTATATGTTTACAATAACAAAGCTAAATTATTACACTAATAAAAAATAAAGCTAAGTGGTTAAAATATAAAAGAATTAAAGCCAAGTTGCTTCAATATTAAAAATAACACAGCTTAAGTGGTTACAATATTGAAAAAAAAAAACTAAGTGGTTACAATATTTTAAAATGTGATCGTAAAAATTTGAATAATTTTCATTTTTGGTCTTCATTTTTTTTTTTTTTTTAACATTTCCTATATGATTAAATTGATCACAAAAATGTTGCAGTTTTAATTAAGAAAATAAGTGAACAGACATTTTGGAACATAGAAATATGTGAGCATGAAATCAAAAGCTGTACAATCTCATCTCCTCAGCTTTAAACTCAGTCAAACTAAGATTTATCATTATCTTGGACACGGAATCTTTTCTTGCAAATTCTCATTAAAAGACTGGAGTATACATATAATGGGGATTACATGAACAGGTAGGAGGTAGGGACTAATTCCGGTTTCACAAATGGTAAGTGAATGCCATCAATAATCTTGGATGTATAGAGAGAAAGAAAGATGAAAAAATAAATGGAGAGGGAGAGACAGAAATAGAGATATCTCATTATCACAAGGTATTATCACATCTAAGCATGTTTCAAAGCTGTAGAATTTGGCGTTTCGATCATGCGGCAGGTGAGCAGGGTTGTGAGGTGGAAAGGGGTAATTTGAAAGGACATGCAAAGTGGAATGGTAGAAAAAAAATGACAAAACAAAATACAAGAACCGATATTCTGAAGATACGTCTAATCGATTTGCATGTTAAGTGCTTCAAATGCCACTTTAAACTAAAATGTGACAGACCACTGAAATGCCAATTTAAACTGAAATATCATAAACCACTGAGATGCCATTTCAAACTAAAATGTGACACACCATTGAAATGCTATTTAGTACATTAGTAAACTGGTGAAAATATTATTTCAAAATTAAGCTTGACAGATCAATGAAAATTTATTTCTAAATTGAAAAACCCATTTAAAATTTAAAGATCATAGAGTGAATATGCTATTTCAGACTGAACATCTGAACAGATGAGAAACCAATGAAAATGATATTTCAAACTTGAGGATCCCAAATATAAAAAATGCTGTTTGGAAACTGCTTGACAGACCGTAAATATACATATTTGTCAAGGGAATTGCTATTTCAAACCCAGGAGTGACAGACCAATAAAATGCTATTACAAACTGAAGTGCAACAGATCAATAATAGTTCTATTTCAAACAACTGTGACAGATCAACAAACAGACAAAGCCTCACACACAGATACAAGGTCGCATTCATAAAATAAGGTCTATGATCAGAATCAATCAGATTAAGTAGACTGGCTAATAAGATGGAGCGTCTTTTCCATCAGACTGAGCTGAGATGATCATCTCCGATAATAATGATGATAATGATGATGATAAAGAAGAGGATGGAAGTAGAGGACAGAAAGTTGAAAAGGTTGGGTGAGAAAATGAATTAAAAGAGGAAAAAATGAAGACGGTAATATGCATAAGATATAATGAGTACAACGTTTCTGTGACTGACCTTGATGGAGAAAAAATAATGAGAGGGAAAGTGAAGATTTGGTGTAAAGTAAAAATAAAAACGATTGTCATAAAATAAAAGTTGTAGAAATATATATATATATAAAAAAAGAAATAATATGCAGTTAAAATGAACTAAAAATAAAGATATTGAATAAAAAAAATTGAAACTTATTACTGTCAAAGCTGATAAGGGGTGTAGCAGCTTTTTTGCTACTGCATGGCAGTTCAAGTGGCCAAAGCAAAATGGTTTGATTTTGATCAAAGACTTACTTTTACATTTGGAGGCAAAGGAATTGAGAAACTGACTTTTGATCTCGGATTTGAACCAAGAATTATATCGTCTAACTAGAGAAGATGGAAAAATGCACGGTTAAAGAAATCCACTGATGTTGAAAAATTCACGGATGGAAAATAAAATGTCCGATTTCATGTCGGTGAGCCAAGAAACATAGAAAGGAGTAATTTGAGACGGTTGGTAGAAATAGACTAAAATCTTAATACTTATATTTTTAGCCAGTTGCCTCTTTTTCTTATATAAATCTTCCTGAAAGCAGACTCAAGAAATTTAACCCTATCTCCCTTGAGCGTCGACGATTACACACTGATCACATTATAGGATACTTAATCGTTATTTTTATATACTTTGAGAACTACTATTCACTCCTGCACCAGAAAGAAGTCTACACAGACACTAGAGGAAATTATTTCATGGGCGATTTCGATTGAATCAGTCAGGATCTATGGACCTTGAAATAGTCACCCAAGAACATGTACGTGACATACGAAAAAAAATCACATCAAAACCTTTTAAAAGACAGAGAATCCATAGACATGGCAAAAGTAAAAAGATAGCCGGCAAATAATTATTCATACTTGTCTAAATTTGGAAACGTTAATCATTTTTTTTCCGGCAGTTTCAGTTCACTTAGTTCTCTCTGTTTGTAGTTGTATTTATGCAATAGTATTCTATTATTTCAGGTTTACAAGACTATATTTTGCTGAAATTACATATAAAGTTACAAAAATGAAATTACATATAAAGACACAAAAATCATGTGTCACTTGAGTGACACATGATTTTTGCCTATTTTCGATTATATTAAATCTGAGATAATAAAGTTATAAATAATACTCACATGATTAAAATGGTTAAAAATAAAAACATACTTGCATAGTAGTTTGTCTATGGGTCCAGAATTTTGTAAAACGACATATAATAATGATTGTTATTGAACATGGCTTGCATAAACATGTGAAAGTTTCATCTTCTCTATAGAGCCGAATCCCCATCCAAAGCCTGGATCTAACCTACAACTATGTAATCGATAGTTGACAGCTCTCACCACCAAACCATGGGACAGGCGCTATTGATAAATGATATATACTATGTTTTTACATAAACAGTGACTGCTACTTGACCGTGCTTTATTTTTTTTTTGTTATAAAGAACTTTGCATTGTGCTAAATAGTAGCAGACGATATCATAAACGACAATGATCAAACATAAAAGGCGCTTATATTTAGTCATCCGCAGACAAACTGTTTCGCAAAGAGCTGCAATACAATGAAACAGCTAATGCACTCTTCTCAAGCCAGGGAACTATCTAGTCAACATATACGTTTTATATTACTATTTTACTTATATGCACATGAAATATTAAAAGCTAATATAATATATTGCTTACACACTTTTAGTATTCACTTTAACAGTGATTAATATGTGTGAGTTAGAGCGTTGTATTTGTATAAAATATATTTATGAGAATATGTTACACAGAAACATTCCGGTTTCATTCTCGAAATATATCATCAGGCTAAATCCACGAATTTATTGTTTGTGATTGCTTTTATATCTAAGTAGTGTCTACTCTAGCTAACTAATCAATCAAATTCGTTAGTACTATTACCTTTCCTTGCCTTATCATTTTCATTGACTCATGGGCGAACTCCCTTTCAAACAAAGGCTTGTCAGCTCTTTGATATTTCGAGTGCGTTCCACCTTTAAGTGGATTAAGAGGTGACATTACTTTAACATGTGGGTACTGATATAATTTATTTGTTCTATTTAATTTTTACCTGTTCTAATTTCAAGTTTTGACGACAGGCTACTAGATCCCACCCCCACACTGTAGAGGTCCCTAGATGTAAAAGATCTTTTTACTCCAATAGTTTCTTCCCCAGAACCGCAAGACTCTGGAATTCCATTCCAGGTCCCTGCTTCCCCAACAGTACTGACGTGCAGAAGTTCAAGTGTAACGTGAACCGACACCTTGCTGCCCAAATCCCTACATAGTACCCCAGTAGTTGTTGCCCCTGATAGTAGCCCCCTACACCAAAGTGGCAATTTGCCTTGTTTGGGGTGAAAATGTAATAAAAAAAAAAAATAAAAAAAAATAAAAACAAATTTAAAAGAATAAATTTTTAATATTTAACATGCCTGTTTGGATGAGAATTCCTTAAAAGAACGTTTTAATTCGTCAGATTAACAGGTGACTTTACTCTAACGGAAACTAAAATAATTCATGTGTTCTATTTTAATATCTGTTCTAGTTTCAATTTTTGATGATAAAAACAAATTTTAAAAATAAGTTTTTAATATTTTTTTAGCGAATCCACCCACATACATGTATGTATATGCATGCCTTTTGCATGGGAATTCATTTTAAAATTTAACAAAATTATATCTATCAATAAATATTGAAATAAGATCATGAATTAGTATTACAAATCTCTACCAAATAAATAAATAAAGACTAGTAAAAATGTCTACAGTAATATTTGATTCAGTGAAGTTATATAAACAAACTAAAGGGAGGTAACTGTGAAGATTATTGGGTGCTTATACAGATAAAGCAACAGATAGAAATCATATTCCAAATAAAATATCTTTGATAAACTTAGGTTTTTAATTTTATCCTCTTCTAATCAGCATCACTCATATTTCTGCATCATTCTCGTCACTCCTTCTACGTCTTTTCTTCTTCTCCTTGTCATTATTGTTTCTTTTTTCTTCCCCCCCTACCTTTTTATCACATCTCTTTCCCATCCTTCCAGGCTTTTCTTCTATCCTCAAACCACTTATTGTTCCCTCTTTTTCGATTTCTCATCTACTCCATTTTCGCTTTCTTCTATTTCTAAACCCCCTAAAGACAATGATAACTCAATAAAAAGATGGAGTTATCATCACAGACATATCTTGCCCTCAAAATAACTATTTTATACACAATGCTTTAAGTAAAAAGAAGATGAAAAAACAACTAAAATATATACCTCTCACAACATTAAAAGAGGATTGTCAACCTTTTGGGTTATTGACTTTCCATGAAAAGGACACGATAATCTAACTCTAAATAAGTCCTGTGGCACCGTCATTCATGCCGTGCATCACATATTTTTGGACATGTGCTAAATAAAGTATCAATTTGCTAGAATGTGCATTTTTTTGTTTTTGAATTTTTGAGATAAGGAGTGATAATTTGTTTTATTTGAATTATTCAGACTACTGTTCTCATCTTGAATGTGATTTACACAACGACCGAAAGGTCGATGTAACCTCTTATCTTCTTCAAGTGTATCTTGTCATTTAGTTGTCTCTTTTGAAAATTGAAGTTTCAATCCTCAGTTCGGGTGACATTTAAATAAAATGTAAATTACTTAGGACTTCTACCCAGTCATGTCTGACAGAAAGAAAGCATACTTTCACATGGATTAAATAAAGGGTTCAATTCGAAATGCTGTGCAGATTTTCGACTTCAACAAGATACACCTAAAGAAGGTTATAGGTTACATCAACCAGTACACTGTGCACTCGTGATGAGATCAATAGTCCAAATAAACTGAATACTATGAATACATTTTCTGTTTCTGATTTTTTTTAGATGAGGAGTGATAATTTCTATTATTTGGATTATTCGAACTATTGTTCTCATCTAATGAGTTATTTGCACAACATTTTGGCCAATGTAATCACCAAACTTCTTCAGGTGTATTTTGTCAAACTCTGAAATCTTTCTGTCAAACTTGGGCATCTGCACAGAATTTTTCACAGAACCGTTATTTAATCTGTGCAGTTTTTAGAGTTCGACAAGATACAACTGAAGAAGGTCGGAGGTTACATCTTCCAAAACAGAGTGAGAATAACATTCAAAATGAGAACAGTAGTCCAAAGAATCTTAATAATACAAGTGCATTTTTGTATTGCCTGCATGTGTAATTTTAAAAGACAGTTTCATGGTTTGTAAGTTAATCCGCATCCTGATGGGAAATGTGCAAGTTTTTAGTTTTGTTTATTAAATACCCGAGATTGCCTTGTTTCTTGTATTCTTGGTTATTTTGGTTTTGGTTTGATGTGTTTTACTGAATATCGAACCCCGTTGTTATTTCATTACAAAATACAACACCTATTATAAACAATATATTGTATACAATTCATTAAACACATTGTTATTTTCATCATAGCTGAAGTGAGAATCGTGTTTTCAAATAGTATTCTAATCGGTCCCACTTTATCAACTAAGCTCCAGCCCCTGTCCCATCGCCGCAATGTTGCATCACTGTTCCTGTTTTACAAATATTTTAATGGAATATTTTCTGATGAACTCGTTTCACTTGTACCCCCTCAATGTACATATTCCCAACAAACCCGCTAAGCAATAAGATCTCACCCCTTCTCTGTTGTTGTCCCTAAATGCCAGAAAGCTTTCTATTCTAATAATTTCTTCCCTTGAACAGCTAGACTTTGGAATTCCCTTCCTGTTGTCTACTTCCCTGGCTGTACTGATATGCAGAAGTTTACATGTAACATAAACAAATATCTTGTTAATCTTTCCTAAACATAGCCCCAAATAGTAGCCCTTTACGTCCACGTGGCCAGATGCTTTGTAAGGGGTGAACATGAGTAAAAAAGGAGTATTCTAAGCAAAGCAGAACATATTTTCCTGAACCAACATGGATATGTTATGTAGTTGATCCGAGCTGAACAATTATTATGATTGATGTTATAAAATAGTGCTATATCCTTACTTGGGGACATAAATGAATGGTCACATTCAATGCTGCCAAGACTAAACTGGTTTCCTTCAATAATTACAAGAAACCTTCTCTGCCACCAATAGCAATGCCCAGTGACTCCCTGTCGTAGAGTACATCTTTCAAACTGCTTGGCCTAACGTTCACAGGAAACATGAGTTGGAACAATTATATTGAAAACATTGCCAGGGCCGCTGCGAAAAAGGTAGGCTCTCTCTACCGTGCTAGAAAACTACCGACACCTGAAAGTATCCTGTACTTCTATAAGGCCACCGTATGGAGTATTGTTGTCACATTTGGGCTGGTGCATCTGCTGCTAGTCTCTCGCTCCTAGACAAGGTTAAAAAAAGAGTCGCCAATCTGATAGGCCCTGAACTGGCATCTAAGCTTCAGCCTCTGTCCCATCGACGAAACGTTGCATCCCTCTGCCTGTTCTACAAGTATTTTAATGGTGAATGCTCTGACGAACTGCAGACACTTGTGCCCCCACGACGTAGACACCCTCAACAAACCCGACAGGCAGCTAAATCCCACCCCCCACACAGTAGAGATCCCTAGATGTAAAAGATCTTTCTACTCCAGTAGTTTCTTCCCCAGAACCGCTAGACTCTGGAATTTCATTCCAGGTCCCTGCTTCCCTAACTGTACTGACATGCAGAAGTTCAAGTGTAACGTGAACCGACATCTTGCTGCCCAAATCCCAACATAGTGCCCCAGTAGTTGCTGCCCCTGATGTAGCTCCCTACACCAAAGTGGCAATGTGCCTTGTTTGGGGTGAAAATGTAATTAAAAAAAATACAGCGAGAAACACGGGGTTATGGGTGAAAAACAAAGGGTTTTATTTACAAGGGAATATATGTAACATAAGAGTTACTCGACATCTTTTCTTATTCTTTTCCTCTCTTTTTTCCTTCTCTCTCAGTCACATGAGAGGGTATAGTTCATTTCATCTATGAAGGGATGTTAGGTAATTCCATTACATCACCTTCTTCCCAAGCTAAAATCTTGCATATAATTTTGCTTCTACCATTTTTTCCTTCTTAGACTTTATCCAAAAAATTCGGTCGTTTTCCTTTCACTTCTCACTATTTGTGTTTGCCGATTTTTTACGTTCAGAGAGTGACTGGATTTCTGAGTTACTAGTACTTCCTTGTTTGGAGGTTGTATATGGAAAGTATCATATAGCACTTCCATTGGTAACTCTTGGTTTCTGACTGTTTCTATGTATCGGGGTCTCAGTTGGTTAATATGTTTTTTGTGGAAAAAAAGTCTGCCCTTTTACGAGGGGCGTGCAATAAGTAATGCCGCTGACGCACTTCCAGTTATCTGATCTAGCTGAAATTTTGCATGTGAAATAATTTGTATCTCTACGGGTTATGTGGCAAATTATAGCTCTGAACTAATTGTGGTTTCTGTTTTACAGGTGTTTGAACTGAGTCAGGTGTGAAATGGAGCCTGTTGAATGTTGAGCAGTGATCCAGTTTTTGTATTTGAAAGGACGCACACCACAGGAGACTTTTGATGAAATGAAAGAAACTTATGGTGATAATGTCCCATCATATGATCTTATAAAACGCTGGCATCGTGAATTCAAACATGGCCGGAAGTCTGTGGAAACAGCTTCCAAACCTGGTCGCCCCCCCCCTTCTGCCATTAATGAGGCATCTGTCCGTTAAGTTGAGGCTGCCATTTTGGAAGATCGGCACATTACTATTCGTCAAATAGCCCAATATGTCAAGATTAGTACAGGGTCTATGAAAACTATCATTCATGACCATTTGCATATGCATAAGGTGTTTGCCAGATCGATTCCCAGGTTGCTCACACCATTCCAGAAGCGAGAACACATTGAGTGCTCAAGGATGAATTTGGAGATGTGCCAAGAAGATGAGTTAAAGTTTTTCAAAAGACTGATTACACAGGATGAAACTTAGGTCCATCACTATGATCCAGAGACCAAAGCCCAGTCAATGCAGTGGAAGCACTTGGACTCACCACCTCCAAAGAAGGCAAGGGTGCAGCCCTCTGCTTGCAAGGTCATGCTCACAGTCTTCTGGGACCAGGACGGAGTAGTGATGACAGATTTCCTGGCAAAGTGTACCGCAATTACAGGAACCTACTTTGCTTCACTTTTGAGGAAATTAAGGGAAGCTATCAAAATCAAGAGGTGGGGCAAGATCAGCAAAGCTACCCTCCTCCTGCAGGACAACGCTTCAGTCCACAACTCGCATGTCGCCAGATCAGAAGCACGGGCGGGTTGTTATGAAATCCTTCCCCATCCTCCCTACTCCTGACCTTGCACCCTCTGACTTTCACCTATTCCCAGACATGAAGTTGTTTTTGAAAGGAAAGCGTTTCTCAGATGATGCAGTCTTGGTTTCTGAAGTCACGTCGTGGTTGGAGGACAACCTGGAGTGTTCTACAAAATGGTCTCCAGAGCTGCATCAAACGATGGGAGAAATGCCCAACTCTGGATGCTTCCTATGTAGAGAAAGGCTAATAACTGTGCCAAGTTTCGTTGCTCTACTGCTATGGAAAGTGGGTCAGGGGCATTACTTATTGCACGCTCCTCGTATAATGTAAACCATTCTCCTAATTCTTATTGAGATTATACCTTCTTCCCAAAAACTCTTCCTTGCCCGATAATTTTTGAAGAAAAATTCATCCCCGTTATTGACAGTCTTGTACCTTACATTATCCTTGGTACTCTTTTTTACTTTTTCTCTTGGGATTAACTGGTCGAACACCAAACGTACCTTCCTGGCAAACATAATTTCAGCTGGGGATAATTTAGCATTTGTATTTGGATTTGGTGTTATCTTATATATTGCTAAGAATTTTTGAATGCTTTTTTCTTCCGTGTCGATATTATTATTCTTTTTTAAAGCTCATTTAAAAGTATCAACAAATCTTTCCGCTTGTTTGTTTGATCGAGGGTTAAAAGTTGGTGTTGTAATGTGTTCAATGGCCAGTGCCTTACAGTAGTGCTTGAATTCTTGACCTTATCACTAACAATTGTTTTGGAACTCCAAACCGACTAAATACCTCGTCCAGCGCTTTTATTGTGTTTGTTTTTATTGTGTTTGCTTTTATTGTGTTAGGGTGTTTGTATTTAAAAATGTCTGGCCATTTTGACATACTGTCTACGATTACTAGGTAATAATATCCCTTGAGAGGTCTTGTGTAATTGATATGGATATGTGTCCGGGGTAGATCTGTTTTAGGCCAATGTTACATCCGTATGGGGGGGGGGATCTTGTGGCTAGTTGGCAACCTTTATATAATTTCACCATTTTCCCAATGTCCTGATCCATTCCAGGCCAGTATGTGAATCCTCTCATCAGGGCCTTCATTCTGGAGATTCTAGGATGTCCCATGTGGAATTCCTTTAGGATTTTCTTTTCTAATACTTGCGGTATTACCACTCTGTCTGCGTACATCAGAGTTTCATCACACATAGAAAATAGAAACACTTTTAATCCTTTTCTATTCTTTTCATCTTGTCCCATTTGTTGTTTTTTTTATCTTATTAATATATTTATCTGTTTTTGCTGCTTTCTTTATTTCCTCAAGTGTAACAGAAAGTTCCCTAACAGTATTTAATAATATATCTGTTAGTTCATTTTCTTGTATTAGTGCTGCTATAACAGTTTCTTCAAATTCAGTTTTACTGGGGATAAATCTTGACAAACCATCTGCATGTGCAATGTTACTAGATGCTAGGTGTTTCATTTTGAAATCGTAATTGAGCAAAATAATACTCCTTATCTGTAATCTATTTGCCGTATGAGTAGGAATCCTTTTTTCGAACCAAAGATGAAAGATATTCCAAAAATCGATAGTAATGGTTTATGGTCCGTTTCCTTCACTACATTATCTGGTCTAGGCATGTCTCTAATTGCTTCTGTCCTATTTGGGTTAGGTCTTCTACCTTTCCAATCAATTATTTGTCCTAAATATTTAATCTTGTCCTTACCGAAATTACATTTTTCGAGAGCCACTTTAAATCTGTAGTCTTCTATTTTCTCGAATACCTTCCGAATATCGTTTTTATGTTCGTCAACATTTTTGCTTCTTATCAAAATGTTGTCTAAATAAGCCATTGCAAAATCCAAGCCTGCTAGCATGGCATCCATAATTTGTTGGAATGAATTTGGTGCTACTTTCAACCCAAACAGCAATCGTTTTAGGGAAAATAATCCTTTATGAGTATTCATTGTCAGGTATTTAGGACAATTTTCGTGGACATTGACCTGCAAATATGCTTCTGACAAGTAAATTATTGTGACAATTTTTCCTTCATTATTAGAAAATATTTCCTCAGGGGTAGGGAGTGGATAGTTATGATCCTTTAAAGAATTATTAAGTCCCGTCGAAAAATCTCCCCATACACTGATTTTTTCTTTTTCTTTTTCACATAATGCCCATTCAGAATAGTCTACTTTTTTATTACTCCAATTTCTTCGAGTCTATTTAATTCTTTCTCGATTGTTTCTAATGCCGAATATGGAACCTTCCTTTTGGGTTTAAACACCGGTTTCGCTTCATCTTTCAGTTCAAATTTCACTTCCGTTTTAGTGCAGCAACCTAGACCTTCAGAAAATACATTTTTAAAATCCTTCTTCAAATCCCCAACAAATCTTCCTGGCAGTTTGGGATTTTCAGATCCTGTCACATGTACTCTTTTGCAAAATGAGTTTATTGGTTTCTCCCATAAATTGAAAAGTATCATCAAATCTATACCAAATAGATTAGAGTTTTTTTTCCAGGTATCACATACATTTTAGTTTTTAACGTCTTTTCATTCAGGGTCACATTAGTATAAAATTAACCCTTGAATTTTAATCTATTTCCAGACATTCCTCTGGCAATTTTCTTTGTGCTTTTCAGCTTTGGAGAATCAATTTTCTTCCATATTGTTTCATCAATTAAGGATATGTCACTTCCAGTATCCAAAAGGCAGTTTACTTTCGGGTCATTGATTCTAACTTCAATATATTTCCTTTTTTTTTACCATACGTGGACTCTTTTTTAGAATCAATGGTCTTTATTTCAGGCTTACAATATTTCTCCTTTTTGTATACTGTTGACTTGTGTTCTTTATACCAGCACTTATAGCATATTTTGCTTTTTAAGTGATTCTTTCCTCCACATGTCTTACAGTATTTTTTTTACATAGTGGTCACCTTGCTTTACCCTTTGTATTTTGTTAACATTTTTCTCTTCGATGCTAGTATTATCCTGTTTTAAATTGAACAGTTTCTGGCATTCCTCAGTAACTTTCTGTAAGGTTATTTCTATGTCTTGGTTCATAATGGATAATGTCCTAGAATGAACCTCTTTATCTTTTGAGGATGTTAACCCTTGTACAAATATCAAGTATTTAAACATGTCCTCTTTTAGGTTTTCAACTTAAATAACTTGCATTGGGTATTTACTCTCCCAGCATAGGCGATAAAGTCTTTATCATATTGTTTCAAAATATTTAAACACCTATAATGAGTATAAAATAAGCTATCCCGTTCCCCGAAAATGTTTGATAAAATTTCTATAGTCTCTTTAAAAGAAATATCTTCGGGTTTTCTTGGGAGTATAAAATTTATATACTTGGTATTTTCATGGGAACCCAGTTTTTGCAACAGTAAAATAATTTTTCTTCATCCGACCAGGCCTGACATCATTTGGAAAAACTATTTTCGTATCTACGATAATATGCTGGAAACGTTAAGCCATTAGTTGGTTCATATAAAAATTCTGTCAACGAATTTGAAATTCCTTCGGGAGTGAACCGAAAATCCTTTTTTTCTTCTTGTTTCATTAATATTATTTTTAATACTTCATTTTGTTTTAACTGTTCTTTTTGTAAAAATTCCATCTGACTTTGTTGAGCTGCCAGTGCTAATTGTATCGTTTTTGTAAACTCAGCTAATTGTTCCATGCTGAAGAATTTTTTCTTAAACACAGTAATAAAACAAAAGGTTAACAGTATCTGCACAAAGCATTAAATAAATTCACTGAATAGTTTTTTAAACCACACAAAAAACATTCTTTTGTAGACAAGGTTTTTGCAACACACACGAAATTGACACTGAAACACAGCATACATGCGTTCTTTTCCGCCGTATTTTTTCTTCTTATGAAACAAAAGAAATTTGAAATGGACACTTTTAAAAATTGTTCCTTTCAATACTTCGTGAAATGTCAATTTCTCTTTTTTTTCAGTAGGACCGTAACAGACTGAATTAAAAAAAAAATAACTTACTTTTTTTAGTGTGTCGTTGCCTTTTTTTTCAGTAGTTAACTTTTTCTGTGCAATATTTTCTTCTCTTCGTTTTCCGATATGTATTTGGCTTAAAGTACCGTGTTTGTGAATTCGAATCCTGTCGCCATTTGTTATAACCTTACTTTAAATAAGAATACAGCAAGAAACACGGGGTTATGGGTGAAAGACAAAGAGGTTTATTTACAAGTGAATACAGGTGACATAAGAGTTACTCAACATCTTGTCTTATTCTCTTCCTGTCTTTTTTTCTTCTCTCTCAGTCACGTGAAAGGGTATAGTTCATTTCATTTATGAAGGGATGTTAGGTTATTCCATTACATTATATAGAATGTTAGAAAAGCGAAAGGTATTTTTAGCATAAAAATATTTATATTAGAAATGAAAAGCATATTAGTTCTCATAACTAAACAAAAATAAATGTTAGATAAACAAGTATACGTGACAAAAGTGGATCATCCGATTTTTATATTTGGTCACGTGGAGTTAATGACGTAACAAGATAGTTTGAGAGACACATAGAAATTAGTCAGAGTTGAAAGTAAACAGTCTCTAGTCAGAGCGAAAGAGGGTCCACTGACTGAAATGGCTCCGAGCAGGGGGAGACTGTTGGAAATTTGTTGATAGTCAAAATCTAACACCAGCTTTGCAATGGAGAAACATCAGTAATAAAAGTGCTGTAAACACAACCAAAACTTCGAGTTGTACGAATCTTCATTTGCAGCTTTCCAAGGATACGTCAAATCAAGATCAACCTAAATGAATAAAGTATGTTTCTCCATTGGCCGATGTAAACCCTCTCCAAGAGAACTTTTATATTGTATACCTATTATTGTAAAAACTATTATAAATTTTATATGTCCTGTTTATACAGTCATCATCGAAGCGATCACATATACACTTCAAATATATATACACTGAACGTCTTAGAGATAAATATATGACACCTCAAATAGACACATTCATATATATACTCATAAATAGATGAACACATTATACAAACAATACAATATGTTTATCCTAAATTTAACTTGTCTAAAAATGTTATGTTTACCTATCTTGGCAATAGAATTGCAAAGAAAAATAAAGAATATGAATTAAATGTGTGAATCAGAAAACTCTGGCTGAACCGGAAGAAGTGAAAGCAATCTTGAAGTTAAATCCTCCTTCTGAGATGAACCATGACTTTTTAAAAGCCACTATTACATTAGTTCTCGTATATGAAAGTACGAGGGGCGTTTAATAAGTAATGTCCCAGACCCATTTCCAGTTGTGCGATCTAGTTGACAGTTTGCATGTGCAATGATATATATCTCTATGGATTATGTAGCAAATTACAGCTCAGAACTAATTGTAGTTTCTGATTTACAGAAGTGAGAACTGGGTCAGATGTGAAATGGAGTTGTTGTGCAATGATCCGACTTTTGTATTTGAAAGGACATATACCACAGGAGACATTTGACGAAATGAAAGAAACGTACGGTAATGATGCCCCATTGTATCACCTTACAAAATACTTGCATCGTGAATTCAAACATGGCCAGAAGTCTGTCAAAATAACTCCCAAATCTGATCCCCCTCTCTTCTGTCATTCATGAGGTATCTGTCAGTTAAGCGTTTCTTAGATGATGCAGCCTTGATTTCAGAAGTCACATCTGGATTGAAGGATCAACCTGGGGTGTTCTACAAAAACGGTTTCCAGAGCTGCATTAAACAATGAGAGGAATGCATAACTCTAGTTGATTCCTATGTTGAGAAAGACTAAGTTTCGTTGCTTTATTGCAAAGTGGGTCAAGGGCATTATTTATTGAACGCTTCTCGTAGCACCTAGATTTTTAACAGAAGATTGAAGAAACCTGATGCGGTGTACACCAGAATGCTACAAATTGCTCTTAACATTTTCTGGAAGCAGCACCTTATAAAGAAAAGCTACTCTATGAACAGCTCCTATTTACTTGCCTCCCCACTATGTTCATGGAAATTTGCTTGACACACAGATGAAGAAATCTTTTTCATAGTAGTAGATAGATGAGTTCTTGCAGTGAACGTTTTACATGGGAGGTAACAATAGATTTTAGTTCAGTTTATCGGCTATGGAATGACTATCGAGTAGAGAAAGACTAACAATGTTTTTTGTTGGTAAGAAAAGAGCTGTAACGAACAGAAGATAACATTATCCACTAGATTGCAAATTAATTGTGTATTCTGTCAACAGAAGAAAGTGTGCTTTGACCAGCACCTCCAAGATGTGGGAGCAGTCCTCCATTTTAGGAAGTATTTGACTCTTATATAGGCATGAGATTGCATTAGGAGTTAATTTATAAGGAGGAGAAAAAAGAATCAATATTCTTTAAATGCTTATTTTTTAACATACACCTTCACAGTGACAATACTGTTTCAAACGAAAGCCTGAAAGACCATCAAAATGCTATTTCTAGCTTAAGCTTAATGTGTGTGCAGTCAGCACCAACCCTATTCAGGTTTAACCGGCTTCCTTCGAAGGAGGAAGTTTCATGGGAGTATGAAATTCACAATCAGTCCCCAGTCGCATGTATATCCCCGTTAGGGGAGATGACGACGTTAGGTTTTTGCAACTTTCGCAGGGAGGTGTCGACGTCCTCCAACATACAGCACCTGGACTTTCCAAATTAGTCACCCATTTTAGCAATGACCAGGCTAAAGGTTGATTAACTTCGGTGATCTGACGGGAACCGGTGTGTCAACGTGATTATGCCGTATATACTTAAGCTTAATAGAGTAATAAAATGCTATTTCAAACTTGAACCTGACATACCAGTAAAATTTTATTTCAAATATAAACCTATCAGACTAGCAAAATGATATTTTAAACTTAAGACTGACAGACAACCCACCCTTGGGTAAAGACCCTTATAGAAATAATCGGCCTTTTTTCTATTAAAATACTTCAATTTAATTTGACTTTTAGCTTTGCAGTTTTTTTTATTTTGGTTTAAATAAGTTTATCAAAGTTGCGGAACTCTCTTCCTGTTCATTATTTTCCTCCTACCTACTGTAAGAAATTAATCAGTCATCGTACAAGCCCTAACTGCCATTGTATCGATCGATTTGATTGGTCGAATCTAACCAGACATGTCACGTGCCGTTGGCGCCAATTTCTATTTCCTTTTCAGTTTTCTTCAGTTCATTCCAAATCAGCGAAGGAGGAAGGACTTATTTTTATAATGTCTTCTAAGAAGAAGACTTGTGCGCTAACATTATTGCCTTCTATGCTTCAGATCTCAGCTGTGGATGAAGTATAGAACATATTTGTAAACACCTACGAATTAGGCATACTTAAAAGACAGAATGTCTACAACCACATTACGGACCTTTCTTATCATTGTGAACTTTTCATCTTCAATATTCAGCCTGTTTGCGTTGTTACCAATTTCTTATGGCCATGAGGTCCAATGGAACATGGCTAAATTAATTCTTCCCTTCAACAGACCATGACAGCATGCGGATTGTAAAAAGACTAAAAACTACCGCTTCATTGAAGCAACTACCAGCTCTATTAGTTAGATGCAAGATGGGCGCACTATTTTGCAATAATATTCTGTGTACCAATAAAGTTTGTCTTGAATTTTACAGGTAGGATTTCTAGTTTTGTGATTGTCTCATTTCTTGCCTTCAATAGAGAGCATCGAACATGTTAGTTAAAATTCCCATCTTAACATAAAATAATTCCTACACTACAACCAAACTAAGATTAGTAAGCATCCCTTGTCTTTGTGATGATCATCTTTCGTTTGTGTTAGCTCCTAACATTAAGTGGCTTCATGCCTAGTCTCAGGCGATTTCTATTAAAAAAGTAGCAAACAAAAACCTGGGCAGGGAATGAACACTAACCATGGAAGGTAAAATCAATATGATCACTTACTGGCATATAAAGTGTCAGGTTCTCTTTTTTTTAGTGAACGTGCTGAGGTTTAATGTGCGACTATACATACGTGTACACTGTCATAAAGATCAGTAATAACAATCGCACTAAATAAATTCATAAATGCTAATATTATTCTCTATTGATAAGCTATTGTGTAAAATGATGTCCAGTGAGGCATTTTATCGGCTATGCAAATAGGTCAGTGTCAGATAAATAGATAAGCTCAACTGTAAAACCCTAACCTACTGGTAGGTTTAGGTTACCTATGTCCCACCCGCAGCAGCATCAAACGCTTATAAACATAAAAAAAGTTTATTACCTGATCATCGAGATGCTACCGGACAGATTTAAGAGCAAGCGGATTCTCATTTTTAAATGTTATATCTACAAACATTTCAGAGGTGAACCAGTTCATTATCAAGCGATAAAAACTAGCAAGGTTACTAGGAAATGCTCCGTTTTATTCTTTGTTTAGTTTGAAAAACAATTAATACCAAAGCTTCATATATATATATATATATATATATATATGATGGATTCTCATGTCGATTTCCATGTGCGACAATGACCAAGTTGTTCAGGAATCTACACAGATGATTTGTTTATAGTGGTGAAGGCTTTGTGCAGAACCAAACACACTTTTTGATACAACCGATAATCTTCGTCGATGCAATGACTGCCACAAAAGGGCATAAGTAGACTGGGGGTGCATTTCTCCCAGTGATATATATAAAAAATAAATGAATATAAATAAATGTTAATGAAAAAAAACAAAACAAATCGAGCAGTGTAAAAAAGCGGCGGTCAAATATTTATATAAATAGACATTTGAGGAGGTCGTTTGCAGGCACTGATCCAATCAGACAGAAGAGAGAACTGCTGACTATCAACTTGATGTTTGTAGGTTCAAACTCTGGTTCGGGATATGCGCTAAGTTTAGCCGCATTGAAGAGCTCTGATACAATAAAACAGTCTTTGGATGATTACTATTATATATGTGTGTGTGTGTGTGTGTGTGTGTGTGTGTGTGTTTAAAATATAGTGTTGAGACGATTAATCATAAATTGAAAAAAATCAGAACTTTTGGAGTTATCAGAATTGGTATAAAATTATTTTGCCTATTTTCTAGTATTAAAAACGATACTTTTGTCCTTTTTATTTGATTTTGTTTAGAACAAAATCATCCACTGCTCATAATAATGATAAAATAATAAATATTTATTGATTTTAAACTACCAGTAAAGCTAAAATTTATAGATGATATTCCACAAGTGTATTTTTACGCTTGAGAAAATATCAGCCCGTTTCATGTGTTTTAATGGTAATCGGGAATAAATAACAAGTGCATTGTAAACATTTAGAGATTTATAAAGAATCGGAATTGGTAAATGCATTGGAATCGGAAATTTATTACTGAATCGGTAATTGAATCCGAATCGCCCTATCACTAGTTTACAGCAAAGTTCTCATAGGTATGTATGCTTGTGTGTAAAAATGGGTAAAATTGGCGAGGAATATCGGCTTTTAAAAGCATCTTAAAATTAACGAATTACACTTTCATATAGTTCTCAATATTTTCCAGGTAAAGCATCAAAATAATTGACTCAAGTATGTATTCAATCAGTCATCATCATTGACTTGAACGATTTATAAAATGACTTGCAGCAAGTTGATGTTCAAATGTTGAACCGTACATAAACACAGCATGATAAACTAAAATGTGCCACAGAAATTTGATCAATATCTCAATTATGATTGATTAAAAAAACACTCATTTTATTCAGTTATATCTAAATCGATGTTTGCGTGTTTCTTAAAGAAAGGAATTTAGAGAATCTACATAAATCTAGAAATGTATTGTTACATAAAATTTACCATGGAAGACAATGGAAGGTTTTTCAGATCTATAAGTGTACCCCTCAGGAGACTATGAGGGCATTACCCCCTACAAACTTATCTAATTTTAAGAAATTCAAATCTTATGTATGAAAATTTCTCGGAGAGACATAAAAAGTTATACCAAATCGCTAAATACCCTCCTAACCAAAACAGTTATGATGACCGAACTTCTTTTAGACTTCAAATATATCTTCTATTGATAAAATTAATAGCATACGTATAAAATTTTCCAAGGAAGACAATGGAAGTGGTTCATAACCCTACGTTACCCTCAACGTGCTGGATATGTATGTGTACCTGCTTCTAAGTGACCCATTGGAACAGAATGTCCTTAAAACTTTAAATGTGATTTTTCTCATGAGTGTTATTTTAAAAGTCGACTTGATTGAATAGTTCAATTAGGATAATAGCATATGATGTTCATTAAGACACTAATGCATTTTAGGAAAGGTATGTACCCCTTGTACCCATTTCAGGAAAGGTATGGACCTCTTTTATTATAAAATACGGGCTCATCCTCAATAAATAAGTTATAAGAAATTGTTCATAAGAGATATTGTATTTCAGCATAAAATTACCTTTGAACAACACTTTCTCTAGGACTTGTGCTTTCTTCATCGACAACCAGCACTTACAGTTATACAGTCAGAAATAAATCATTGCAAACCTCGGGATTTCACTTTTCCATGTGATTTTTTTATATTCATCTGACGAAGGAAATAATCAATACCTATCTTGTCTAAAACGATCAATACTAGTGATGTGCGAGCATCTGGAAATGCTTGAAACCAACTCCTTAATTAAAAAAACAAAAAAAAAACTTTATTTCACCCTTAAAAAGTCGTATTACCATTGAAACATAATATGGTTACTGTGATTAGGGGCCAGATTTATAGTGGGAACTAATTCATCTAAAATTATCATTTGCTTGTAACCTAACCCTAATCTTAAATATATTTTAACCAGAAACAACATATATTACCACTTGGATGTAAGGGGTTACTATTTAGGACCGCGTCTAACAAGGAACTGTGGGCAGATGAGCAGCAAAATGTTTGTTCACAGTATATTTACTTTTCTGCAGATTAATACAATCAGGGACATAGGAAACAGGGAGGAATTTCAAAGTTTAGCAGTCTGAGGGGAAAAAAGTTAGAAGGCTTGCCAGCATCTATTGACCACAATAGTTCAGGGGTGAGATTTTGCTACTTTTTGGATTAGTTGGGGTATTACATAGATGGGGGGCACAAGTGCTCTAAGTTCATCAGAGCATATTCCATTAAAGTACTTGTAAAACAGGCATAAGGGTGCAACATTGCGGTGATGGGATAAAGTTTGGAGCTTTGCTGATAATGTGGAACCTATTATAATTGAGACTCTTTTTGAACCCTGTCTAAGAGAGGGAGACCAGTACTAAATGCACTAGCCTAGATGTGATAAAAATACTCTATGCATGTGCGAATATTGGGTTTGCAAATATATAGCATACTCTCTGGTGTGAGTAATTTTCTAGCAGCAGCCTTGGCAATGTCCTCAATGTATTTGTTCCAATTCATGTTGCCTGTGACTGTTTAACCGCGGTGTTTGAACGACGAGCTTACAGGTAGAGTGTTATTTGTCGTGGCAATCGGTGGTTGAGAATTATCGTTTGCTTCTAAAATCCAATTCCTTTCTTTCCCTTTTTTAGATTACACGTTTTCTTGGCTGTTAGCCATCTGATTATCCATTACCCTCCAACTCCTACCATAAAGGAGTAAAAATGAGCTGAATTTGTAAGGATTTGGTAGGCAGATTCTTAAAAGAAAATGTAATGTCAGCTTATTCGTGATTACATGGCAATGTTGTATGTTTTAGTCTAAGTTTCCTATGACCCACATATAATATAAAGAATTCTCTCTCCCTTCTGTGTACATTAAATTGTGGAAGGTGGCCTGCAGATAAGAGTTTTTCTATCAGAGATATTTATAAAAGACATCAGTAATGATATATCTAATGGTTTCTATTTTGAATTGTTATGGTGATGGCGGGGAGAATATATACTAGGAAGTAAATTAAAGCGAGAGAGAAAGAAAGGAGGAAAGAAATAGAGAAGTGGGTTGGGTAGAGAAGAAAAGTTTGATAAGATTGTATTTAGAGTTGAAAGAAAGAAAGATTAATAGAATATAAAAGAAATAAAGAGAGTATGCAAGTTGAAGATACTAACACGAGAAAGGGGAGGGGGGAGTGTGTGTGTGTGAAAAGTGTATGGATAGCAAGAGAGTAGGAGAAATAATGAGTAGGGGAAAAAGAAGAGAGATATGAAATAGCAACGCCTTTTAGCTAGGAACAAAGTGTAGTATCTGGTCTGATATTACACGTCACCTTTTTCTGTCCTCGGTCAGTGGATGAGAAATCCTTCATGACTGAGACAATTTTTATTTTTGTTCTTATTCAGAGTGCCCATTTTTGAGGGGCTGAATTTTTCCCCACATTAAAACCCGACCTTGTGTCTAACTTTGTCCTCGTGGAGAGACAAGTAAATAGATAAACAAATAAGAAATTAGGAAAATGGGCAATAGAAAGAGAGATAGGAGAGAAAAAGGGGACAGCACCTGCATGATATATGGATGAAAGAGATAAAGAAATGAGATGCAATTAGACAGAAAGAGAATAAAAAGAGAAGCCAATAAACGCAAGAGAGGGGTAGCTGAACAAATTGAAAGAGAGAGAGAGAGTGGGAATCCAAATAGCCAATAGAGAGACAATACGAATTAAGGGAACAAATAAATAATATAGAGAAAATGCAAGAGAGAAAATAAGAGAAATAAAAATCTGTGTGAGCAAGAAGGTAATAATAGCAAATGAACTATAGGGAGAGAGGAAGAGAAAGTGAGAGAAAGTAAGGAAGGAATTGACCAGAGAGAGAGAGAGAAAAGGGAATTGACCAGAGAGAGAGAGAGAGAGACAGAGAGAGAGAGAAAGAAAGAGAGAGAGAGAGAGATAAAGAGAAAGTAGAATTGATCAGGGGGAGGAAGGAATTAACAATAGAGAGAGAGTGAGAGAGGAAGGAATTGACCACAGAGAGAGAAAGAGAGAGAGAGAGGAGGGAATTGACGATAGTGAGTGAGAGAGAGAGAGAGAGAGAGAGAGAGGAAGGAATTGACCACAGAGAGAGAGAGAGAGGAGGGAATAGACAATAGAGAGAGAGGAGGGAATTGACCACAGAGAGAAAAAGAGAGAGAGAGAGAGAGAGAGAGAGAGAGAAAGAGGAGGGAATTGACCAGAGAGAGAGAGAGAGAGAGAAAGAAAGAGGAGGGAATTGACCAGAGAGAGAGAGAGAGAGAGAGAGAGAGAGAGAGAGAGCGAGAGAGAGAAAGAGGAGGGAATTGACCATAGAGAGTTAGAGGAAGAGAAGATGGGAATTGACCATACAGAGTGAGAAGGAAAATGACAGTTGCAAGCAAGGGTGAATTGGCAATTGTAAGCAAGGGTGAATTGGCAATTGTAAGCAAAGGGTAATTGGCAATTGCAAGCAAAGCAATAGAGAGCTGGGGGAATTGTCAATAGAGAGCTGGGGGGATTGGCAATAGAGAGCTGCGGGAGAATTGGCAAAATGGATCGAGAGAGAGACGTGCAAATTCAAATACATAGGGAAAAATTTACATCAGGGAGCAAAATAATAATAAATGATGTTGACAATAGAAAGCGAGAAGGTTCAAAAACTGTAAACAGATGAGAAGATGAAGAAAGAAATGAATAAGTAGAACAAGAGATAATTAAAAGCCAACAACAAAAAAAGAAAGTGGTCATAATAATAATAATAATAATAATAATAATAATAATAATAGTTCCAACTTAGTAACTAGAGTCATAACAGTTACACAAATGTTCATTCTTGCCCATAAAATAAAAGTAAGAATAATACTCGTTTTTGTTTTGCAATGATAATAGGTTGTGATCGGAAGAGTTTTGGAAACACTTTAAAAATTGAAGCCATAAAAGATTTACGAAGTAGATTTTATTACCAAAATCCACAGAACTGCAAAATCTCAAACTTATATTACCGTGTTTAAATTTTACAAAAGACACCCATTTTGTCCCCTGAAAACATGGCTAAAAATATACCTTCCACACCCTACATACATGCAATGTTGAGGTATACACTAATAATACATTAAAACATGAAATAAATGGTTGAACACTCATGTATGCCTATGGGTGTTGTGTGCTATAAAATAGATTAAGTTCGATTCTTTATTGAATAATATGAACGTTTGGTTGTAATTATTGATACAAAGATTGTCTGTGAAATTATCGATTGAAATGTATTCATAAGCTTGGTTTACAAGTCTACACTGCAGGGAACTGTAAGTTTTCATGGAGAAATATTTTGGTATTTGCCCGACTTGAAAGAATAATGAAACACTTTTACTACGCCATATTTGTGAAAATTTGAAAACCACATTTTCTATTTAATTTGATTAGCTTGATTGTTGTCTTACAGCATATCAACCATTTCGTGGTTATTTAATGTCGTAGCCACTAATTTTGTAAAAATTACTTTATGCTTCAAGTTTTTTTCATCTTCAAATATTTTTCATAGAGTTTGGTTTGGTTGTTTTGTAAAAGAAAATTGTTCTTTTTGACTTTGCATAAAATGATTGTCAAGGAGAAGAAGAAACGATCACATCAATGTTTGGTGCATTTTTGATCAGGAAGCCAGTATCTTCAGACTGGCCTGATCTGGTAGCAATATATCTATCCAATTTGTTCAATTTGATTTCTGATGTAGAAATAAATCAGCTGCTAAATATGATGACGTTTAGGTAAAATTCCTGGAATTAGTTGTTGCAAAAAATTGATAAATGAGGATAAAAATAAAAGAGACAAAATGGTCTTATATTTTACACTTTATACAGTGTGGGATTATTTAATACCAACTATTCCAACCCGGCATTACCCAGGATGCAATAAAGTCGTGTCAGTTTTTAATTGGGAATTCTTTATGACACGGACGGACGACCTGAGTGTTCCAAGTTTGAATCCAACCAGTTCTACAAAAATCACTTTCACTTAGGATGTTAGCTACTTTTAAATGATCCCTCCCATAATCCCAGATGTCTTTCTAGAAAGACAGATAACTGGGAAAATATTGGGGAAATTAATTCCATCAATAGAATCTTCGAATTATTAGGATATGATGATGACGATTGCTTGGTTGTCTCCCCTGTGACCTTGCCAGGCCAATAATTTTTGGATATTTGGTAATATTTCATAAACATTTTTTAGTTTTGTGAAAAGAAAATTAAAAATTCATGGTTGAATCCATTTTTCTTTATTAAAGTTCAAATTTACACTACGCAAAAGTGAATACATGACACTTTTTCAAATTTCCAATTAAAACTTTGTATTTAAGACTTAAATATTCACATTTTCAACCAATCAAAGAAGCACACAACTGTTTACAAAATAGTGCTACTAATCATCTGACACTTTGATGTGTATTCTGCAATTCAAGTATTAAAAATGGCAAAAACTAAGGAATTATCAAGGAATTATTTATGCAAGGAAGAATGGGGTAAAGTAACGGTGAGTAAGTGTGAAAATAACTGGAAGCAGTGAAACAAAACAAACGCTACAAAACAAATCATTAAATTGATGTAGTCAATACTTTTGCATAGGGTAATTTTGAATTTGATAAAAAAATGGATTCAACCACGAGTTTTTAATTTCCCTTTCACATAAAACTAAAACAAAGTTACAAGATATTAATAACTAAGTATCAGACAAAATGTCGAACATAAATTAGATTTAAAACAGAAAATAACATGTATCTAATACTTATGTCAATGTAAATAAGCTCTTCTTTTGTAGAGCAGTATCATTAAGTGGTGTCACCTGCTATTTTCTAGCCTAATGCAAAGATTTTTGTAACACTGTTAGCAATGATCACTGTTTATATAAATAGACATGGTAGATATCATTTATGAGCGCTTATTTTATGTCTTGTGGTAAGAGCTGTTAACTATCAACTAGATGGTTGAAAGTTCGATCCCGGACTTGGGAATGGTACTAGTCTAGCTGCAGTGAAGATCTGTCATACAGTGAAACAGTGTCTGTGGATGACTATATTCATATGTTCCATTTTGTATGTATGTCATTAGCATATGTATGCATCTCAAAGCATGTATATAAATATTAATATTACTTTGGAATGTGGTTGTACTGAAGTGTGGAAAGTTCAAAGGAATCTGCATGGAAAGGTTCCCGAGTTTGGCAAAACGGCTCCAGAGTTTGGAAGAACGGTCCCCGAGTTTGGAAGAACAGTCCCCGAGTTTGGCAGTTTCTCTACCCTGCAACCTCTCTCCCACAGAACAGACGTTGCGAGCCTATCCTTGTTTTATCGTTATTTCCATGGCAGGTGCTCGTCTGAACTCCAATCTCTGGTCCCCCCTCGCGAATCTTTCACGAAAAACACCCGTCTAGCTGAATCCACTGTGAAAAATTCCCCCCACTCTATATCTGTGCCTAAATCAAAACGCGGATTCCATGAACAAAGCTTCTTTCTTAGAACTACACGCCTGTGGAACTGTTCCGTCTGCCTGCTTCCCACCGGACTACAACTTGGATGTCTTCAAGTCCAATGTTAACAAATTCCTAATGAATTGCCCCCTTAAGTAAACACTTCATCAAATCTCCACACTAACGTAATGCACTTGCAATAACCCTTATCCCTGAGTGGCTTCCGGGCCTTGATAAGTGGTGATCACTGTGTAAAAAAAAAAAAAAAAAAAAAAAAGGTCCCCGAGTTTGGCAGAACGGTCTCCGAGTTTGGCAGAACGGTCCCCGAGTTTGGCAGAACGGCTCCAGAGTTTGGCAGAACGGCTCCAGAGTTTGGCAGAACGGTCCCCGAATTTGGCAGAACGGTCCCTGAGTTCAACAAGATGCACATAAAGAGGGTCTGAGATTAAATCGATTGAAACGTGAGAATAACACTCAAGATGAGAACAGTAGTCTGAAGAATCTAAATAACAGAAATAATCAATCTTCCTCTAAAAAATAAGTTCAGAAACATTTTTATTTTTATTTGAGCTGTAATCCATAAAAGTCGATCTTTAAATATCTTCAGAAAAATGGTAATTCTAGACTCACCCACAAACAATTATGATTATTATGAACAATAAGAAGAAAAGCAGCGTCCGGAGGGTGGGGGACAAACACTCAGTGCACTTCTACTCCTAATAGTCTAACGTATCGATTTGAGGAATGTTGAATTGTTCGTGGAGCAGAATCTGTGAATGAGCTCTGATTATTTCACAGAATGCCAGAACAGGAACTGACGGGATATGAAGTGATAGAAAACAAAAGAAGGGGATTTATTGGAACTACATTATTATTCATTCTCACACGGCGTCGGGAGAACGAGATTCTCATCCATATTTCACATGCAGTCATAGTAGAAAAACATTAATTCCATCGCAACTGTAAGGCGTGTAGATTCTTTTGACAAGTGATGGTGTTTATAAGCAAAGCTAATGTCGTGAATTGTCATTAATCATCGGTCTTACGTGCCAATAACTTTCAAATGATGATGACTGCACATGCAATCATCTGTTTACTTACTGTTCAATCATGATTCATTTTTGGAGAAGCAATTATTGTCTTCGATGGCATATAACACTTCCATTTGCATTTAGAATAACAATCGTATGTGCCTGCCCCATATTTATTGGCCTAGACGACTACTCTTTTTAAACGAAAAAATATAAGTTGAGTTTTTTTCTCACTTTGACATTGATACTAAATACCTACTTTTTATTATTGTAAACTCGTTAATATACTCAGTCATGGATATACGAGCGACTACATGAAAATTAACTAATTTGCATATTCTTTTAAAAAACGATCGTTTATTAATTATTCATTTTTATGCTTTTATTGGAAGATTGGTTTATTTCACTATTACATTGAATTCTATTTGTGTACAGTTTCTACATTCATATAATTGCATAGAATTAACAATAAAAATGTTCTAGCACAAAAGGTGACCTTGTTGGTGTGCGGTCGAAAAGTCTCTACCAAACTCCTCTCTGAATATTTGGTCTGCAGAATTGAAATTTGATATATAGAGTATTAGGACCTGTAGCACACTTCCGATTTGGTTTTTAGCCAGCAAAAAATTGCTGCTAAGAGGTCATAATTGAAAACAAAGCAGTTGACCTTGGCGGGGTAAGTCGGATAAGACATTATTTCTGCTATTACCTTTGCACATATGCAATAAAAAAAGAAAAAAACAATTAGATTTATTCTAGCGTCGGCCAATAGACAGAAAAATCCAGTTAGGTTTTAATTAATTAAAATCTATTATAATCCATTATTTTTGAATAACTTGTTTTTTTTTCCAGAAAGATAAAACTGAATTTTATCATATTAAAAGCAGAATAATATAAAACTTTTTTATAATTTTTAATTAAATTTAAAATTTTTAAAATTATTGTAATTTTGAAACTTCCACAGTGGTATATATATATATTTTTTTTTTTTTTTTTTCTTCTTTTTTAATATCTATTCTTCAAAGCATTCTCTATTTAATGGTAGATTGGAAAATTGGGATTTTTAAAAGTAAATTTTTTAATTTTTTAGATTTGAAAGTAGTGTTTTTTTTTTTTTGTAAAGTTAAAGTTTTTTTATGCTAATTTACAAAGATAATTATTATTAACATGTTCAACGAGTTCCACATTTCAAAACACAAAAAATGAAAAATTAAACACATTCAAAATTCGGATTTTCAATCTCAGAATTTGAAGAGCAGTTGTTTTTATTTTTTATTTTCTTCTACGATTATCACTTCCTGCCTACTACCGGAAGTATCTGTTCAGTTCCAGCTTTTTATTTTAAGAGTGATCACAGACAAAGAAAAATGGGGTTATGTAGACAAATATATAGAGAGATTATGGAAAGAAATTTAAACTTTTATAAAGTTCATTCTTTACTTAATAATCAGTGAAAAGTTCATACAGATTAGATAATCACCTGATTTTTAGTAGATTTTTAAAGAAAGACTCTATCGAAACAAACCTTACACATCCACCTTCATTTTGTCCGTCGTGCATTTCATAAAGGCGGGTAGTATCGTTTTTATTGTCATAAAACCGTCCTCTTGCTATAAAGCGAACAGAAACATTTTCTTTCTGAAAGGTGTATATATATATATATATATATATATATAGTCTGAAATAAAAAGTCTTTCAATTAAAATACAAACCAATAAACTCGTATTTTCTGTTTTTTTTTCGATACTTCGATGTAAGGGGCTACTATTTGGAACCTCGTCTAAGAAAGCTTAAGATGGTAGTTTACTTACATTTGAACTTCTGGATATCCCTCTACCGTGCTAGAAAACTACTTACGTATGCCAGTATCCTATACCTCTATAAGGCAACCATTCGCCCATGTATGGAGTACTGTTGTCACATCTATATTGAACCTAATATATAGTAATGAGATCAAAAGTAGAAGAAATATATAAATTCGGTGCCATCAACTAGAATCGAAAAAAAACAAAACATACAACTCTTCACCCTCATTCCTAGCCCTCTAAGCCACATCCATACGAATATCTAAATTCACCTGCCATCCCTTTTTTAAAAGATAGAATAGCTTGATCACTGACGCCCGGACGGTCCACAGGGTTTTATAATTATATAGATACTAGCTGTGAAAAGAGTAAAAGAATACGAAGGTCGTTCCAAAAGTAAAGCTTTCTATTTTTTAACTGAAAATGTTAAGGAGCTACAAAGACAAGAGTGGTACCATTAAAACGAGCAACCTTTTGTGCTTCAGGATTAATTTTTCTACAAAGCCACCACCATTCCCAACGCACTTTTGCCAGGAATTCAATAATGTGTCTCTCCTTCTCACGCATGTCCATGACGAGGGTTACTTTTTAGAGTCTCACACCGTCAATATCTGCAACAGAGGTTAAATTTTCGGGTCTGAATGCATAATTTCAGCCATCATAACAATGTAATTTGCACTTCTCTTTTATCCATTTGAATGGAATAAACATAGGAGGCATTCCTTTTGGAATGCTCCTGATATGGATTGCTATTTGGGTCTGACATTGAAAGTCGATTAACTTCATTATTAGATATGAGATTATAGGATAGGTCAACGTTTTTGTTATAAACAGAACTCTTCTTTTGCCTGTCCACACTTATAATACAATACTTTAGGACCTTCTAAATAAACTAGGAATTCCAATTGTCTAAACTGCATTAGAAACTATTAAACACCACAAAACATTTTCTTAAATCACTCACATCTAATGCAGGAATATACTGTCTCATACAATAATTGCAATCATAATATACATTGGTGAAACTCAATGCAAACTTAAAGAAAAGACTTATGAACATAAAACAAATGTAAAACATAATTTACGAAATGCACTATTTTCAACATTAAATGTGAAATTTACTGCTTGTAATCCAATAATGGAATATTATGCTATTGTATAGTTTATTTTATCATAGTCAACTTGGATGTCATCTTCGTTATATTAGACAAATCTTATAAAATCTATTGATGTAAACGTCACCGAGATGGTTTTTATCATCAACAACATAGTCCCAACTAATGTCATATCCACCACCATCTAAAACTTTCTGTTGCAAGATATTTTTTTTTTTGTAAATACGAACACACATACAGTTGCTTTTATTTATGTAGATTAAATAGGATAATTTCCACAAAAAAAAAAAAAAATCGCCATGAAATTTTAATTTGTTATATTAATATTTTCAAATATATTGCGTTTTAAATGACAAGCCTGGGGTCGAATAGAACATTTTTAGTGATATCGAGTCAACAGGAGAAAAACTAGAAACTCAATTTTTACTGAGAATAAAAAAGTTGCAACTCATTTCTCTGTTTATCGTCAACTCTTTTGCTATTCAGTTTTAATATTTGTCACAACTATTGAAAAATATATGATGTCTAGATCGAAAGTTAACAAGAAATGTACATTTGAGGTTTGAGAACAAATGGATACATGTAAGCATGCCAGTATGGAGAATCTAAAGTGAAGCAATAGTTGCACAATCTCCAACCGCATCTTTCCTAAGCAAGCATTGTTTAAATTCATTGGAAAAGTATATTTGCTTACTTATGCTTAACGACTTGTCAAATATTCTATGGTCATTTAAGGTCATGCAAATTTGTGGAAAGCTATTTTGTATATGTTTTCGAGTTCTAATATACTTAGTTTATTGAGTGAATTCGTTGTCTTATATAGTACTGCACCTGCCGATGGTAGTATACTGTTTGTTGCAGTTTATTCAGTTTATTGCCAGAGTTTAGTTGTTCTGATTCTATATCATTGTTTTAGTGTGTTGTTGTGTTTCTCCTGGTACAATATGCATATTCGGGGTTTGTCGCCTACCAATAGGTACAAGTGCGTTAAAAGAGTGTGACTAATGTGTAATCGATTTAGTATAACTTGTTTTCTGTTAGATTTGTCCATTGGGGAAAAAAAGTTTAGAATGACTAAAAACAATTCTGGTGTTATTTCATCGTTTTCTTTTCCTAGGCTAGTTACACAACCAAGGCTTGAGAGTCTAGTCAACCCTACTCTTTAATTTATAACTGGGGGAGGATATGTGAATTCATACCTTTTCTCAAGAACCTTGGATGCTAAGCAGAGTATTGATTTTCGAGATAGCTTTATTCTATTGGGATATACATTATAAACATTACCCACATGTATATATGCTCCTGAGTTACCCTTATATGTGTACCTACTTTTAATTACTATTTACCATATCTAAATGTCATTAAGCCAGTTTTTTTTCTATATTTGCATTTTGTATAATTCAGGTACTTCTCTTCTGGTGAGAAGCATTTAACTTCGAAATGCCATGGCCTAAGGAGTTTTTTTTTCTTAATTTTCCCCTTAAATATAACTTTAACAATTGGGAAAAGTTAACTTTTATTCCTCATCTTTCATTGAATATACATATCTCCTTTCTTCCAGTGGCATTCACCCTAGGAGGTTTGAACAGGCTTCCTCTAGAGGAGGAAGTTTCATGGGAAACTTAAGTTCACAAGCAGTCCCCAATTGCATGTTCATTCAAAATATTACAATACACCACAAATTTCTATTGAAATGCAAAGAAAAAAAGCCCAACAAAATATTTTCAAAAACGATAAACAAAAAATGTATACATCGAACACTTAGACACTAAGTACGGGCTAAATGAATGCCGATGCTCAAAATGTATAAACATTTTGACCCCTCCCTTTACTTAAAAATTCACCAAAAATCAGAGAATTAACCAATTTTAATGAAATTTTCGGTATTTATCAAATAATGATCGCGAAATATAATGAACTAATTTTTATTTAAATCTTAGTGGAAATGTATTATTTTGTTTAAACAAAAATACCTTTAATAAAGTTATGGTTTTCAGTAGTAAATAAAAAAACGCAAGAATTTATTTTTGCTTTTTTTTTGTATAAATAAAGCATCGTAATTTGTAACAATAAAAAAATAATTTTTACAGGAACATTACGAAAAAAGCCCTAAAGTCCGTATTAATGAATTCGATATAACTCAAAGAAAAATGGGTTTCTCGAACTACCGATATTACCGTTGAATTAAGCATTGTTTATTGAATATTTTCACACAAGAAAAATTATAATAGCAAAAATATTTCTATTTTTTTTTTTAAATGACAGATTTCGCATAATTTTTATATGCAAAATTTTAATAATTTCCTTGCTTACAAGAACGTGAAACTTTCGGCGTAACATAATTTTTATATAATCTCGAACAATAATTTAAAAAAATTAATTTAAAAACAGGAATATAAAAAATAATTAAATTAAAAAATGATAAAAATTGATACAAACGTTCAGAATAGGAATATACGGCTGACCGTCAGGGGGGGGGGAAATAAATCTGACACCCCTACCTCATTTTACTATCATGACTTCATTTTGAAACAGCGTTTTGATTCGCTGAAATTTTGGCTTTACGTATATTCGTGTATATTCGTGTTTACAACTTGTTATCGGTTGCGTTTTGCCAAACGGCATAATTACTTGCTTTTTTAGAGCTAATTAAGCTGCATTTTTTTAAAAATTTAATTCAATATCTTAGGACTTTATTAATTATCTTTGAAATAGACCCAGAAAACTAATATTAATCTTTTAAAAGATTTTTACAATGAATTTCTTTAACCTCAAATTTTAGCTGAATTGGTTAGCTCGCCGTGAAAACATTTTCATAACTTTGTTTTTCATGTGTACAAATATTTTTTTCCTTTAGGAAATTAACTTTAGTCTTTAATCTTTCAAATACAATCAAAAAGTAGTCGGAAACCTACCAAAAAAATTATGATAAATCGGCTTTCGAAACTAGATCCCCCTATTTTTGCCCGTACCTAACAGACACATTCTTTTACATATGCACGTCAACACATGGACCATTTGATAAGTGTACTCTTGACTCACTTCTCAATGTAGAAGAGCAACAAAATTTGGCAGAGTTTCTTTCACTACATAGGAACTACCCAAAGTTACGCACTCTTTAAACTGACTCTACTTTATATCCCTTCACGCTCTCTCTCTCTCTCTCTATATATATATATATATAGATAGATAGATATAAAATGAACTCATTTTTTCTCCTGTGATTTTGACCGTAATAGGATTAAAAATCAAGACATTTCATGCAAATGTAATATGCACAAACTGTAGTAAATTATCTGAGGTGTATTATAGGCCTATTACCTATCCACTTCCTCAATAATCATAGATTCCTATATTCTATCTGCTGAGAGTTCACGGCCAAAATTGGTTAAGATCAATGGAAGTGGTAAAATCTTTTCTCTCTAATAAATTCCTCCTTCGCCCGTCACCACTTAACACTGCTGTGGGGTCGTCCACAAGAGACAGTTACGAAGGAACACCAATTTGGGTTTTCTTTACTTCGTAGTTCCTTAAAAAAATAGAATGGAATTTGAATTCTACTGGGTAAAACGCACCATGGAGTTAACCGAATCGAAGGTTTATTTATGCCATTTTTTTCGCTTTTCGCTGTGTTTTTTTTTTGTTTCTGTTTTTTCCGAACACGTCCATCATTTTTTTCCCTGATTTATGCTTTCTGTTTTCCGATTTATTTTTTTAAAGAAGTTTTACGTTTGTTCGCTGTTTTTTTTGTTTTTGCCGATTTTTTAAAGAAGTTTAACATCGTTTTTTATATTTAAACAGGGGTATTCTTTACTTTACCCGCCCCCCCCTTACAAACACACCTCAAAAAAAGACACAAAAAGAAAAAACGGGTAACGCCGGGTACCCCTGCTAATATAAAATAATATGTAAAAATAAAAAGAAATTCAATAAATTTCTAAGAATTTTTGTTGTATATGTTTTGCATTTTTCCCCCACTTACATAAATGGTCCCACTATTAGGATCTTGACATCACACAAAGGATTGAAGTTCACTTTTGTGGTATATTGAATTATTTTAAGGAATTCAAGGACAAGTGAAAAGAATGCATGGCCATGTGAAGTTGAATATCATGGAAGATCGTCATGCAGAGTCAGAAGGTCAATGACATGTATTCTGCAAGGGAGATAATATGCCGGTTTTATTTGTGTTTATGATTGGAGTTAGGTTGGTTTTGTTTCATGGCATATCAACCCTTTTCAGGTTATTTAATGCCAAATCCAATAATTTTGAAGAAATTTTTTTAAATAGAATATATTTGTTGTTTTCAAGTCGGTTTCTATTCAACCCATAGTTGGGACCCTAACAGGTACTACCACTCCGGGTAAGAGTAGACCTGGGAGCAACAGCAATTAAAGGGTGGGTCCACACTCCCCAAAGCCCACAAGCTCACCATCGGATATAGTTTAAGGTCATATCCAGGACTAGGTTGGAGTTAGAGAAAACAAAATTGAGAGATAAATAGCTATCAGAAGTTCACCGATAGCAGCTCTTATCACCTTGTATGATATTAGGCTGAGACAATCTTTTTCAAGGAAAATAAAACCCACTTTACTTTATTTAATACTGTGTTGAGAACATCTGTTTCCAATTAAACTACCACAAAAATCACAAACTAATAAAAAACTTGGATATTGTTTTGTATTGTTGTATCATAAAGAGGTACCGTTGTATGATCGTCTAAATGTTGCAGTCTATTTGTGATATATTCAAATCTAATTGTTCATATGTAGTTGTGTGTGTGGTACATGTATTTCGGACATACCTTAACTAGAATTCATTTGGAGGGGAGACTGGAAACCTGTTTGGACGAATATTCATTCACTCCAAGACGATGATTGGTTTTATATAGTGTTTTATTCACCTTCAGGTGTCGATCGCAGAAGAATGGAAAGTGAATGTCTTTGCTTGCGAGGTTACTTCAAAGTCTTATTTTCACATATGTCAGCTCCGCCCCTCCCAGTGAAGGGGAGGGGACGACCTGTTAAGCCGTCTGCTCTTCTTTACATCCAAACGCAAACTCACTGACTCCAGCTAACCTGATCATGTGACTCACACGCAGATTCGGTCAGCTGACCCTCACTTCCGGTAAAACGTGTCTACAATATGATCTACCATATTTCTTTATTTCCTAACATTGTCAGTCAATGAGAATATGGCATATCTTTTATAACACTGTGCTAATTTTTTTTCTAGATAATAATCCGTCAATATAAACAATACTTCAAGTTAGCTGCTACTGATGCTTGATATAATCTACAAACAGATGCACATTATGGTTGGTTTGTTTTATATCAACTCTTTTCATTTATTTATTGCTGAATACAGGAATTTGGGAAAAGGTTTTATGCATCAAGTTCTTTATATATATATATATATTGATGGTGTTTAGTTTGTTTGTTTTGTAGAAGGAAATTGTTTTTGACTATGGAGAACATGATTGAGTTTTCAAAGACAAAAGGAAAAAACAATAAAATCAATTGAATTAATTTGGAATTCGTTTTGAGATGAGTAATCTATATATTTTATTCAATTTTTTATCTAGTTGTTTCACGACGTTTTAACCAATTATTCCTCTAGTCTTCATGAGGTAGTTAACTGTGACGGGATAGGAATGTCAGGCCCATGGCTCAGTGGATAGAGATGCGGAATATCTACGCTTCCAGGTGAGCATTTTCTGAAGGTTGTGGTTTCAATCCCACCCAAAGCCGGTCAAAAGATTAGTTGGCTAAACCGTGGTGAGACAACAACAACTATGGAAGGCAGTAATTGTTGTGGATATAGTTGTAAGGTAAGACATTCCGATCCCATCACGGTTAATGATGAAGACCAGAGGAATAACTGGTCGAAACGTCGTGAAGCAAGAACTAGAAGATGAGGATTATAGTCCACAAATAATTAAATAAAATAAATTAATAAAACCAATGTTTGGTGCATTTTTGGTTAGGAACTAATATTTAGACAGCCTGATCTTGTAGCACCAGCAGGTATTATCACTCCGAGCCAAAGTGAACCTGAGAGAAATGATAACTAAGGAAAAACTCCACAATTTCCACAACTAGATAGAGCCTCACTACTAGATGTCTTTTAAGGTCATATCCAGAACCAGATATGCATTAGGGTGCTGGCTTCACACAAATAATTCAGGTAACTGGGGCGGAAGGGACTAATTTTAGATTTTCTTTAAATATTTTTAATTCCTGGAGCGTATAGACGAAATAGAAACATGTGAATACATTGGATGCATATTATTAGAAAGTGTGTATATACTTGTATCGGTACTCATAAGAAAAATGCCAGAATAGATTTCCATATATATGTGTGTATATGCACAAGTAGACAAGTAAGTATATATGTTTCTCTCTCTCTCTCTCTCTCTCTCTCTCTCTCTCTTTCTCTCTCTCTCTCTCTATATATATATATATATATGGTGCATACATATTATGAATAGAAGGGTTTGAATGAATTTATTTCTTGATCTGCTAACATAAATATGAAACGCTGATGCTTATTGACAAAATGATTCATTACAATAAACATGACCAAAAAAATGAAAAAAAAAAAAAAAAAGAAACATAGAAAAAAAAAGAGAAACGATTCAAAGACAAACTTGTCTATGGAGGCAAGATATTTAATTGCTAACCTCTGGACCATATCACAAATCGAAAAATATACAACAATAAAAAAAAAAGCGAATCAGAATTGGGAGAAATAGGCTGAGGTGTCTAGCGGAGATGTCAAATGTCTCCATTACAGCTCTTAATATATTCAGTTTATAAATGGTAGACCTAAGGTCATCGGGAAGGAAGGCTAAGATTTTGGGGTTATGGCCTAAAGAGATATGCTAATGGGCATGCCATGTTAAGATGGTGGATGCGAATTGGAAGTTGGGGTGGGGGGATAAATGAATTGGTCAGCTGACATGGAATAATTGAGAAATATGATAGGAAGATTAGCATAATCGTTACTGGGATCATGACAAATATATAAAAGTTAAAAAATATCTACAATGATAAGTAAAAGTGACAAAATGTATTATAGGAACTTTAAAAACATACTCGATATGATATACTAACAAACAACCGTGTGTCTTAAACGTTACTCTGTCAAGGGTGAAAATAGCTGGAGCAGTATCGTATTATTTTTACTGTCTGGTTGTGTATATATTATTTTGTTCAAGTATTTAATTCTAAACAATATCATATTTTATATATTTCTGGTATCCGCCTGTCTCTCTGTACGGTGAGGCAATTCTAAACAAAGCCCAATGCTAAGATTAAACTTTTGTCTTAAGTAAAATTTTTATGAAGAAGCAAATGATGGTCTTAATTTTGCAATCAGTGTTTTAACTAATATTCTTTCACCGGATGCTATTTTTCCACTCATATAGGTGACATCTCTACCTTTGTGTAGTCTCCTAGTTAACATATCCTGTTTAGTTTGCCCCCAGTCTGATTAGCATTTTTCTGACGGATATCCAACATCCACACGAAACATTGGAATATTCGGAAAATAGTTTTTTTTATGGTGGGGTTATTGTGAAGAATCACGTTAAAAGCGTTGTCCGCATTGTATAGCTTGTCATATATTTCAAAACGAAATTTTTTCACACGAGTTTATAAGAAACAAATCATATTTGATAGTCTTCAATTAAAATGTTTATTGTGACCAACTTATTGACAAATTTAGCCTGACATTCATAACAAAAATATAAGAAAAAAAATCAAGTTTAATATCAATTTTATGATATTTTTTTATATTTGTGAGTGGCCCCAGCGCTTAAAATAAATTGTCTCAAAACAAAATGCAAAAAAAGTAAGAAAATATGAATACTAATAAAATAAAAGCCGGAAGATAAGTCTGTACCTAAAATAAGACTCGAGATCTTTTATTTTAGGAAGGCGAAATTCTGTGTCTTGAAAATGGTCTCATGAGAAGTTTAACGACTGGTGAATGGTTTTTTTTAGAGGCTTCGTCAATCTGTCCGTTAGTGAGATGTTCTGTTTGAAATAGTATTTTCATTGCCAAACACAAAGTTTGAAAGGGCGCATCTTACTTTAGAGATGTCAAATCATCTCTTAAAGAGGCTTTGTTTGTCAGGCAATCCATCATGCTTTTCTTAAAACGCTTTTTCATTTCACACAAGGCATATTGCCACTTGGAACTTAAGGGGCTGCTACTTGGGATCCTGCCTAACAGTGGATTGTGGGGAGTTGAGCAGTGAGATGTCTGTTCGTATAACATTTAAACTTCACCAAGTTAGTAGAAGCAGGAAGCAGAGAAAAATTCCAAAGTCTAGCGGTTCAAAGGAAGAAATTATTATATTACAGTAGGATTTCCAGCATCTAGGAGCCTCAACACTGAAGAGGGGAATTTTGCTGCTTGTTATATTAGTCTAGCGTATGTACGTTGAGGGAGCACAAGTACTATGAGTTCATCAGAGTGCATTCTATTACAGTACTTGTAAAACAGGCACAAGGATGTAACATTGCAATGATGGGAAAAATGTTGAACCTTGGCTGATAGTGTGGGACCTCTTAGTTTGAGACTCTTTTTTGGACCCTACCTTAGAGTGAGAGACTTGTAGTAGATGCAACAGCCCAGATGTGGCAACAATACTCCATGGGCGGATTGTGGCCTTCTAGAAGTACAGGATACTCTAGGTGTGAGTAATTTTCTATAATGGTAAAATGAGCCACCTTCTTTGCAGTAGCCTTGGCAATATCCTCAATGTATTTTTTCCAACACACGTCATCATAGAATGTTAAGCCGAGGGGTTTGAAAGATGAGCTACAGGTAGGGTGTTTTTTTGTTATGGCAAAAAGTGGTTGTGAAGGTTTTTCTGTAGTTGATAAAGGAAAGGAGATTAATCTTAGTAGCATTTGAAATGACATTTTATTGGTCTGTCACAACCATGGTTGAGACATTTTAAAAGAGGATACTTTGAAGTATTCAGATTATTCATACTACTATTTTCGAATCGATTGTTATTTTCACAACCTTTCAGTCGATGTAACCTCCAGCCTTATTTCGATGCTGATTTTCAAACACGAGAATCATGATTTGGAATTTGGGAAAATATAAAGACTTTCAAACAGAACCGAGAGAGAGGAGTAAATCGTTTTTGTTCAATCAGCTATGAATAAAAATGTTACTTTTTATATTATTCGTAGTTATTATCGCCTAGTGTAAAGATTGAACCTTTAACCTCCGGAATAATATCACTTAAAACTTGTTATTAATCAATACCATTGATCGTTATGCCACAGGTCTATCATAAAATTGATATTAAACTTAATTTTTTTCTGACTTGAGTTTCGCCCTCACTTGGGCTCATCAGTTATAATTATATCATCTCTGACGCTATGAAAATTCTATTATTAATTGCTTGCTAGGTTAGCATGTTGGATGAAATCATCCTAGGTAGTGCAAAAAAAAAATCCTATCATACTTGTAAGACCTCCACTTTGGTTCTTGTTGGTTAGTTGACCACACCCTTTGTTTGAGATAAGTCTATTCCATCGTCTGGTTTGGCCGCAGTTTACTTGATCTGTGTTAGTTGATAGATTTTCTTGGGTGTGGCATGTTTGATCAAGTAGCCGAGTACTCTCCTCACATGCAAATGATTTGGGTTTCAAATGCAGAGTTCAGATGAGAGTGAAACTAGTCTTGGACTTTGGTTTGTTGGCTTTCATGACTGCTTGTGAGCTGCGACGTTGCTTGACTGCAGAAATAATTATATCTTTCACGCTCTGAATATATATATATAGAGAGAGAGAGAGAGAGAAAAAGAGAGAGAAAGAGTGTGTATTTAGACAGCAGTTTCTCATTTAACCAACCATTGTTAAAGACAACAGCGCTTTCATTTAATTATGCCTATTTTTTTCAATTTTTCTGATAATCTTTTTAGTGTGTAGATTGAAAGAATTAATATAAATCCCATATGTTGTTCGACGTGAACCACGGTGGTGCTTTTTACTTCCCAAAACATCGTCAGGAAGGATATGTGAATATTATTACAAGGAGAGCTGGAAGGGTATTTCTATAGTAGCAGCACTGAATGTGTGCGAAGCTACAAGTTCCCAGTGTGGAAAAACTTTGCGCTGTATATATTACTAGCAGGGCTACCTGGCGTTGCTCGGGACCGTATAAACAATGAAAAAACAAAAGCAGATATTGAACATATGTTTTATTCTTAGGGGAGAGGAATCTTTCATCTCAAGTTTTAGCGTTACAAACAAACATTTGTCTTTTATATATATAGATAAGGACAGGTTTTTTGGGGGCCCCCCCTCGAAGATAACTGATCAGTTGACCAACTTCTAGTGGCCTGTTTGACGTGAAATTTCGATATTTTCGGGTGATGGGGCTTCGATATGATACCAAATTTGTCAAGTTTGGTTCCGTCTTTCAAAAGTTTTAGCGTTACAAACAAACATACATACATACATACACACAGACGTTTGGCTTTTATATATATAGATGACAAAAACCTGTCCTTTACCAAATTATATTCTGACTTAGCCAAAACACACTTAAATGCTTGTCGTACCCCCCTCCACTATGTTACCTAGTACTGACCACAAAACTCTTTTACACTGGATACTGACAGTCTCATACACATTCACCACTGCTACTATCAGAAGCTTGACATTTATGGGAATTTGGATGAATAACGGTTCAACATCTTAAGTGGTTTAGCCATGTACAGCATACCACTCTTTAGTTGTGGAATTTTGTTCTCAAGGATGTGGCAAGTCTGTATGAATTATGTATATAAATCAAATCATTTCACATGTACAAGGTGGAACGATAAAATTGTCGCCCTAAAGAAAACAGCATTACAGCTTTATTTTAAAACATTTATTGAAAATATCAATTCAAGTAATTTGATTATGTAGTAGAGATGATATCTATTCAATGTAGCCGCCTTCAGCCTCAATCACACCTCAATACGGGTACGAAACTGGGAGTGCGCTTTTTCCACAAGTGCTGGCAGGAGCTTGGCGAATACTCTGCAGATGGCGGTAATCAGGCTGACTTTGGTATTATGGGAGGTCATGTTGGTGATGTTCTCGACGTATGACCAAACGATATAGTTCAGCATGATCAGGTTGGGGGAGGAGCGAGGCCAGTAAGAGCAGGATACAAAGCCGTAACACTCCTTCTGAAGTTATTATTTCGAAATTATTATTTAACATGGGAAGTGTGGTGGGTGTTTCACAACTATTCTTTATTACAACTATACTGTCGCTATTTTCTTACAACTAAACAACTTTAACTCGTTGACAAACGTAAGGACAATTGTAGTAAAGCCAAGACTGCTACTACTACTACTACTACTACTACTACTACTATTCTCTATCCGTCCCTTTTCCTTCCTTCCTTTTTTTTTTATTTTTTGTTTACATTTTTAAATACAAAATAGTTGTGTGAGAACGGTGAATTTGTTGGCACATTTACTAATCTGTTTCAATATTAGTTTTATCTTACTTCATTTATTTAGGTTTCATTTTTTTGCTTCAGGTTTTATTAGTTATTATTATTTTCTTTTTAGATTTGAAGTTTCTATAACTTGGTTGAAGGATTCCAATATGGGTTTTTCATTCATATATTCCTCATCGGTAGGTTCATGTGCGTTTTTGCTGCTAAATGACTTTCGTTGGCATTCGATTTGTAGGAAAATCATGTTTAATTTTCGAACGATTATTTAGAAAAATAGGTAACTTTATACGAATAGGAAGGATTTTTTTCATGTTTGAGTGATCCGTCCGTGATTTTTCATTTTATTGTTATTATATATATTTCTTATTAATTTTAAGTTTATAAGAAAAAAGATACAAAAGAAAAATAATTTTGTTTTCTTTTAATAAAATAGTTGCATCTTTATGTGTTTTCAAAACAGTCTGTATAAAGATTTTAATTATTTGGGTTTTTGATATTAAAAAAATATTTTATTGAAAAAATAATTTTTCTAGTGAGAGACCTGTGGGAGTTGAACACTCTCAGCCTAACTCAATAATCGCCCTTTAACTCAGAAGAGCGACCTACCTACGTCACTTCCTGTTCCTCTTATTTCACTCTTTTCCGCTGAACGCTCGACCAGTCAAGATGTGACGAACCACCGCTCGCAAGTAACGTTACTCATCTCTCTATGAACTTTACGGTATATTTTCGCCTTCATTATGCGACCTTTCGCCTTTTCAATTTTCTCTACCACCAAATATATTCATTTCACCATTATACACATGAGGATCGGATCGTCTAAAACAAGGCAGACCGTCCTGTCCCAAACAGACCTGTGTCATAGATTTGGAGATGTTTAGACCCAAGTGCCTATATGTTAAAAATTATCCCTTTTTCAATGGATTCTAAAGAAAAATATTATAAGAAAATTTGAAGCTGAAAATTAATTTTTTTTAAAGATTACATTTGTTTGTGATTCCATTGTTTGAATATTTGAATGAGTTACTACAGTTTTAAACTTTGATGCGATTCCATTCTTGTGTATTTCTTGCTTGAAACAGCTTCCTCCTGAGTACATCTTCGCTTATCGCAATCCACTTCTGCTACATGGGGGGGGGGGTTATAGCATTATTTTTGCACCCGAAAAAAGAGCTCCTTCAGTTTATATATACACACGATTTTATATATATATATATATATATATATATATATATATATATATACTAGCATGGGTGCCCGGCGTTGCCCGGGTGTTTGGAGGTGTATGCTGAGCAAAAAAAACAAAAAACAAACGGTAAGTTTTTTTAACTTTGACCCCTATTATGACCCCTCAAAATTTATTGTTTTGGGCTTAAATCAAGTTATTAAGATAGATCCACGTCCAAGGAACCTATATCTAAAATTTCAAGTGTTTATACCCCAAATTGTCGGAGGAGTTTGGTAGAGTTCTCAAAGGTCAAATCGTTGAACTGAACTTTGACCCCTTTACAGCCAAATTTCTGGCCGAAAACCAATCACATAGATTTTCCCAAATCTCAGTACCCTGAATATCAAATTTCGAGTCTGTAGATTAAAAATTGACAGAGTTATTGCGTAGGAAAATGTACACAGACACACAGACACGTTCACTTTTATAGATATATAGATATATATGCACTAGTAGGCCGCTCGGCGTTGCCCGGTCATAAAATATGCATAAAGTTGATATTTTAATTAATACAGAAACTGAGACATGTGCATGTGATTATTATGTTTTTTTCTTCCTAAATAGGTAATTTTTTGTAATTAAAATAGTATACTCGAGCTGAGATCGAAATCTAAAGACAATATGTTAAGTATGATAACCAGTAGGCCAGCCTGACACGTCATTTAAAACGTGTTTTCAAACCTACTTATTCTTAATATAAGTAATCTGTCATGTGAATGATTCATGCATGTGCATTCGTGAAACAGTTGACAATCAGATAAAAATCCGATAACCCCACGTAACAATTTTACAATTTTGACCCCTTAGCAGCCCTTTTCTCTGGATGAAAACGGATTAAAAAGTGTTCCACATGTTCGAATAGCATATATACCAAATTTCAGGTATGTAGATAAAAACATTCATTGAATATATAGATTGAGAAGTGTCCTTACACACACACACACACACACACACACACATTATCACTTTTATAGGTATATAGATATAAACATATTTCTGTTTGATATTTGGCACATGGAGAAAGAAAAAAAAGTTCTTTTCAATTTTGATAAGAAAACGAATTCTTACTGTGAATGTTTTGTAGGAGCTACCAGATATTTATGTAAATGTAGAGCTTTTAATTTTATTTTATTTAGTACTAGCTGGTCGCCAGTGTTGTCCAGTCGTAAAATACGCTTAAATATGATATTTTAATTCATGCAAATTTCGTATTTATTATTATAGAGCCATTTCCCTATCGATTATTATATTGTACCCAATATATATTAGTGATTTCAAAAGTGAAAATAAAATGCATGTATTTGGTGACTTCGATGTTCACCACAGCAACTGGCTTGGATTTTCTACTTACACAGACGCAGCTGGTAGTACAACACATAACTTCACTATATCTCGTTCCCTATCACAGATGGTTACGTTTCCAACTCGTTTCCCCAGACCAGCAAGAACAACATGCATCACTTCTAGATCTGTTTCTAACCACAGTTCCCGATGATTGTGTTATGAATAGCCACAGCTCACTTGGGAATGCTGACCATGCAGTGATAATGGTTGGAATCGCTCTAAACTCTAGAGCCAAAACTGAAGAGCCATTGCTTAAAACAATGAGATGTTATAAAAAGGCTGACTGGGAAGCCATCAGGGATCTCATCAGAGACGCCCCATGGTGAAATATTTTTTCACTTCCTGCTGAACAGTGCGCAAATAAGACCACTGAATGGTTCAAAACGGCAACTGAAGCACATGTTCCCACGCGGAAATTTTATAGCAAGTCCCACTCCCCCCAATGGTTTATTTCTACTTGTGAAGCTGCCATTGCACAAAGGCAGCATGCGTACCGCAGATTTAACCGACATAAGTCCAGCTCAAACAGTATATAGAAGCCAGAAGTAAATGTAAGAAAGAAATAGCGACAGAGCTAAGAGAGAATTTACGGAACCAACAAAAAATTCGTCAAAGCACAGAAATTAGTAAATAATGGGCAATCAACAATTCCCCCACTATCCAACAATCATGAGGTTGTTTGCTCAGCAATCGAGAAGACTAACATGCTCGCCAGTCGGTTTGCTTCAAACTCCACACTGGACCCTGCTAACCATCTGCTCCCTGACTTTCTTTTGCAGACAGACGCCACACGATCTGAAAATCACTCTTTCTCAGGTGCACGCTATCATAAAAAATCTTGACACTTCAAAAGCATGTGGACCCAATCTCATCCAGGCTGTGCTATTAAAAAAGTGCTCTGCTGAAGTAGCTCTAGTTCTCTCCAAACTTTACAACAAATGCCTTAATGAATCTTGCTTTCCTGCCTGCTGGAAAACCGCTTCTGTGGTAACAGTATTCAAGAATTCTGGCGAAAGAACTGACCCAGTAAATTATCGCCCCATTAGCCTTCTCCACTTTTCGCCAAAATATTTAAGTCTATAATTAACCAAGCTCTAGTCCATCATCTTACAGATGCTAAACTTCTGACCAACCAACAATATGGATTTAGGTAAGTCCGTTCCGCAGCAGACATCCTAACTGTAATCTCTGAACATATATACCATTCACTGGACAAAGCAGGGGAGGGTAGAGCGGTAGCTCTAGATATATCTAAGGCTTTTGAAAGGGTATGGCATGAGGGTCTTCTCAGGAAAATCAGACCATACGGTATCACTGGAAGAATAATTAACATAAATCCTTCTTAGATAAGAAAAAACTCCACGGTCGTACATCTAAACAATATGATATAAATATGGAAGTTCCTCTGGGGGCTATCCTTGGTCCTTTATTATTCTTAATATTCATGAATGATCATCCTGATAAAATTGTTTTGGAAATAGGTATATTTGCTGATGACACCACTCTCTATAACAGGCACGAGGGGAATATGAATTAACACATATCTAAGGAAATGGCAGAAACACTAGAGGAAGACCTCCAATCTGTAGTGGAATGGGGACAAAAATGAATGGTCACATTCAATGCTGCCAAGACTAAGCTTGTTTCCTTCAATAATTACAAGAAACCCTCTCTACCACCAATAGCAATGGCCAAAGACTCCTTATCTGAAAGTACATCTTTTAAATTCCTCGGCCTAACGTTCACAGGAAACACGAGTTGGAACAATTACATTGAGAGCATTGCCAGGACTGCTGCGAAGAAGGTAGGTTCTCTCTACCGTGCTAGAAAACTGCTAACGCCTAAAAGTATCCTGTACCTCTATAAGGCCAACATTCGGCCATGTATTGATTATTGTTGTCATATTTGGGCTGATGTATCTGCTACTAGTCTCTCGCTCTTAGATAAGGTTCAAAAGAGAGTCGCCAACCTGATAGGTTCTGAACTGTCCTCTAAGCTTCAGCCTCTGTCCCATCGACGAAATGTAGCATCCCTTTGCCTGTTCTACAAGTACTTTAATGGTGAATGCTCTGACGAACTGCAAGCAGTTGTACCCCCTCGACATAAATACCCCCGATAAACCCGATAAGCAGCTAAATCCCACCCCTTCACAGAGATCCCTAGATGCAAGGGAGCCTTATACTCCAGTAGTTTCTTCCCTAGAACCTCTAGACATTGGAATTCCCTTCCAAGTTCCTGCTTCCCCAACTGTACTGACATGCAGAAGTTCAAGTGTAATATGAACCGACATCTTGCTGCCGAAGTTCCCACATAGTACCCCAGTAGCTTATGTCCCTGACAGTAGTCCCCTACATCAAAGTGGCAATGTGCCTTGTTTGGGGTGAAAATCTAATAAAAACAAATTTTTTAAAATATGACTTGGGTGTCATCATCTAGACTCGAAACCAACACATATAGCTGTCTAGCCTTAACCATTAGCATATGACCTAAATCTATATATATATATATATATATATATACAATGAACTTCAAAAAATAAATAACGTTGTTTAACCTATAACTTTTAATTAGCAAAAAAAAAAAAAAAACGGGTATAGTTGACATACGCCAGCTCAAGGTCAATGTTTTGTTATTCTCAAATCTTCCATTAGAACCTTGCAACCTACTTTTAATAAAATTGCATTCGAGAAGAGCATCAACGTATTAAAATATCTGGCGTAGCACGTAAATGGCGCGCTTTGCTAATATTGACCCATGGACTCATTGATTTTAAAACTCAGATTTTTAATGAACTTATAATCGACTTTTTATACACTTTTAACCTACCATCACTCGATACAATTTATTGTGTATTTTACTTTTCTATTTTCGTTATTCACTTTCACCTCATCAACTCCATGAATTCCACCTAAAGATGATCCACAGTCAAATCGAAAACGCTCGTGATAACTATTGAACTTGCATTAATATTTTCGATTTTAATATAAAGAAAATTGTACGAAAAATCTAAAAATTTGATAATTATTTTTCAGTTTGAAGAAATATGGTATAATAAAATTATGGGGTGTATGTTCGCGCCTGACCGCCATAGAATGGAAATATGTCACAAAGTTTAACAAGTTTTTAATATAGATCCACAGAATATTGTGATAAGTGTTTCAGTGTGAACAGGTATGGTATAATAAATTATGGGGTTTATCTATTTTATTTTTACTTTCATCATATTTTGCTTTGGTTTTGATACCCCCAAAATTGAAGCTATCTCTTTACAACCCTTCCTTTTCATAACCTATCATACTTTCATAAATCAGAGTCCATTTTCTGTAGGCTGTTTTTGAACCCAGTCAACGACGGGTACTTTTGCTAGTATATTTATATATATCTGAAATCGCTTCAAACAAGACATAAAGCCACTTGATGCAAAGAGCTCAAATATGCTACTTAAGGTCAAAAAAAGCTAACAGTAAGTGTGTAATTGACAGATTCCGGCCGAGAAAACAGCAATTCTTCCCCCTCTGTAAGAAACATTGCTTGTGGAATATGAGGACTAAAAGACTAAACAAGAGAAGTAGTAGTTATGTAAAGTAAATCCAATATAATCATTTGGTTGAATATTTTAAACGGTAATGAATCGTCTTAAAATGTCTTCATTAAATCTATGAAAATGTGATTCCAAACTTCTAATTCAAAAATTCTAGTTCAAATTGAAACAAGAAAGACCGACAAACAGGCAAGAAATGAATTTAAATAATTTATTGCAATGACCTTATATATTATTTAATTGGAATTCATTATTGAGATGAGTATTATTTATTGATTTTATTTATTGCGGACTATTATCCTGACCTTTTTTTAGTTGTTGTTTCATGACGTTTCGGCCAACTATTCCTCTGGCCTTCATCAGGTGGTAACCACGACGGGATGGGAACTCCAACTCTCTTAACTGCATCCTCAGCGATTACTGCCTTCCATAGTTGTTGTCGTCTTACCACATTTTGGCCAAGTAAGTTAGAGCCCCGAAATGGAGTGGATAGAGACATTGAATCTCTATGATTCCAAGTGAGAATTGGCTGAAGATAGCAGTTTCAATCTTACTCAAAGCAGGCCAGAGGCTTACTTGGCCAAAAAGACGTAGTGAGACAACAGCAATTAGTAATTGCTGAGAATGCAGTTAGGAGATTCGGAGCTCTTATCCCGTCATGGTTACCACCTGACGAAGGCCAGAGGAATAGTTGGCCGAAACGTCATGAAACAACAACTAAGAAAGATGAGGATAATAATCCGCAATAAATAAATTAATGCAATTACCTTATTATTAAATTTACGATGATATACATGACAAAACTATTTCTGCTTTAAACTATTTGCATAGAAAGCATTTGGTGGGAGGGCTAATTCAGATTATGAGTATTTCAATCCTATTAGGGTAGGGAAAATTCTTAAATGTCTAATGTAAACTTTAACTGAAATGTTTATAGTCTGATTTTTTTACAGGAATTTCATAAAAGACAGAAACTTTGAATTTATTAAATAGAGCCCAATTTTTATTATTCGAACTACTGCTAATCTTGAATGTTATTTTCACAAGAGTTCGGAAAATGTAGCCTCTGACCTTCTACAGTTTATCTTGAACTTGGAAATGTTTCTGTTGAACTAGAAAATCTGCATGTAAAAATCTTAATTCATAAATGTATTTTTAGTATCACTCACACTAAGGATTGAACCTTCGACCTTCGGAAGAGTGTCACTTCGAACTGAATTTTACTTAATATTTTATCCATAACGCCACAATCGAACAACAATAATGAATAAAGTACTAAGTAAAATTTAGTTCTTAGTGACACTCTCCTGGAGGTTGAATGTTCAATCCTCATTGTGGGCGATGGTAAGGAATACAATTACGAATTGCTTAAAATTTTTACATTATTATGGTTGATGGAACGAGAGTATGTTACCCTGTGAGTATTTTTTTGTCGAACTCAGGAATCTATGTGTAACTTTAAGCGAAACCTTTATTTAATTCACAGAGGTAGCATGTCCTTGTTCTATCAGCCATGATCGAGGAAAAGCTCAAGTAATTCGAATATTGTCAACCAGACGTATTTCAACGTTTGCTTTGCTTTGGCCGGGACATCACATCAACAGCCGGATTATGCCGAGCGTCGCCTATAAAATTATAACAACGCTTCGGAATAGAAAATAGCAAAATGAATGCAGTAGAACCCCGGGATACAGCATTAATCCATTCCGGGTTTGGGATCGTAAGGTGAAGCCGCCGTATGGCAGGGCCTAAGCAAAATCTTATGCAGTACATATTAAAAATTAGTAACAAAATACAGTACAGTATATAATCAAATAACATTATAAATAACACCGTAATGCGGGGCCGGGGCAAATACCATAACCAGGACCAGAAAAAACATTGTATTCCACATCGTAACATGAAAAAACGTATCCTAGGTTCACTGTATCTCGGGGTTCTGCTGTAAAAAAATGACCTACCGTAAATCGGTGTTTTAATATTCATTTTGTTTCTTATTTAAATAATAACTGTCAAGAAAAGGTTACGAGAAGCAAAAATTAATTTTAGGGGGTTCAAATAATTTTAAGGAAATGTTTTTAAAAAAAAAGGTTCAAAGAACATTTTGTTGTTTTTATTATAAAAACATTATAGTTCAGAGCGCCACGTTGTGATTGGCTGATCGGCGTGTTATGTCAGGCAGCAAGTAAACCCGAACTGTTGACGTCATGTTTCCAGCCAAAACCAAGCGAACGTTGAGATACGTCTGTTTCACAATATCCACCAGAACAAACAAGTGTATTTAAGCATGCATTGAGCATTAAACTTTTAACCTCTAGTAGAGTATCACTTAAAATCACATTTTTCCTGCGACTTTATCCGCTATGCCACGGGTCCTCGTGGAACGCTGAGAACATTAGTTCAAATAATCCACTTAATATGAATTATCAATCTTCATCTAAAAAATCCAGAAACGGAAACGAAATTTCTTAAAATGTTTTCATTCGATTTATGCACTTAGCAATTAAAATGCTGTTTCAAATTTAAGTGATCGACCAACAGATAAGATTTCATATAGAAAGAAAGGCATTAAACATTATTGCAACCAACTTGTTAATTAATTACTCCTGATATGCTTGACAAAATTATTTCTATTTTAAACCATCTGCCTGGAGAGCAGTACTTTCTCGTGTGTGTGTGGGGGGGGTGTACGCGTTCAGGAATAAAAAACATATTTATTTTAGTTCTGTAATTTAAGAAAGTTTAAGAAAATAACAAAGAGAAATAAGAAAAAAAGTCTTTACCTGATGTGAATGGTACAATTACATGCCATCCCTTTTTTTTTTTTTTTTGTTCCAAGTCGGTTTCGGAAAGCGTATAGAGCATTAACAACTGTATGATTTATCGAAATATCTCGGAAAAAAAAATTGTCTGTTGGGAGAAAGATAAAAAATAAATAAAGAGAAAGATATTCCCACGATGATGCATAGACTACATCCAGTTATGAGGAAAAGCGGGAATTCTGCCCGAATTGCAAATAAGTATGGAAAGTGTGTGTGTGTGTGTATATATATATATATATATATATATATATATATATATATCGTAAAATGGATATCATTTATGGTTTGGAGGTGTGGCTCTCCTGTGTGGGGGCAATGAACCCGAGATGATTTGTTTGTCCAACTCGTGGAACATATGGGCATGCGACCACAGAATTATTCTTAATGGAGTTCTGATGCAATGACGGAGAAGAAAAAAAGACAGAAGGGCTCTGAGGTGGAGTTCCGAACTAACACAAAGAAGGAGATTATTATTCTACATCAAGTTAAGACGAGCTATATTTGTTGTAGCGATCCTATTGGAACAAAAGGGGGGGGGGACAATTGACATTCAACTAGTAAAATAACAGCGGACTCTTTATTTATCTGTTTTTGTTTTTTTGTTTTTTTACTTTGCTTCATTTTTCCCTCCATTCGTTTGGAAATGGTTCGGTTAGTGAACGCATATTAAACATAAATTGAGCGAATGGATTTCATATGCAATGCAAAACAATAAGTAAACAATAAGAAGACATGTACAAGGTAGAATTTAATCGCTACACAGACTCTGACAATATACACATTTTCCTATAACTTACACAAGTGCAGGTTGGCGTAAAAAGAAAATCATTTACCATTTTAACCGATACGGCCCACTTATTTACTTAACTTTAATTGGCTTGGTTAAAGCGATGCAACTATATATATATATATATATATATATATATATATATA
>NC_136488.1:29535869-29588369 GCF_053919585.1 Euprymna scolopes
ATGAGAAATCGAGGGAGAAAGAGTAGGAGAAGTCGAGAGAGAGAGAGCAGGAGAAGTGGAAAGAGAGAGAGAGCAGGAGAAGTGGAAAGAGAGAGAGAGCAGGAGAAGTGGAAAGAGAGAGAGAGCAGGAGAAGTGGAAAGAGAGAGAGAGAGCAGGAGAAGTGGAAAGAGAGAGAGAGCAGGAGAAGTGGAAAGAGAGAGAGCAGGAGAAGTGGAAAGAGAGAGAGCAGGAGAAGTTGAAAGAGAGAGAGAGAGCAGGAGAAGTGGAAAGAGAGAGAGAGCAGGAGAAGTGGAAAGAGAGAGAGAGCAGGAAAAGTGGAAAAAGAGAGAGAGCAGGAGAAGTCGAAAGAGTGAGAGAGCAGGAGAAATCGAGGGAGAAAGAGCAGGAGAAGTCGAGAGAGAGAGAGAGAGCAGGAGAAGTGGAAAGAGAGAGAGAGCAGGAGAAGTGGAAAGAGAGAGAGAGCAGGAGAAGTTGAAAGAGAGAGAGAGAGCAGGAGAAGTCGAGGGAGAGAGAGAGCAGGAGAAGTCGAGGGAGAGAGAGAGCAGGAGAAGTCGAGGGAGAGAGAGAGAGCAGGAGAAGTCGAGGGAGAGAGAGAGAGCAGGAGAATTCGAGGGAGAGAGAGAGAGCAGGAGAAGTCGAGGGAGAGAGAGAGAGCAGGAGAAGTCGAGGGAGAGAGAGAGAGCAGGAGAAGTCGAGGGAGAGAGAGAGAGCAGGAGAAGTCGAGGGAGAGAGAGCAGGAGAAGTCGAGGGAGAGAGAGCAGGAGAAGTCGAGGGAGAGAGAGCAGGAGAAGTCGAGAGAGAAAGAGCAGGAGAAGTCGAGGGAGAATGAGCAGGAGAAGTCGAGAGAGAAAGAGCAGGAGAAGTCGAGTAAGAAAGAGCAGGAGAAGTAAAGAGAGAAAGAGCAGGAGAAGTCGAGTAAGAAAGAGCAGGAGAAGTCGAGAGAGAAAGAGCAGGAGAAGTCGAGAGAGAGAGGAGGAGAAGTCGAGAGAGAGGAGGAGAAGTCGAGAGAGAGAGAGGAGGAGAAGTCGAAAGAGAGAGAGAGAGAAGGAGAAGTGGAAAGAGAGAGATAGAAGGAGAAGTGGAAAGAGAGAGATAGAAGGAGAAGTTGAAGGAGAGAGAGAGTAGGAGAAGTTGAAAGAGAGAGAGAGCAGGAGAAGTTGAAAGAGAGAGAGAGCAGGAGAAGTTGAAAGAGAGAGAGAGCAGGAGAAGTTGAAAGAGAGAGAGAGCAGGAGAAGTTGAAAGAGAGAGAGAGCAGGAGAAGTCGAGAGAGAAAGAGCTGGAGAAGTCGAGAGAGAGAGGAGGAGAAGTCGAGAGAGAGAGAGGAGGAGAAGTCGAGAGAGAGAGCAGGAGAAGTCGAGAGAGAGAGAGAGAGCAGGAGAAGTCGAGAGAGAGAGAGAGAGCAGGAGAAGTCGAGAGAGAGAGAGAGAGAGCAGGAGAAGTCGAGAGAGAAAGAGCAGGAGAAGTCGAGAGAGAAAGAGCAGGTGAAGTCGAGAGAGAAAGAGCAGGAGATGTCGAGAGAGAAAGAGCAGGAGAAGTCGAGAGAGAGAGAGAGAGAGAGCAGGAGAAGTCGAGAGAGAGAGGAGGAGAAGTCGAGAGAGAGAAGGAGAAGTCGATAGAGAGAATGAGAAGTGGAAAGAGAGAGAGAGCAGGAGAAGTTGAAAGAGAGAGAGAGCAGGAGAAGTTGAAAGAGAGAGAGAGCAGGAGAAATTGAAAGAGAGAGAGAGAGAGCAGGAGAAGTTGAAAGAGAGAGAGAGAGAGCAGGAGAAGTTGAAAGAGAGAGAGAGCAGGAGAAGTTGAAAGAGAGAGAGAGCAGGAGAAGTTGAAAGAGAGAGAGAGCAGGAGAAGTTGAAAGAGAGAGAGAGCAGGAGAAGTTGAAAGAGAGAGAGAGCAGGAGAAGTTGAAAGAGAGAGAGAGCAGGAGAAGTTGAAAGACAGAGAGAGCAGGAGAAGTTGAAAGAGAGAGAGAGAGAGCAGGAGAAGTGGAAAGTAAGAGAGAGAGGGAGTACAGGAAAATCCGAGAGAGAGAGAGAGTTCAGGAACAGCGGAAAGAGAGAGAGAGAGTGCAGGAAAAGCGGAATGAGATAGAGAGTGCAGGAAAAGTTGAAAGAAAGAGAGAGAGAGAGAGTGCAGGAAAGGTGGAAAGAGTGAGTGCAGGAAAAAGGGAAAGAGAGAGAGAGAGAGAGAGAGAGAGAGAGAGAGCAGGAGAAGTGGAAAGAGAGAGAGAGAGCAGGAGATGTGGAAATGATGTGGAGAGAGCAGGAGAAGTTGAAAGAGAGAGAGAGAGCAGGAGAAGTCGAAAGAGAGAGAGAGCAGGAGAAATCGAGGGAGAAAGAACAGGAGAAGTCGAGGGAGAAAGTGCAGGAGACATCGAGAGAGAAAGAGCAGGAGAAGTCGAGAGAGAGAGAGAGAGAAGGAGAAGTCGGAGAGAGAGAGAGCAGGAGAAGTGGAAAGAGAGAGAGCAGGAGAAGTGAAAGAGAGAGAGCAGGAGAAGTGAAAGAGAGAGAGCAGGAGAAGTGAAAGAGAGAGAGAGCAGGAGAAGTTGAAAGAGAGAGAGAGAGAGCAGGAGAAGTGGAAAGAGAGAGAGAGCAGGAGAAGTCGAAAGAGAGAGAGAGCAGGAGAAGTCGAAAGAGAGAGAGAGCAGGAGAAGTCGAATGAGAGAGAGAGCAGGAGAAGTCGAAAGAGAGAGAGAGCAGGAGAAATCGAGGGAGAAAGAGAGAGAGAGAGAGAGAGCAGGAGAAGTGGAAAGAGAGAGAGAGCAGGAGAAGTGGAAAGAGAGAGAGAGCAGGAGAAGTGGAAAGAGAGAGAGAGCAGGAAAAGTCGAGGGAGAGAGAGAGCAGGAAAAGTCGAGGGAGAGAGAGAGCAGGAAAAGTCGAGGGAGAGAGAGAGCAGGAAAAGTCGAGGGAGAGAGAGAGCAGGAAAAGTCGAGGGAGAGAGAGAGAGAGCAGGAGAAGTCGAGGGAGAGAGAGAGAGAGCAGGAGAAGTCGAGAGAGAAAGAGCAGGAGAAGTCGAGGGAGAATGAGCAGGAGAAGTCGAGAGAGAAAGAGCAGGAGAAGTCGAGAGAGAAAGAGCAGGAGAAGTCGAGTAAGAAAGAGCAGGAGAAGTCGAGAGAGAAAGAGCAGGAGAAGTCGAGAGAGAGAGGAGGAGAAGTCGAGAGAGAGGAGGAGAAGTCGAGAGAGAGAGGAGGAGAAGTCGAAAGAGAGAGAGAGAGAACGAGAAGTGGTAAGAGAGAGAGAGCAGGAGAAGTTGAAAGAGAGAGAGAGTAGGAGAAGTTGAAAGAGAGAGAGAGCAGGAGAAGTTGAAAGAGAGAGAGAGCAGGAGAAGTTGAAAGAGAGAGAGAGCAGGAGAAGTTGAAAGAGAGAGAGAGCAGGAGAAGTTGAAAGAGAGAGAGAGCAGGAGAAGTTGAAAGAGAGAGAGAGCAGGAGAAGTTGAAAGAGAGAGAGAGCAGGAAAAGTTGAAAGAGAGAGAGAGCAGGAAAAGTTGAAAGAGAGAGAGAGCAGGAGAAGTTGAAAGAGAGAGAAAGCAGGAGAAGTTGAAAGAGAGAGAGTCGATGGAGAAAGAGCAGGAGAAGTCGATGGAGAAAGAGCAGGAGAAGTCGATGGAGAAAGAGCAGGAGAAGTCGATGGAGAAAGAGCAGGAGAAGTCGATGGAGAAAGAGCAGGAGAAGTCGATGGAGAAAGAGCAGGAGAAGTCGATGGAGAAAGAGCAGGAGAAGTCGATGGAGAAAGAGCAGGAGAAGTCGAGGGAGAAAGAGCAGGAGAAGTCGAGGGAGAAAGAGGAGGAGAAGTCGAGAGAGAGAAAGAGTAGGAGAAGTCGAGGGAGAAAGAGCAGGAGAAGTCGAGGGAGAGAAAGAGTAGGAAAAGTCGAGAGAGAGAAAGAGTAGGAGAAGTCGAGAGAGAGAAAGAGTAGGAGAAGTCGAGAGGGAAAGAGCAGGAGAAGTCGAGAGAGAAAGAGTAGGAGAAGTCGATAGAGATAAAGAGTAGGAGAGGTCGAGGGAGAAATAGCAGGAGAAGTCGAGAGAGAGAGAAAGAGTAGGAGAAGTCGAGAGAGAGAAAGAGTAGGAGAAGTCGAGAGAGAGAAATGGTAGGAGAAGTCGAGAGGGAAAGAGCAGGAGAAGTCGAGAGAGAAAGAGTAGGAGAAGTCGATAGAGAAAGAGCAGGAGAAGTCGAGAGAGAGAGAGGAGGAGAAGTCGAGAGAGAGGAGGAGCAGTCGAGAGAGAGAGAGAGAGAGGAAAAGTTGAGAGAAAGAGAGAGAAGGAGAAGTCCAGAGAGAGAGAGAGAGCAGGAGAAGTCGAGGGAGAAAGAGCAGGAGAAGTCGAGGGAGAAAGAGCAGGAGAATCAAGAGAGAGGAGGAGAAGTCGAGAGAGAGGAGGAGAAGTCGATGGAGAAAGAGCAGGAGAAGTCGAGGGAGAAAGAGCCGGAGAAGTCGAGGGAGAAAGAGCAGGAGAAGTCGAGGGAGAAAGAGCAGGAGAAGTCGTTAGAGAGAAAGAGCAGGAGAAGTCGATGGAGAAAGAGCAGGAGAAGTCGAGAGAGAAAGAGCAGGAGAAGTCGAGAGAGAAAGAGCAGGAGAAGTCGAGGGAGAAAGAGCAGGAGAAGTCGAGGGAGAAAGAGCAGGAGAAGTCGAGAGAGAGAAAGAGTAGGAGAAGTCGAGAGAGAGAAAGAGTAGGAGAAGTCGAGAGGGAAAGAGTAGGAGAAGTCGAGAGGGAAAGAGCAGGAGAAGTCGAGAGAGAAAGAGTAGGAGAAGTCGATAGAGAAAGAGCAGGAGAAGTCGAGGGAGAAAGAGCAGGAGAAGTCGAGAGAGAGAAAGAGTAGGAGAGCAGGAGAAGTTGAAAGAGAGAGAAAGCAGGAGAAGTTGAAAGAGAGAGAGCAGGAGAAGTTGAAAGAGAGAGAGCAGGAGAAGTCGAGGGAGAAAGAGGAGGAGAAGTCGAGAGAGAGAGAGAGAGAGAGAGAGAGAGAAGGAGAAATCGAGAGAGAAAGAGCAGGAGAAGTCGAGGGCGAAAGAGCAGGAGAAGTCGAGGGAGAAAGAGCAGGAGAAGTCGAGGGAGAAAGAGCAGGAGAAGTCGAGGGAGAAGGAGCAGGAGAAGTCGATGGAGAAGGAGCAGGAGAAGTCGATGGAGAAAGAGCAGGAGAAGTCGAGAGAGAAAGAGCAGGAGAAGTCGAGGGAGAAAGTGGAGGAGAAGTCGAGAGAGAGAGAGAGAGAAGGAGAAGTCGAGAGAGAAAGAGCAGGAGAAGTCGAGGGAGAAAGAGCAGGAGAAGTCGAGGGAGAAAGAGGAGGAGAAGACGAGAGAGAGAGAGAGAGAGAGAGAAAGAGAAGTCGAGAGAGAAAGAGCAGAAGAAGTCGAGGGAGAAAGAGCAGGAGAAGTCGAGGGAGAAAGAGCAGAAGAAGTCGAGAGAGAGAAAGAGTAGGAGAAGTCGAGAGAGAGAAAGAGTAGGAGAAGTCGAGGGAGAAAGAGCAGGAGAAGTCGAGAGAGAGAAAGAGTAGGAGAAGTCGAGAGAGAGAAAGAGTAGGAGAAGTCGAGAGAGAGAAAGAGTAGGAGAAGTCGAGAGGGAAAGAGTAGGAGAAGTCGATAGAGAAAGAGCAGGAGAAGTCGAGAGAGAGGAGGAGCAGTCGAGAGAGAGAGAGGAAAAGTTGAGAGAAAGAGAGAGAAGGAGAAGTCCAGAGAGAGAGAGAGAGAGAGCAGGAGAAGTCGAGGGAGAAAGAGCAGGAGAAGTCGAGGGAGAAAGAGCAGGAGAATCAAGAGAGAGGAGGAGAAGTCGAGAGAGAGGAGGAGAAGTCGATGGAGAAAGAGCAGGAGAAGTCGATGGAGAAAGAGCAGGAGAAGTCGATGGAGAAAGAGCAGGAGAAGTCGAGGGAGAAAGAGCAGGAGAAGTCGAGAGAGAGAAAGAGTAGGAGAAGTCGAGGGAGAAAGAGCAGAAGTCGAGAGAGAGAAAGAGTAGGAGAAGTCGAGAGAGAGAAAGAGTAGGAGAAGTCGAGAGAGAGAAAGAGTAGGAGAAGTCGAGAGGGAAAGAGCAGGAGAAGTCGAGAGAGAAAGAGTAGGAGAAGTCGATAGAGAAAGAGCAGGAGAAGTCGAGAGAGAGAGAGGAGGAGAAGTCGAGAGAGAGGAGGAGCAGTCGAGAGAGAGAGAGAGGAAAAGTTGAGAGAAAGAGAGAGAAGGAGAAGTCCAGAGAGAGAGAGAGAGAGAGCAGGAGAAGTCGAGGGAGAAAGAGCAGGAGAAGTCGAGGGAGAAAGAGCAGGAGAAGTCGAGGGAGAAAGAGCAGGAGAATCAAGAGAGAGGAGGAGAAGTCGAGAGAGAGAGGAGGAGAAGTCGATGGAGAAAGAGCAGGAGAAGTCGATGGAGAAAGAGCAGGAGAAGTCGATGGAGAAAGAGCAGGAGATGTCGAGGGAGAAAGAGCAGGAGAAGTCGAGAGAGAGAAAGAGCAGGAGAAGTCGAGAGGGAAAGAGCAGGAGAAGTCGAGTAAGAAAGAGCAGGAGAAGTCGAGTAAGAAAGAGTAGGAGAAGTCGATAGAGAAAGAGCAGGAGAAGTCGATAGAGAAAGAGCAGGAGAAGTCGATAGAGAAAGAGCAGGAGAAGTCGAGGGAGAGAGAGAGCAGGAGAAGTCGAGAGAGAGAAAGAGCAGGAGAAGTCGAGAGAGAGAAAGAGTAGGAGAAGTCGAGAGAGAGAAAGAGTAGGAGAAGTCGAGAGAGAGAAAGAGTAGGAGAAGTCGAGAGAGAAAGAGTAGGAGAAGTCGAGAGGGAAAGAGTAGGAGAAGTCGAGAGAGAAAGAGTAGGAGAAGTCGATAGAGAAAGAGCAGGAGAAGTCGAGGGAGAAAGAGCAGGAGAAGTCGAGAGAGAGAAAGAGTAGGAGAAGTCGAGAGAGAGAAAGAGTAGGAGAAGTCGAGAGGGAAAGAGTAGGAGAAGTCGAGAGGGAAAGAGCAGGAGAAGTCGAGAGAGAAAGAGTAGGAGAAGTCGATAGAGAAAGAGCAGGAGAAGTCGAGGGAGAAAGAGCAGGAGAAGTCGAGAGAGAGAAAGAGTAGGAGAAGTCGAGAGAGAGAAAGAGTAGGAGAATCGAGAGAGAGAAAGAGTAGGAGAAGTCGAGAGGGAAAGAGCAGGAGAAGTCGAGAGAGAAAGAGTAGGAGAAGTCGATAGAGAAAGAGCAGGAGAAGTCGAGAGAGAGAGAGGAGGAGAAGTCGAGAGAGAGGAGGAGCAGTCGAGAGAAAGAGAGAGAGAGGAAAAGTTGAGAGAAAGAGAGAGAAGGAGAAGTCCAGAGAGAGAGAGAGAGCAGGAGAAGTCCAGAGAGAGAGAGAGAGCAGGAGAAGTCGAGGGAGAAAGAGCAGGAGAAGTCGAGGGAGAAAGAGCAGGAGAATCAAGAGAGAGGAGGAGAAGTCGAGAGAGAGGAGGAGAAGTCGATGGAGAAAGAGCAGGAGAAGTCGACGGAGAAAGAGCAGGAGAAGTCGATGGAGAAAGAGCAGGAGAAGTCGATGGAGAAAGAGCAGGAGAAGTCGATGGAGAAAGAGCAGGAGAAGTCGATGGAGAAAGAGCAGGAGAAGTCGATGGAGAAAGAGCAGGAGAAGTCGATGGAGAAAGAGCAGGAGAAGTCGATGGAGAAAGAGCAGGAGAAGTCGATGGAGAAAGAGCAGGAGAAGTCGATGGAGAAAGAGCAGGAGAAGTCGATGGAGAAAGAGCAGGAGAAGTCGAGGGAGAAAGAGCAGGAGAAGTCGAGGGAGAAAGAGGAGGAGAAGTCGAGAGAGAGAAAGAGTAGGAGAAGTCGAGGGAGAAAGAGCAGGAGAAGTCGAGGGAGAGAAAGAGTAGGAAAAGTCGAGAGAGAGAAAGAGTAGGAGAAGTCGAGAGAGAGAAAGAGTAGGAGAAGTCGAGAGGGAAAGAGCAGGAGAAGTCGAGAGAGAAAGAGTAGGAGAAGTCGATAGAGAGAAAGAGTAGGAGAGGTCGAGGGAGAAATAGCAGGAGAAGTCGAGAGAGAGAAAGAGTAGGAGAAGTCGAGAGAGAGAAAGAGTAGGAGAAGTCGAGAGAGAGAAATGGTAGGAGAAGTCGAGAGGGAAAGAGCAGGAGAAGTCGAGAGAGAAAGAGTAGGAGAAGTCGATAGAGAAAGAGCAGGAGAAGTCGAGAGAGAGAGAGGAGGAGAAGTCGAGAGAGAGGAGGAGCAGTCGAGAGAGAGAGAGAGAGAGGAAAAGTTGAGAGAAAGAGAGAGAAGGAGAAGTCCAGAGAGAGAGAGAGAGCAGGAGAAGTCGAGGGAGAAAGAGCAGGAGAAGTCGAGGGAGAAAGAGCAGGAGAATCAAGAGAGAGGAGGAGAAGTCGAGAGAGAGGAGGAGAAGTCGATGGAGAAAGAGCAGGAGAAGTCGAGGGAGAAAGAGCCGGAGAAGTCGAGGGAGAAAGAGCAGGAGAAGTCGAGGGAGAAAGAGCAGGAGAAGTCGTTAGAGAGAAAGAGCAGGAGAAGTCGTTAGAGAGAAAGAGCAGGAGAAGTCGATGGAGAAAGAGCAGGAGAAGTCGAGAGAGAAAGAGCAGGAGAAGTCGAGAGAGAAAGAGCAGGAGAAGTCGAGGGAGAAAGAGCAGGAGAAGTCGAGGGAGAAAGAGCAGGAGAAGTCGAGAGAGAGAAAGAGTAGGAGAAGTCGAGAGAGAGAAAGAGTAGGAGAAGTCGAGAGGGAAAGAGTAGGAGAAGTCGAGAGGGAAAGAGCAGGAGAAGTCGAGAGAGAAAGAGTAGGAGAAGTCGATAGAGAAAGAGCAGGAGAAGTCGAGGGAGAAAGAGCAGGAGAAGTCGAGAGAGAGAAAGAGTAGGAGAAGTCGAGAGAGAGAAAGAGTAGGAGAATCGAGAGAGAGAAAGAGTAGGAGAAGTCGAGAGGGAAAGAGCAGGAGAAGTCGAGAGAGAAAGAGTAGGAGAAGTCGATAGAGAAAGAGCAGGAGAAGTCGAGAGAGAGAGAGGAGGAGAAGTCGAGAGAGAGGAGGAGCAGTCGAGAGAAAGAGAGAGAGAGGAAAAGTTGAGAGAAAGAGAGAGAAGGAGAAGTCCAGAGAGAGAGAGAGAGCAGGAGAAGTCCAGAGAGAGAGAGAGAGCAGGAGAAGTCGAGGGAGAAAGAGCAGGAGAAGTCGAGGGAGAAAGAGCAGGAGAATCAAGAGAGAGGAGGAGAAGTCGAGAGAGAGGAGGAGAAGTCGATGGAGAAAGAGCAGGAGAAGTCGACGGAGAAAGAGCAGGAGAAGTCGATGGAGAAAGAGCAGGAGAAGTCGATGGAGAAAGAGCAGGAGAAGTCGATGGAGAAAGAGCAGGAGAAGTCGATGGAGAAAGAGCAGGAGAAGTCGATGGAGAAAGAGCAGGAGAAGTCGATGGAGAAAGAGCAGGAGAAGTCGATGGAGAAAGAGCAGGAGAAGTCGATGGAGAGAGAGCAGGAGAAGTCGATGGAGAAAGAGCAGGAGAAGTCGATGGAGAAAGAGCAGGAGAAGTCGAGGGAGAAAGAGCAGGAGAAGTCGAGGGAGAAAGAGGAGGAGAAGTCGAGAGAGAGAAAGAGTAGGAGAAGTCGAGGGAGAAAGAGCAGGAGAAGTCGAGGGAGAGAAAGAGTAGGAAAAGTCGAGAGAGAGAAAGAGTAGGAGAAGTCGAGAGAGAGAAAGAGTAGGAGAAGTCGAGAGGGAAAGAGCAGGAGAAGTCGAGAGAGAAAGAGTAGGAGAAGTCGATAGAGAGAAAGAGTAGGAGAGGTCGAGGGAGAAATAGCAGGAGAAGTCGAGAGAGAGAAAGAGTAGGAGAAGTCGAGAGAGAGAAAGAGTAGGAGAAGTCGAGAGAGAGAAATGGTAGGAGAAGTCGAGAGGGAAAGAGCAGGAGAAGTCGAGAGAGAAAGAGTAGGAGAAGTCGATAGAGAAAGAGCAGGAGAAGTCGAGAGAGAGAGAGGAGGAGAAGTCGAGAGAGAGGAGGAGCAGTCGAGAGAGAGAGAGAGAGAGGAAAAGTTGAGAGAAAGAGAGAGAAGGAGAAGTCCAGAGAGAGAGAGAGAGCAGGAGAAGTCGAGGGAGAAAGAGCAGGAGAAGTCGAGGGAGAAAGAGCAGGAGAATCAAGAGAGAGGAGGAGAAGTCGAGAGAGAGGAGGAGAAGTCGATGGAGAAAGAGCAGGAGAAGTCGAGGGAGAAAGAGCCGGAGAAGTCGAGGGAGAAAGAGCAGGAGAAGTCGAGGGAGAAAGAGCAGGAGAAGTCGTTAGAGAGAAAGAGCAGGAGAAGTCGTTAGAGAGAAAGAGCAGGAGAAGTCGATGGAGAAAGAGCAGGAGAAGTCGAGAGAGAAAGAGCAGGAGAAGTCGAGAGAGAAAGAGCAGGAGAAGTCGAGGGAGAAAGAGCAGGAGAAGTCGAGGGAGAAAGAGCAGGAGAAGTCGAGAGAGAGAAAGAGTAGGAGAAGTCGAGAGAGAGAAAGAGTAGGAGAAGTCGAGAGGGAAAGAGTAGGAGAAGTCGAGAGGGAAAGAGCAGGAGAAGTCGAGAGAGAAAGAGTAGGAGAAGTCGATAGAGAAAGAGCAGGAGAAGTCGAGGGAGAAAGAGCAGGAGAAGTCGAGAGAGAGAAAGAGTAGGAGAAGTCGAGAGAGAGAAAGAGTAGGAGAATCGAGAGAGAGAAAGAGTAGGAGAAGTCGAGAGGGAAAGAGCAGGAGAAGTCGAGAGAGAAAGAGTAGGAGAAGTCGATAGAGAAAGAGCAGGAGAAGTCGAGAGAGAGAGAGGAGGAGAAGTCGAGAGAGAGGAGGAGCAGTCGAGAGAAAGAGAGAGAGAGGAAAAGTTGAGAGAAAGAGAGAGAAGGAGAAGTCCAGAGAGAGAGAGAGAGCAGGAGAAGTCCAGAGAGAGAGAGAGAGCAGGAGAAGTCGAGGGAGAAAGAGCAGGAGAAGTCGAGGGAGAAAGAGCAGGAGAATCAAGAGAGAGGAGGAGAAGTCGAGAGAGAGGAGGAGAAGTCGATGGAGAAAGAGCAGGAGAAGTCGACGGAGAAAGAGCAGGAGAAGTCGATGGAGAAAGAGCAGGAGAAGTCGATGGAGAAAGAGCAGGAGAAGTCGATGGAGAAAGAGCAGGAGAAGTCGATGGAGAAAGAGCAGGAGAAGTCGATGGAGAAAGAGCAGGAGAAGTCGATGGAGAAAGAGCAGGAGAAGTCGATGGAGAAAGAGCAGGAGAAGTCGATGGAGAAAGAGCAGGAGAAGTCGATGGAGAAAGAGCAGGAGAAGTCGATGGAGAAAGAGCAGGAGAAGTCGAGGGAGAAAGAGCAGGAGAAGTCGAGGGAGAAAGAGGAGGAGAAGTCGAGAGAGAGAAAGAGTAGGAGAAGTCGAGGGAGAAAGAGCAGGAGAAGTCGAGGGAGAGAAAGAGTAGGAAAAGTCGAGAGAGAGAAAGAGTAGGAGAAGTCGAGAGAGAGAAAGAGTAGGAGAAGTCGAGAGGGAAAGAGCAGGAGAAGTCGAGAGAGAAAGAGTAGGAGAAGTCGATAGAGAGAAAGAGTAGGAGAGGTCGAGGGAGAAATAGCAGGAGAAGTCGAGAGAGAGAAAGAGTAGGAGAAGTCGAGAGAGAGAAAGAGTAGGAGAAGTCGAGAGAGAGAAATGGTAGGAGAAGTCGAGAGGGAAAGAGCAGGAGAAGTCGAGAGAGAAAGAGTAGGAGAAGTCGATAGAGAAAGAGCAGGAGAAGTCGAGAGAGAGAGAGGAGGAGAAGTCGAGAGAGAGGAGGAGCAGTCGAGAGAGAGAGAGAGAGAGAGGAAAAGTTGAGAGAAAGAGAGAGAAGGAGAAGTCCAGAGAGAGAGAGAGAGCAGGAGAAGTCGAGGGAGAAAGAGCAGGAGAAGTCGAGGGAGAAAGAGCAGGAGAATCAAGAGAGAGGAGGAGAAGTCGAGAGAGAGGAGGAGAAGTCGATGGAGAAAGAGCAGGAGAAGTCGAGGGAGAAAGAGCCGGAGAAGTCGAGGGAGAAAGAGCAGGAGAAGTCGAGGGAGAAAGAGCAGGAGAAGTCGTTAGAGAGAAAGAGCAGGAGAAGTCGATGGAGAAAGAGCAGGAGAAGTCGAGAGAGAAAGAGCAGGAGAAGTCGAGAGAGAAAGAGCAGGAGAAGTCGAGGGAGAAAGAGCAGGAGAAGTCGAGGGAGAAAGAGCAGGAGAAGTCGAGGGAGAAAGAGCAGGAGAAGTCGAGAGAGAAAGAGTAGGAGAAGTCGATAGAGAAAGAGCAGGAGAAGTCGAGGGAGAAAGAGCAGGAGAAGTCGAGAGAGAGAAAGAGTAGGAGAAGTCGAGAGAGAGAAAGAGTAGGAGAATCGAGAGAGAGAAAGAGTAGGAGAAGTCGAGAGGGAAAGAGCAGGAGAAGTCGAGAGAGAAAGAGTAGGAGAAGTCGATAGAGAAAGAGCAGGAGAAGTCGAGAGAGAGAGAGGAGGAGAAGTCGAGAGAGAGGAGGAGCAGTCGAGAGAGAGAGAGAGAGAGGAAAAGTTGAGAGAAAGAGAGAGAAGGAGAAGTCCAGAGAGAGAGAGAGAGCAGGAGAAGTCGAGGGAGAAAGAGCAGGAGAAGTCGAGGGAGAAAGAGCAGGAGAATCAAGAGAGAGGAGGAGAAGTCGAGAGAGAGGAGGAGAAGTCGATGGAGAAAGAGCAGGAGAAGTCGATGGAGAAAGAGCAGGAGAAGTCGATGGAGAAAGAGCAGGAGAAGTCGATGGAGAAAGAGCAGGAGAAGTCGATGGAGAAAGAGCAGGAGAAGTCGATGGAGAAAGAGCAGGAGAAGTCGATGGAGAAAGAGCAGGAGAAGTCGAGGGAGAAAGAGCAGGAGAAGTCGAGGGAGAAAGAGGAGGAGAAGTCGAGAGAGAGAAAGAGTAGGAGAAGTCGAGGGAGAAAGAGCAGGAGAAGTCGAGGGAGAGAAAGAGTAGGAAAAGTCGAGAGAGAGAAAGAGTAGGAGAAGTCGAGAGAGAGAAAGAGTAGGAGAAGTCGAGAGGGAAAGAGCAGGAGAAGTCGATAGAGAGAAAGAGTAGGAGAAGTCGATAGAGAGAAAGAGTAGGAGAAGTCGAGAGAGAGAAAGAGTAGGAGAAGTCGAGAGAGAGAAAGAGTAGGAGAAGTCGAGAGAGAGAAAGAGTAGGAGAAGTCGAGAGAGAGAAAGAGTAGGAGAAGTCGAGAGAGAGAAATGGTAGGAGAAGTCGAGAGGGAAAGAGCAGGAGAAGTCGAGAGAGAAAGAGTAGGAGAAGTCGATAGAGAAAGAGCAGGAGAAGTCGAGAGAGAGAGAGGAGGAGAAGTCGAGAGAGAGAGAGGAGGAGAAGTCGAGAGAGAGGAGGAGCAGTCGAGAGAGAGAGAGAGAGAGGAAAAGTTGAGAGAAAGAGAGAGAAGGAGAAGTCCAGAGAGAGAGAGAGAGCAGGAGAAGTCGAGGGAGAAAGAGCAGGAGAAGTCGAGGGAGAAAGAGCAGGAGAAGTCGAGGGAGAAAGAGCAGGAGAATCAAGAGAGAGGAGGAGAAGTCGAGAGAGAGGAGGAGAAGTCGATGGAGAAAGAGCAGGAGAAGTCGAGGGAGAAAGAGCAGGAGAAGTCGAGGGAGAAAGAGCAGGAGAAGTCGAGGGAGAAAGAGCAGGAGAAGTCGAGAGAGAGAAAGAGCAGGAGAAGTCGATGGAGAAAGAGCAGGAGAAGTCGAGAGAGAAAGAGCAGGAGAAGTCGAGAGAGAAAGAGCAGGAGAAGTCGAGAGAGAAAGAGCAGGAGAAGTCGAGGGAGAAAGAGCAGGAGAAGTCGAGGGAGAAAGAGCAGGAGAAGTCGAGGGAGAAAGAGCAGGAGAAGTCGAGGGAGAAAGAGCAGGAGAAGTCGAGGGAGAAAGAGCAGGAGAAGTCGAGAGAGAGAAAGAGCAGGAGAAGTCGATGGAGAAAGAGCAGGAGAAGTCGATGGAGAAAGAGCAGGAGAAGTCGAGAGAGAAAGAGCAGGAGAAGTCGAGAGAGAAAGAGCTGGAGAAGTCGAGAGAGAGAGAGAGAGAGGAGGAGAAGTCGAGAGAGAGGAGGAGAAGTCGAGAGAGAGCAGGAGAAGTCGAGAGAGAGATAGAGAGAAGGAGAAGTCGACAGAGAGAGAGAAGGAGAAGTCGATAGAGAGAGAGAGAGAAGGAGAAGTCGATAGAGAGAGAGAAGGAGAAGTCGAGAGAGAGAGAGAGAGAAGGAGAAGTCGAGAGAGAGAGAGAGAAGGAGAAGTCGAGAGAGAGAGAGAAAGAGAGGAGGAGAAATCGAGAGAGAGGAGGAGAAATCGAAAGAGAGGAGGAGAAATCGAAAGAGAGAAGGAGAAGTCGAGAGAGAGAGAAGGAGAAGTCGAGAGAGAGAGAAGGAGAAGTCGAGAGAGAGAGAAGGAGAAGTCGAGAGAGAGAGAAGGAGAAGTCGAGAGAGAGAGAAGGAGAAGTCGAGAGAGAGAGAAGGAGAAGTCGAGAGAGAGAGAAGGAGAAGTCGAGAGAGAGAGAAGGAGAAGTCGAGAGAGAGAGAAGGAGAAGTCGAGAGAGAGAGAAGGAGAAGTCGAGAGAGAGAGAAGGAGAAGTCGAGAGAGAGAGAAGGAGAAGTCGAGAGAGAGAGAAGGAGAAGTCGAGAGAGAGAGAAGGAGAAGTCGAGAGAGAGAGAAGGAGAAGTCGAGAGAGAGAGAAGGAGAAGTCGAGAGAGAGAGAAGGAGAAGTCGAGAGAGAGAGAAGGAGAAGTCGAGAGAGAGAGAAGGAGAAGTCGAGAGAGAGAGGAGGAGAAGTCGAGAGAGAAGGAGAAGTCGAGAGAGAAGGAGAAGTCGAGAGAGAAGGAGAAGTCGAGAGAGAAGGAGAAGTCGAGAGAGAAGGAGATGTCGAGAGAGAAGATGTCGAGAGAGAGAGAAGGAGAAGTCGAGAGAGAGAGAAGGAGAAGTCGAGAGAGAGAGAAGGAGAAGTCGAGAGAGAGAGAAGGAGAAGTCGAGAGAGAGAGAAGGAGAAGTCGAGAGAGAGAGAAGGAGAAGTCGAGAGAGAGAGAAGGAGAAGTCGAGAGAGAGAGAGAGGAGAAGTCGAGAGAGAGAGAGAGGAGAAGTCGAGAGAGAGAGAGAGGAGAAGTCGAGAGAGAGAGAGAGGAGAAGTCGAGAGAGAGAGAGAGAAGGAGAAGTCGAGAGAGAGAGAGAAGGAGAAGTCGAGAGAGAGAGAGAGAGAAGAAGTCGAGAGAGAAAGAGAGAGAGAGAAGGTCGAGAGAGAGAGAGGAGAAGTCGAGAGAGAGAGAGAGAGAAGGAGAAGTCGAGAGAGAGAGAGAGAAGGAGAAGTTGAGAGAGAGAGAGAGAAGGAGAAGTCGAGAGAGAGAGAGAGAAGGAGAAGTCTAGAGAGAGAGGAGGAGAAGTCGAGAGAGAGAGGAGGAGAAGTCGAGAGAGAGAGAGAAGGAGAAGTCGAGAGAGAGAGAGAAGGAGAAGTCGAGGGAGAGAGAGAGAAGGAGAAGTCGATAGAGAGAGGAGGAGAAGTCGATAGAGAGAGGAGGAGAAGTCGAGAGAGAGAGAGGAGGAGGAGTCGAGAGAGAGAGGAGGAGAAGTCGAGAGAGAGAGGAGGAGAAGTCGAGAGAGAGAGGAGGAGAAGTCGAGAGAGAGAGAGGAGGAGAAGTCGAGAGAGAGAGAGAGGAGGAGAAGTCGAGAGAGAGAGAGGAGGAGAAGTCGAGAGAGAGAGAGAGGAGGAGAAGTCGAGAGAGAGAGGAGGAGAAATCGAGAGAGAGAGAGAGGAGGAGAAGTCGAGAGAGAGAGAGAGAGGAGGAGAAGTCGAGAGAGAGAGAGAGAGAGGAGGAGAAGTCGAGAGAGAGAGAGTTGGAGAAGTCGAGAGAGAGAGAGAGGAGGAGAAGCCGAGAGAGAGAGAGAGGAGGAGAAGCCGAGAGAGAGAGAGAGAGAGAGGAGGAGAAGTCGAGAGAGAGAGAGAGGAGGAGAAGTCGAGAGAGAGAGAGAGAGCAGAAGTCGAGGAGAGGGAGCAGGAGAAGTAGGGAGAGAGAGAGAGCAAGAAAAGTGGAGAGAGAGTTTAAGAGTTAGACATTGATAGAGACACACAGTGAAGGATTGGAAGTTAGTGTAAGTGAGCACTTGGCAAAAAACATAACTACATTATCTGCTCACACATGAATACAAAAAAGCTTTTACCCCATTGTCAACATAATGGGAATCCAATAAGTATAGTCTATCTAATTTATATAGGAATCTCTCTCTCTTTTTTCTCTCTCTCTCACTCTCTCTCTCTCTCTCTCTGCTCATACAGCTATGTATAGTGTGTTCTTGCATGAACAAATGTATTTATGAATGTCTATTTCAATGTGTGTCTCTCTGCAGTCAAAAACTGTTTGTCAGCGTAAGTCCTGTTAAGTGCAAGCATGATTAAAAGACACAAGCAACTGTAAAGACTCTCTTGGAATTGTCCAGCTATTTTTTTTTTAACCCCGTTCATACGGCCTAGATTTGACATTAAAGGACAACGTATTACAGATAATATCACATTGGAAGCTTTAAATTCAGAGTTTCGTCGAATTATTTTACGGCATGTCAACCCTTTCCGTATCTGCGAATTTTTTGTTGAAGCTGTTATGTCTCAAGTTCTTTACTCATGACGTTTGACTTGATTGTTTTGTAGAATAATATTGGTTTTGACTTTGCAGAACATGATTGAATTTTGCAAAGGGAAAGAAAAAAAATAACATCAATGTTTAGTGCATTTTCTATCAGGAAGCCGGTATCTTCAGACATGCTGATCTAGCAGCACCAAGGAAATTAGTAAGATGAAACGCAACAATAACATGGCAGAGTAAAATGTTTAAAAAATGCGCACACGAATTATATTTGAATACTCAATATCTCAAAAGAGCTCATAATTTGTTTATTGCGGACTATTATTATCATCTTCTAGTCGTTCTTACACATCATTTCAGCTAACTATTCCTCTGGCATTCACCAGGTGGCTTACTGCGATGGGATAGGAATGCCAAATCTCCTAACCACATCCTCAGCAATTACTACCTTCCATAGTTGTTATCGCCTAACAACGTTTTGGCCAACTAAGCCTCCGGGCCCGTGGTGCAGTGGATCGAGACGTTGAATCTCTACGGTTCCAAGTATGCATTGTCTGAAGATAGAGGTATCAATCCTACTCAAAAGCCAGCCAAAGGCTTAGTTAGCTAAACCGTAGTTAGACAACAACAACTATGGAAGGCAGTTATTGCTGAGGATGCAGTTAGGAGATTCGGCATTCCTATCCCATCACAGTTAACCACCTGATGAAGGTCAGAGGAATAGTTGGCCGAAACGTTGTGAAACAATTTCTATAAGATGAGGATAATAGTCCGCAATAAATAAATGGATAAATAATACAAATTACTTATCTCAATAAGAATTCCAATTAATTAAATAACGTTCACAGGAAACATGAGTTGGAACAATTATATTGAAAGCATTGCCAGGGCCGCTGTGAAGAAGGTAGGCTCTCTCTACCGTGCTAGAAAACTACTGACACCTGAAAGTATCCTGTACCTCTATAAGGCCACTATTCGCCCATGTATGGAGTATTGTTGTCACATTTGGGCTGGTGCATCTGCTACTAGTCTCTCGCTCCTAGACAACGTTCAAAAGAGAGTCGCCAATCTGATAGGCCCTGAACTGTCATCTAAGCTTCAGCCTCTGTCCCATCGACGAAACGTTGCATCCCTCTGCCTGTTCTACAAGTATTTTAATGGTGAATGCTCCGACGAACTGCAGACACTTGTGCCCCCACGACGTAGACAACCTCGACAAACCCGACAGGCAGCTAAATCCCACCCCCACACAGTAGAGATCCCTAGATGCAAAAGATCTTTCTACTCCAGTAGTTTCTTCCCCAGAACCGCTAGACTCTGGAATTCCATTCCAGGTTCTTGCTTCCTCAACTGTACTGACATGCAGAAGTTCAAGTGTAACGTGAACCGTCATCTTGCTGCCCAACTCCCTACATAGTACCCCAGTAGCTTATGTCCGTGATAGTAGCCCCTACACCAAAGTGACAATGTGCCTTGTTTGGGGTGAAAATGTAATAAAAGAAAATTTAAAAAAATCAAAAAAATCTCATAATTAGTGTAATCTATACAAATAGAAAATTTGGAGAAACAGGTAGACATCACTCTAGTATACAGTGAATCTATTCTGATTCCAATGAAGGATGAATGTATAAAAACGAGTAATAGTTTGATATTTTGATGAGATCATTTGACTTGTCATAAACAGGAGTTCTATTCAGCATCGGTTTCTTGCATACATTAACAAAATAATAAACCGCAACCATATTAGTTAATATAGAAATTGTAAATTTATAATCATCCTTAATACTTACTTCCTCTCTGTTTTGAGAAATTAACAAAATTAACTCACAAGTCCCTTAATCTTCTAAAGTCGTGGGGGTGCTGCATTACTAAACGTTGCACCAGTTCCCTCCATCTCTGTTGGTCGTGGGCAAGGGTCTGTGCCGTTACACAGCTCTCTTCCGTCCATCTACAACATTATCTGTCCACCTCTTTCCTTGTCTGTCGCTTTTTCTATTGCATTGTCTTCAGGATAACTGTCTTCCTAAGACCACTGGTTCTAATCAGATGCCCATACCATCAAAGTTTTCTTTTTTTTTTGGGGGGGGGGGTATAGTGAGCAGTTCTCCAAAATGTTTTTGTGCAAAACGGCAGTCGTACGCACTGTTTCATTTGTGTTGTGATCTATGTGCGAGATATCAAGTACTTTCCTAAAACATTTCATTTCAAAAGATTAACTAGGGATTTTAAATATATAACCTTTAAAATACGGAGTTCCCCAACTGTAATTAAGTAAATTTAATGGATATTTCACTGAATATAAAAAACTCAAACAGTTGAGAAAATACGATCGCAAACCCACATACATTAGCACAAAATTCAATTAAAGCAAGTCCATAAGTAAATAAATACCCCAAATTAATACTAGTATTAGTAGATTTCTTCCGACAAAAATCACTATTAAGAAGGATTTAACTGTGAAATTATATCATATGAAACACAATAATATCAATCCTACAGAAAATATAACCGGGTATAATCCTCCACCAAACACACATACACACATTATTAGCATCTATCTTACATTAATATTGGGTGAGTTTTCTTAAAGTTAGTAGATAAACCTTTGTGTTTGAACAAACCACTACACAAGTTATTTAACAATCAAATGCTTAACATTAGTTTATCAGGTTCAATTACTATTACAGGACTATTGTTCTCATTTTGAGTGTTATTTGTGCAATGTTTCGGAGGAATTGTCCTTCGACCCTCTTCAGGCATGTTGGTTGTTGTTTAGAAAAAAGAAAAAAGTTACTGGCTCTGTAGATATTTTCGTATTCTGTAAGTTAATCTATATTTAATGGATATAGTTTCGAATATGTGAAAAAAATTGATTGAGAAAAGGGGGGGCAACTCTAATAAAGAACGACAGAAGATAATCTCCCTTTCATCGCGGAAATTTTAAGGGTGTACAATATTTGTTTTTTTATTTTCTATAAATGCTATTTTAATCTAGCCCTTATCTAAAGAGTTCAGAACTTGACAGGAAAGATTTATTTTAAGAAAAAAAGGATAGTAAATATATTTTTTGTGTTTTTTTAAAAATTTTTTACAAAATGTGTGATTAAATAAACGGATCATTGTCCTTATTTGTAAAAATCTTATATTTTGTTTAAGTGTCCTAAATTATCGGTTTATTAATCATTTGTTTATAGCGTGCACAGCTCAAACGGAAGAAACTGCAGTCATCATTTTCATTTGGCTTATTTTCTCGAGTCCTTGAAATCTAATTGATCCATTAATCATGTACCATATGGACAACATAATAAACGCACATAATCACATGACAATAAAAATGAAAAATAATGAGGACAATATCAATACCAACGTGTTTGGTTGTAGAATAAAAATGAGTGTCCGTTGAAAGAAATTGTGACTTAAATAATGTAATAATGTTTCCGAGAAAAGTCTGTGTTGCAGACCATCTACTAGTTGGCCAGTTGTGTCCAAATCCCAAGACCAATAGGAACCCTCTATCATGTTGGAAAGTGAAACATTGTTCAACGAGCAAGATTAGAGATGCGCTGCTGTACAACTCAGACTCTCTACCGATCCAAGTTATGACAACAGGACCATTGCCAACACCCTCAAAATGCAATTCCGGAGAGTTCAATGCTTGAGGACACAGCTCAACGGTTATTATCTTTTGTGAGAGCCACATGATGCCACCTGATATCTTTGAAATCAGCTTGAAAGTAAACACCAAAGTGTATTTGAATATGTTGAAGAGTGTGGTGATCCCCTGGTGCAATCAGGTGACCACTGGCTAACTCTGAATTTGTCAGCAGGACTCGGCACCAGCCCACGAGTCCAAAGAGACCCAGGCTTGGCTTCAGAAGGAGTGCTACGACTTTGTACCCTTCTCTCAGTTGTCCCCCTCCTCTCCCAACCTGAACTCGCTAGACTACTTCCTTTGGTCATACGTCAAGAACATCACCAACATGACCTCCCACAACACTAAAGCCAGCCTGATCGCTGCCATTCACAGAGTATTTGTCAAACTCTCGTCAACACTTGTGGAAAAGGCACGCTCACAATTTTGGACCTGTATTGAGGCATGAATTGAGACTGAAGGCGGCTACATTGAATAGATCCTACGCAAGTTACTTGAATTGATTTTTTGAATATAAGTTTTAAAACAAAGCTGTAGTGTTGTTTTCTTTAGGGCGACAAATTTATCGTCCTACCCTGTATTCAGGCAGCATTTTTTCATTTAAGCAAACCTTGTTAAAACTAATAAGTTATTTTTGTTTTTAACATATTTTCAATGTTTTTGATGATCGTTTTTGTATTAGGATAAAAAAGTATGTTCCTTATTGATTTTTACAATAAAAGTTTTAAAACGTTTCATTTTTTTAACATATTTTCAATATTTTTAATGATCGTTTTTTTGTGTTATGATAAAAAATGTTTCTTATGTATCATGAACGTTTTTTATTCTTAGTCTAATCATTTTCATGTGATAAAACAGCTTTTTTGTTCGCTTGTTTATTTGTCATCTGAAGATGATTCGTCAAAGGGTCGAAAAGGTTTGTGATACATATAGTTTAGCACAAAAGGATCATAAACTTTTTAAAAATTTAAAAGGGAATAATTAAGCAGAAGAATGTTCTTTTAATAGTGTTAGCCTTAATATATACAAGCGTGTGTGAGAAAACAATTACATGTCATCAAATTAGAAAACAAATTGGGGTGTTTTTTTAATGGAGGTCTATTTTATTTTATTGTTCAAATGTAACTGAAGTGATGGACATTTTCCCAGCAGGACGGGCATCACTAGAATGAATGTTGATAAAATAATGTTCATCGTTGACATCATCGTCACAACGTACTTCATATTTACTCTTGTTAAAGACAATTCTCTCGGCATTTTTTGTGAACAGACAAGCATTCATTATTTTTATATAGATATGCATTTTAAACTAAACATTTTTCATGGAAAAAATTCAGAGATTGCATGGATTTTATGTTAAATCAACTGAGATTAATAACAAAAAAAAAATAAATGTTTAAAAGATGAGGATTAATTAGAACGGAATGGGAAATGGCCATTAAAAGATGTGACATATATGTCGGAAATGTCTAATGAGCAAATCAGGCAAATTATTGGATACTTAGATGCGTCTATGCATATTTATATGAGACTTTGTCCGTCTGCCTGTCGATCGATCGATCAACATGTTGGGTTGTAACGCTTCAGTTTTGAAATACCATTTTCTTTGCTAGACGTACGAATGAAAAGAGTGTATTTAACTGCCTTACTAAGACGCCCTGTCCTTCTCATGTATGTGTGCTATCACTAAGTTTGAAAAGAATTTGCAGTTTGTCACATTTACATTTGAAATAGCATTTTTGTTTATCCGTCACGCTCGAAATAGAATTTCCGTAGTCTGTCACACTTTAGTGCGAGATAGCAGTTTCGCTAGTCTGTCGCACTTTAGTGCGAGATAGCAGTTTCGCTAGTCTGTCGCACTTTAGTGCGAGATAGCAGTTTCGCTAGTCTGTCGCACTTTAGCGCGAGATAGCAGTTCTGCTAGTCTGTCACACTTTAGCGCGAGATAGCAGTTACGCTAGCTTGTCACACTTTAGTGGGAGATAGTGTTTTCGCTTGTCTTACACTTTAGTTTGAAATAACATTTTAGTCTGTCATGCTTTAGTTTTGAAAATCATTTACGCCTGTCTGTCACACTTTTGTTAGAAATAGGATTTCCGTTATTTTGTTACGTTTTACTTTGATATAGCACTTTTAATTTTGTCCACGCATCTTTGTAATAAAGTCTATGCATCCGTAGGTCAATTATTGGTCTGTCATGCTTAAATTTGAAATATTGATTATTTTCATTGGTCTGTCACATTTAAGTTTCAAATATCATTTCCATCGTTAAATGCACAGATTAAATGGGTGTGTTTAAGAATATCTGATTTTATTTTCATCTTTTATGTCTTTTGGTCAAAAAACAAAGATGAAAACGAAGATGAAGATTTTGCACTTTTAATGTAGTTTTTTTTCTGCATTGCTTATTTGGTCAGTCGAGAGAAAAAGCAAAAGATATATTAATGAAGTTTTATTTTTTCTTGTCCTTGTTATTGGCATTGCTGTCATTGCTGTGGCAAAAATGATACATAAAAATCTATTGAACAAGATTTGAGAAATACAAAAAAAGGCATTTTTTATAATTAAGAGAAATGAATACAAAAAAAAAGAGCTGTGTGCTAATCATCTTGATAATTAGACTGATTAAGATTTTAGAATATCTATTTGATGATTAGACAACATGTCTGGCTTTTAAACGACTTTTCTCACATCTTTGAAATTAAAGAAAGCGAAAATTTATGTGACGATGAATCATACAGAAACGTTTTTATTCATCTGTGACAGCATTTTTTTCGAATCTCACCATGTATATACACCAAACAAGTACTTTATGCTATTGGTTGGAGCATAAGTGGCCTAATGAATACTGTCACAGTCTATGGAATTGAATATCCATTGAAATCAATTTCAATCCATTATATTGGATTATACTTTAACTAGCCAACTAATTAATTTTTTGCACCACTTTTATATATTATGATTTAAATGAAGATATGATACTAAACCTTATGTCTAGAATTGTTAACCTAATTTGATCGAAATCCATTATTTGATTTTGATTCTTCAAATGTCTAAAACGTAAGTTTAAGAAATTACAATTGAGGGAATGTTGATTAGGTGAAATTGATGTATTGAATAGGAGTACATCCGGGTTCTTCCTAAGAAGAATATGATTGGCTGGTTAAGCCATAAATACCGACTTTTAAAGCCACTCAGAGAAGACGTCAAAAAGTATGCTGATATGCTGAAACCTTACGTTAAGATTATACCAGCTCCGACCACAAACCTCCATTCAGTAAGGCGACTTACGAGATTATTACTCAAATATTGTAGCCAAAACCACCCAGCTACTTCAAACGAATGTATCTTTTTGCAGGATATATCAGTATAGAGTATATGTATAGCCTTTTTCAAGACTAAGATCAATAGGCGTCTCCTGTCTTTGTAAGAATTATCTTTTGTTCTTTGTTTATTCCTTACATTAAGTGGCTTCACACCTTTTCTGGAGCGATATATATATGGTGTCTAAATGACTATGTATCAAATTCATTGCCAATCTGAAAACTAAGAATGTTTAAATGGGCCATTGCATATCTGACAGTGGAAATCCCCCTTCTAGGGCACTCTTTCCTATGGCCATATGAGGCTACAAAACTGACGCAACCACCTGCAAAAGGGGAGAGGAGGACTATGCAATGCTACACGTCCTTTTCGACCCTTTATTGCTCAATTGGTCCAGCTAGAAAGATGAGGTCAAATGGGATGTTGTGCTCAATTTATGCCCTCTAAAAATCTTTTAAATATCCCAAAGAAATTAAAATGTGAGGAATGTTTATTAACTTATGTCGAATTATGTTGATAAAATTTCACACTTCATACTATGCATACCTGGAACCTAAGAGATTCAACGCCTCTATCCACTGTGCTATGAGCCCCGAATGTTAACGACCTGAAGAAGCCCAGAGGAATAGTTGGCCGAAACGTGGTGAAACAACAACTATAAGGATAACAGTCCACAAATAAATAAATATACAAATTACTCATCTTAAAGGATTCCGATAAACAGTAATATATAATAAGTTAATTAGTTTAGGTTTGGTTTCATTGTTTTATGGCATATCAACCCTTTTCGAGTTATTTAATGGTGAATCCAGTTATTTTGGAAACAGTTTTTATGCTTAAATTTTTTTATATTTCAAATATTTGTAAAGTTGGATTTCTTAGTTTTACGGCATATCAACCCTTTTCAGGTTATTTAATGCCGAATCCAGTTATTTTGGAAATAGTATTCATGTTGCATCCAGTTATTTTGCAGAAGGTTTTTATTCGTCAAGCTCTTTGTATCTTCAATCAGGAGTTTGTAGTGTTTAGTTTAGTTGTTTTATAGTGGATTTTATCGGTTTTGTTCCGTTTCCTGCAGAATAGGGATGATTTTTGCAATAGGAGAGGGAAAAGGGTTACAGTATTAGTGTTTGTACATTTTAAGTTAGGGAACCAGTCAGGAAGTGGGGGAAATAGAAAGTTCAGTCTCCGTCCAATCAACGAGATGTTGCATCTTTTTGCCTGTTCTACCAAGTATTTTAATGGTGATTGCTCTGACGAACTACAATCACTTGTACCCTCTCGACTTAAATACCCCTGACAAACCCAACAAGCAGCTAAATTCCACCCCTACACAATAGAGATTCCTAGGTGTAAGAACGCCTTCTACTCCAATAGTTTCTTTCCCAGAACTGCTAGACTTTGGAACTTCCTTCCGGGATCCTGCCTTCCCAACTGTACTGACATGCAGAAGTTCAAATGTAATGTGAACAGACATCTTGCTGACTACCTCCATTTATAATATCCCTGTAACTTATGTCCCTGATAGTAGCCCCCTACTTCAAAGTGGCACTGTGCCTTGTTCGGGGTCAAAATTGAATTTAAAAAAGAAAAAAAAAAAGAAATGGGAAGAGGAAAAAGGTGGATTGTTGTTTTTGGTTTTGCAGAACATAATTAAGTTTTGCAAAAGGAAGTAGAAAAACAAAAACCATCAATATTAGGTGCATTTCGTTTCAGGAAGCCAATATCTCCAGACAGTCTGATCTGGTAACACCAGAATTAGTTTAGGAGTGATGCCTGTACATACAAATATATAAACATTCACAGACATACTTCATATAAAAATCGCATTGGTGAAGATATGCATGCTTAAAATAACAACTTGTGTTTAATTATCAGTATTATTTGTTTATTTTTTTGATGGCATATCAACTATTTTCAAGTTATTTAATGTCGAATCCAGTAATTTTAGAAAAAAATTATGTTTCAAGTTCTTTATATTTTCAAATATGTATCCATGGTGTTTAGTTTTTTTTTTTTTGTTTTTTGCTTTTTGTAGAGTAAAATTGTTGATTTGTTTTTAACTTTGCAGAACATGATTGAGTTTTGAAAAGGGAATACAACAAAAACAATAAAATCAATGTTTGGTGAATTTTAGGCCAGGAAGCAATATCTTCACAGAGCCTGATTTGGTTGAACTGCAAAGTTATATCAGGGAACCATTCTATAAATCCTACGAAGTAAGAGTACGTACTAGTGTACATAACTACTTTATGTGAATGCGTGCAAACCACTTACATCCCACCACTAGTGTATCCCAAATAATTAAATAGACTAAGCATATTCATTAAATTGAATGCTTCCTTGCTGTCTTCTATACAAGAGGCTTTTGTTTGCTATTGAATAAACCATAATCTAAGGAAAAATTAACAAGTTCAAGTCGGTAAGACGACGAATCTCTTCAATAACCTCTTGTTGAAATGAGTGTTAAAGTTATGAATACTTGAGCCATGAAAGATCAGTTGTCCATGAAACCATAGTAATGACTGAGCCGAGTCAATGTCTTGTAATAGCTATTATGAATTGAACTTAAGCAGACATTTTCGTAGCAGTGCCACGTGTGTTGCCACACAAGGAGACTGAAGACACGCATATACACATGCATATAGAGAGACTCATGTGGAGTACGCAAAATGGCTATTGATAGCAGATTAAATTTTACACATAAAGGAACTGTGCGACTATTGCAAATGATACAGTGATGAGACATGGCATTTATTCAAAACTACCATTAATGGTATTGTGAATTTTAGAATTAATTGTCTTGTACAACAGCCCATGGATATTCCTTATATTGGCCTTTTCAGAAAATGATATTTTAGAAAAAGAGATGGAAGAAAGAAAATATAATTATACTTTCAATCAACAATCCACTAATATATATATATATATATATATATATATATATATATATATATATATACACACACTTTATTTTCAATATTTTTTTCATTTATTTTTTGCTTTTCTATTTAAATATATAAGATGTATATGTAAATATATAAATGTGCAGATCTATATTCTGTAAAGGTATATATAAATCTTTCTCTCTCTCTCTCTCTATATATATATATATATATATTATATATATTAGCAGAAAACCCGACGTTGCTCGGATTAAATGAGTCTCAACAAATATTCCACTCTCTCATACTTTCATTGTCATTGAAATGGGTGAAATCAACCGTTGTTCAATCAAATCGATTGTTTGCCTCCTCTAGTCGGGGACCAATCGTGGCGTACCGGTAAGTAGCTTCACATGCCTCCTTGCACGGTATTAGTTCACGATACATTGTAGTTTGTATTCTACTGTAGAGAATCTACTATTGACTTTAGAAAATTATGTTTACATAATAGCTTGAAGTATAGTTTAAAATACAAAAGTCAAGTATCATGTTTCAATTGTGTTCTAAAGAGGACCATTTATTTCAAATGCGCCCCTATCTTGTCAAAAAACCTACTGTTGATTTTATATACTGAACCCTTCTGCTTGTGCAGTGATAAAACTTCTTGAATGCAGTTGTGATGTTAGGTGTTCACTTTGGTCAAAAGCGATCTTCCTTCTATAGTCAGATTTTTTATATTATAGATTTTCGCTACTTATAGTAGGTATTCCGGTACAAAACCTATCTGAGAAAACTCCCAGACACATCAAGTACATTTATGTGAACTTTTTAAAAAATCGGCCCAGCCATTTCGGACTTTATAAGGAACAAGTTGATGTCCTCACACAAAGTGCCTTTTTATATACAAGTAGAAATATATAAAGTTCAGTAAGTGCATATGTTCATGTATTTCTAATAGAGGATTCATTTCTAAACTAATGAAGCGATCATTATGAAAGTTGAAACATCTATAGGTATAAGAGATCGTAAGGTGGGCTATATTAAGTTTAATTTAGTTTTATGCAAAGGGGGTAAAAGGGTGTGGAAACTCTTTGTGAAAATTCAGATTCCATCGATTTTTTGGTGAAATATTAAGATAAGGTATTAGAGATCAATACATACTCTTCAAATTCCAGCTTCTTTGGAGTATTTTAAATGGTTTTTATGAAGCATGAATTGGGTACACCCGCACGTTAATATATGTCAAATATGCACTGAATCTGATCCATTATCATTAGACGCTACTTAAGCAAGATTTTCTAAATTTTAATTAATTATTAAGACGCCATAATCTTAAGCCATGAATTTCAGGTATTTTCTAAGCTGAAAATCATGTAATCAATTATTATCAAAACGATTATAGGCACAAGGTTAACTACCATTATACCTTGATATACATCTTAAAAGTAGATTAAAGTTGTGCTAAAGTTTTGTTTAGAATAGTAATTTATTCCTCCTGGGAGGTCTAACACACACACACACACACACACACACACACACACACACACACACACACACACACACACACAATAAAATCCACTGTTAATTAATAAGCACTGTTATTGAAATACAAATTAAAAATTTAACAGTTTAAAAGATCATTACATCTTCGATCCAGTTTCAAGCATTTGGGTTAACCTCCAGTCCTAGCACTCCAACTTAGGGTTAGTTTGTTCTGCTCCATCTTGGTCAAAGGCAAGGGAGTCCACCATCGAAATGCGCCACCCAACTGTCTCCCATCAAATATCAGACCTATAGGAGCAAAGGCTTCCAAATGATATCTAGTCGAGTATAGGTAAAAGAAAGAAAACAAATACCTAAAATACCTCATTAAATCTTTTGTGCTTATGGTTATCCACTGAAGCGAGAATGGCAGAGGTTCAGAAGATTAGTGGAAAGCAGAAAGATTCAACAAAGCGAGAAAAATGGAAAGGAGCAATAAGTGCAATTTTTTTATACACACATATGCTAGCTGTTTACTTATTATCAAATATAACCACTTTTTGCATATTGATGTGATATTAGCATAAAACCTCCTGGTGATAGGCGGGGATAATTTTTTAGCCTTTCCAGAGTCACATAGCATAGATTGTGATGATATGGTGTCGTAATTAAAGTCACTTCTTGTCTGTGTTCAATTCTGTTGCATATGCACTTGGTGGTGATTCATCAAACTGACATTAGACATGGTTACTAAATTGCAAGCTTAGCATATTAGCTGCAGTTACCACACCGCTGTAGGTCTCAAGAGGCTTATGATGCACCGAACTGCACATAGAGTTGGTATCTACATAAATGTTAAATACTCAAAAAAATACGGGCGCAGCTACAAGATAATAACGATCAACACGCGTGTGACACAACGCCAAGCTCACTGTGTATCATTAAATATAAATCCGGTGACAGACCAAAGTCAGATACCCACAACATTCAACTCAACCGCAGGTGTTAAATTGGAGTTTGCCTTCTCCTAAATATTTGTCTTAGTGAAAACTAAGTGGACATCTTTTTTATCCGGATATTGTTTCTTTCTCAAACTGATTACGAATTTATCCACTTGCTATTTATCTGAATTGTAATTGATAAAGTCGATATGCTGATGAGGAAAATCATTATAATAGGTCAAGTTTTACTTCGATGTAATAGTGATAATAAAAACGTGTGTACGTATGGATACACATTAAGTATTGTTTTTTTTTGTTACATGATTATAATATTTACAAATTTAATTAATTATTTCACCAATGGCCTGCGATGTCACAAATAAATGGACTATTCTGAAGGTTCAATTCTCAGTACGAATGATACTAAAAACCCAATTGCGAATTACTTAAGACTTCTACACTGTCATGGCTGACGGAACGAGAGCACACTACTCCCATAGATGTTCAAATTAACGTTCCATCCAAAATTTGTGCAGATTTTCAACTTTGATAGAAAGATTCGTAAATTAAACAAGTTGCATCCGAAGAAGGTCAGATGGTACATCGACCAAAACGTTGTGAAAATAATACTTAAGATTAGAACAGTTGTCTTAATACAAACTAATTATGTCATGGATGTTATAATCTACCAAATTATAATATGAAAGCTGTATTTAACATCACTTATTAATCATTGAGATGTTATATATGTAGTATTTAATATATCTTGTAAGGTTCATGAGGTTCAGAGAGATCTTAATCATCAATGCTCTTCTAAGTGCTGCCATAGACATCTGTGCTATCTGCAGAAATGTTAATGAATGATCTCAGAACACGATTTAGAAGCGCATTTATGAAGATTAGAAAGAGGGTTGAGTTATGCCAGCATTGATATTATGTACTTAGACCTTTGTCTTTCAACAGCTATGGATAAATGATATTATTACAAGTTTAATCATATTTTTATTAATTATATGGTACACTTTATAATCTACTGAATTATAATATGAACTAGACATTTTAGCCAGTTAAAACCGAGCAAACGTTATAGCTTGGCAACTTAGAATAAGCGCTTTATGCTAAATTGATGGTTAAATATGATTAAATGTGTGCTCATTTTTTACATTAAATACTAATCCATATTAATCCCTAACTACGCATCGAACCGATACCATAATACTTAGTTCTCTACACCTTATTACAAAAGTCCACGCAAAATTTCAGCCAGATCCGTCCAGTAGTTTCCAAGAACATTTCTAGAGTAAATGTGGCATTGTGATGACTAATCCCGACTAATCACTGTGAATCGAATGGATACCATAATACTTATTTCGCTGTACCTTATCATTGAAAAGGTCAGCCATATCAGTCCAGTAGTTTCCAAAAAAAAGTGGATCGACAGGCAGATAAACTAAAATATAATATAAAAACTCTTTAGCATTTCCTGTTAACCATTGAGCTTATTTTTCTGTGCAGTATTTGATATGTCCTAGGAGATTCCGATGATCTACATATATTAGTAATACAAATACTGTATATCAAACAAATATACCCTGATCATTTGTTTATGTAGCTACACTGAAGTGTGGCTACATAAACAAATGCCTCAAGCTGGAATTGAAACTCGATCGTCTAGACGACAGCCGGCACTTCAAATCCTTATGCCATTTGGCTGCTACTAAGCTAGGTAAAATCACAATGATAAACATTGCCAAACGTTGGGAGCTCCATTTGTTTGCACAAAGAGCATTGCATTACAGGTTTGTGACATTTTCTTATTTCACTCAACAGTATGCTCAACTCAAGAAAGTGGGCATATTTTAGTCATCCACAAACTGTTTCTCTGTATCACAGCTCTCCAGTGTGGCTAGGCAAATGACTGCCTCAAGTTGTGATCGAAAATCTACTAAACGACAACACTTATAACTAGTGTTGCAACGATTAATCAGAATCGGAAAAATCGGGACTTTTTGGAGCATCAGAATCGGTATTGGAATCGGAAAAATGCTCATTTTCTGTCATGAAAAATCATTAATTTCAGTATTTTTGTTCGTTCAAAACTTAATTTTCGTACCAAAGATGAAATGATGATTATTGATTTTAAACTACCAGAAAAAACAATGTAATGTGTATTTGGACATTAGCGGAAAGATATGCATGCGTTACATGACTTTTTGCAGTAATCCGACCTCCCCCCCCCCTCAACTCCCCAAAAAGCAAATCTATATTTAGAATTTTATCAAGAATCGGAATCGGTAATTGTATTGGAATCGGTAAAAATAAAAGCATCGTCTCATCACTACTTTGAACTTTGTGTGTGTGTGTGTGTGTGTGTGTGTGTGTGTGTGTGTGTGTGTGTGTGTGTGTGTGTGTGTGTGTGTGTGTGTGTGTTGTTGGCGAGTGTCTTGACGATTTTTATCTTTACAATACAACAAAACAGCATGGAAATTAATAAATTCTAAGATGAATAAACAATGAGAATTGCAACTGAATTGAAACTTTCTCTTTTATCCAAACCTACAAAAAGTTCAAGACTTTGCTGTGACACTGAATGTCTTGTCTGCGAGTTCAATAAGTCGCAAGAGCACCATGGGACCAACATGTCTGCCTCCATTTGAGTCACCAAAATCTTTTTAGAATCCAGTGATAAAAGACGAGTAATATAGAGCGTCTAATTATATGATAATTAAATAAGGAGCTAGTTTGGCGGCGCGGCACGGCGGTGGTGCCATACAGAAACGCATTGATGAGGTTGAAATGAAAGGCAGCATTTCTATTCAACCGCAGAGAGTTATAATTGATGAGAAAATTGGTTGATCACAGAAAATTGCCAATGTGCTCAAAAACAAGCTTTCAAAAACTGAATAAAAGTAAAAATGAATGCGAAATATTCAAATATAAAAGTGAGGTACATTCCTTAACTGAAGCAAAGATGAAATAGTAATATTAAAAAAACAAAAACAATAATTTTGAAATATGTATTTTTATTATTTGTGACTCCCATCAGGTCATAGGTCCATTTTGCAAAAAATCCAATACTAGTACGGAGATACAATAAAAAATTAATATATATTGGCGTCTTTTATTTAAAATGGTTAATAAGCTTTATCAGTCCATCATATATATATATATATATATATATATATATATATATATATATAGTAATTATAAAATATATATGGCAATTAAGCTACACAGAATATTCCGCGTTTCATCCATGCTAGGAGATTATATATATATATATATATATTATACACTAGCAGATGTGCTCGATGTTGCCCGGTATTAAACTTAACGTTAAATTCCTTTAAAATAAAGGAAGTAAAAAAAAACAAAAAAAAACGGAAAGAAACTGAGAAGGGCATGTGAGTATTATGTCTTTTCTAAACAGTCTTATTGTAAGAAAAACAAAAAATACTCGAGTTGAGAACAAAACCAAACCCTAAAAACAGTGAGTCAAGTACAATAACCATTACGCCAGCCTGACAGGTGTTTTCAAACCTACTTATTCTTGACATAAGGAAGCTGCCATGTGAACGATTCATGCATGCGTATTAGTGAAACAGTTGACAAACAGATAAAAATCCGATCACCCCCCCCTGTACCAATTTTTATATTTTAACCCCCTAGTAGTCCTTTCTTCAGTAAAAGAAATGATTAAAAATTTTGCCACGTGTCTGAATACCATGTATACCAAATTTCAAGTCTGTAGATCTAAAATTCGTTGAGTATAGGTTGAGAGTTGTCCTCACACGCATTCTCACTTTCACAGACATATAGATATATATATATTTAAACCTCTTTTGGCCAAGATCAAAGTGTAGTATTTGGTCTTCAGGTGCTGCAAGCAAAGACCCTATGTGGGGGCTACCCCACAGATAAGACTTTGGTCAATGTAGGGGAAGCCCTTCATACCAATTGTCACTATCCAGCTTCCCTACTCCCCGGGGAGTTGATCCCCATTTCCCCTTCACTCCTCACATTAAAAATCGGCCTCGTGCCTAATTTGCTCGGTGGGGGAGCAAATAAATACCTGGCCAAGATCAAAGTGTAGTATCTGTTCTTCAGATGCTGCACTTCCATTTCTTGTTCTCTTTCGATCAAGGAACAATCCTTCACGACAGACACAATTTTTTATTTTTGTTCCTTTTCTCCACATTAAAAAACGACCCTGGTGTCTAACTCTGCCCCGTAGGAAGGTATTGTAAATAGGTATATTTAAACCTCTCAAGCCTAGTAGGTGCACTTCAAAATGATCAATTACTAGCTTTGCTTGAGCCCTATGTACTGATTATAACTTGCCCTATGTGTGAATACACTTTATGTAAGATTTCAAATGTTTAGACTAAAAATTGTCTGAGTAATTTCGTAGAGACCCCAGAGGTCAACTTTTTATAACTTAGACCCCAATTATGACCTCTTAGCATTTATCATTTTTGTCTCAAATCAAGATACAAAGTTTTACCCATGTCCAAGTAACCTATATCTAAATTTTCAAGTCTTTAGACCCAAAATTGGCGGAGGAATTTGGTAGAATCTGCAATGATCAATTCTGTAAACTTTGACCTTTTGGAAGCCAAATTTTTGCCCCAAAACTGATTAAAATGCTTGCCGCATGTCTGAATACCCGTTATGTATAAATTTCAAATGTTTAGACCCAAAATTGGTTGAGTAGTTTGCTAGACACCGCAAAGGTCAAATCTTTTGAACTTTGACCCCTTGGCAGCTCAAATTCTCGACCCAAACTGATTAAAAAGCTTGCCCTTTATGAATACCCTTTATGTAAAATTTCAAATGTTTAGACCAGAAATTGGCTGAATAATTTGGTAGAGATCGAATAGGTCAAATGTTTTTAAATTTTGACCCCTTAACATTTGTTTTGGGCTCAAATCAAATTAAAAAGTTTGATTTATGTTCGAGTAACCTACATCTAAAATTTCAAGTGTTTAGACCCAAAATCGGCGGAGAAGTTTAGTAGAGTTTTCAAAGGTCAAATCGTTGAACTTTGATCCCTTGAAAGCCAAATGTCTTGCCAAAACCCAATTAAAAAGATTTTCCCAAATCTCAATACTCCTTGTGTCACATCTTGAATCTCTAGACCGAATATTGACAGAGTTATTTGGTAGGGAAATGTATAGACACACACACACATAGACAGACATTTTCACTTTTATAGATATAGATTTTAGACCTTAAAATACTGTATATACCACTGTATAACTAACATTATATATATATAACATATCAAGACACGTTGTCATATTTTCAAAGTCATACCCAACTAGCATTTAAGATGCAAATTATAATTTACTTCTGACTAACCGAATAATTAATTTTTTCTAATTATAACTGTACTGCATTATTGACAATATACTTAGCCATAATTTATTTAAAAAAAAAATGACTTAATCCAGCCAAGGCTATTGTTGATATCAAACATTTTTACATAATCTGTAAAACTAATTAAATCTTTATCATCATTATCATATTAGGTTTAACCTCCGTTTTAAATGTTGGCATGCGCTGGACAGTTTTTTGAAATTGATTTCAAATTAACCTATCTCTAGTCAGGTCTATATTTATCCTTCTTTTTCATGGGCATTTCTATCACTTGCTCCCATTTATTTTTGTCCTTCCCTGTAAAACTTTACTTGCTACCTCAACTTTTCTACGTATACTGACCTAAGAACTCTTAGCCATTCTTTCAATATTTTGCTGCAATATATGCAAATAGATAAGCAGAAGGAAACCTAGCCATAGAGAGCGATGTCTTCTGTATATAAACTAGCATGGGTGCCCGGCGTTGCCCGGGTATTTGGAGGTGTATGTTGAGCAAAAAACAAAAAACAAAAAAAATAGCGGTCAATTTTTTTTAACTTTGACCCCTATTATGACCCCTTAACATTTATTGTTTTGGGCTCAAATCATATTATTAAGTTAGATCCATGTCCAAGGAACCTATATCTAAAATTTCAAGTGTGTAGACCCAAAATTGTCGGAGGAGTTTGGTAGAGTTCTCAAAGGTCAAATCGTTGAACTTTGACCCATTAATCGCCAAATTTCTGGCCAAAAACCGATCACATCGATTTTCCCAACTTTCAGTACCCTGTATATCAAATTTCGAGTCTGTAGACTAAAAGTTGACAGAGTTATTGCGTAGGGAAATGTACACAGACACAAACAGACAGACACTTTCACTTTTATATATAGATAAATACAAGTCTTTCTATACCATCAATTAAACGTTATCAAGTACATAACACGATTTTTTAAAAAGTTTTGAAGTTGTAAAGTGAAGCGATAAAAAAAATAGCAAGTCAGACAACAACTTATCCCTTTGCTGAAATGAATTCGAAAAGACATCTTCCACTTTGTTATAAACAGTTGACAATATTTTTTTTTTAGGTAATCAGAAATGAGTACGATAATTTATATACGAAGAATTCAATTATTGATATACTTCAATGATCTTATATGAATATTTTAATAATATATCTAAAAAAAATAGTGAAGCATCATATTGTAGTCTCCTTTTTATATATAAAGTAGTATAAATATATAAAGTATGTGTGCCTATATATGATATAATATTTATTTACTTAAATATATTATCAGTATCAATTTATATATTAGTGGAATAGTAATGGGAATGTGTCTACACTTTGTTATTAGGGAAGTAATATATTCTACGAGAGAGCCATAAATTTAACAGACCTTTGAAGCAGCTACATGGTAAACAGCTAATTCTAGCTTATTATTTAACAATTAAAGTTAAGGTTTCTTATTTATTTTTCAGTGTTATATAGTTGAATTCCCTTTTGTAATTAGAAATTTTCTAGTGGCAAGTTGATTTATGTAAGTGCTAAGTCTGATGTGTTGAAATTGAAATACCTAGGAATTTAAATTGTATTATTTATTTTATCTATTTTTCTTATAAATTACCCTAAGCTTCTCTCCAGCATAATTATTCATAAGTTTAATGATTAAAGTTAAATTCTGTAAATCAAAATATATACACATATATTTAAGTTAAGAATTTTTTTGAATCAAGGAATATACAGAGAAAAATTATGTTTATTTCCTTAATCCATGGATTTTCAATAATGGCTCATATCATCAGAGGAAATGAAATGCGATTAGCAAAATGTTCAGCAATGAATAAACAAGTATTTTGCTTTTCAGCAAATATATTGAAAATGTTTTTTGAAAGGTGAATAAGAGTCATATGAAAAAGGATTTCATACAACCTGAGCAGTCCATTATCAGAATGAGTTCAATATTTTCCGGGATATTATTGCCAGGTCGGAGGGGTAGTGATCCAGGGGAAATATCAGTAAACCGATATATCAAAAATGTTTGGTTGAGCTGAAAAGTATTACCTCAATGTAATATCTGACAGGATAATTCACTTGATCTCTAATCTGTGACTTATAAGTCACAGATTTACCTTCACAGACACAGGTTAACCTTCTCACACCATTCAAACACCCCCTGTAATAATTAATACATATAATCTTAATCAATAAATTACATAACAAAAAACATTCATTTCATTTCTGCTACAAACCTATATTTGAATTTCAACAGATATATATTTTTTTCTAGTAAGAATATTAATTGCGTTCATATTTTTTAAAATTACATTAACGACTATATGATGTCACTAAAATTTCCCTATCTTTAACAGTCCCCACTCCTTTTTGAATTTCCAACGTCTTTTTCTGTTTTTCTGAAATAGAACTGCGTCATACTGTGCACGTGAAACATTTTCAAATATTTTGTACTGGTATTTTTTGTTTCTTAATCATCCAGAGGAAGTCTCGAAATAAAGACAAAACGTTGATGAACACATAATACGGTTTGTTCCTTTTTATTTCTCTCTCTATCTCTCTCTCTCTCTCTCTATATATATATATATATATATTATTATTATTATATAAAATAAACTTTGTCTGTGGGTCGATTTTTGAAAAATTTAGACGAAGGTACTTGATGTGTCTGAGAGTGTTCTTATATAGGTTTTGTATTGGAATGCATCTGATAAGTATCAAAAATCGATAATCGAAAAATCCAGTTAAAGAAGGAATTCCAATTTTGACCAAAGTTAACACTTTTATACAACCTATCATTACTAATGCATTTGAGAAGTTTTATCACTGCACAAGCAGAAAGGCCCAGCCTATGAAATCAACTGTAGATTGTTTTATAAGACAGGAGCGTGTCCGAAATGAATGCTTCTTTTTAGAGCACAAGTGAACCATGACACTTAACTTTTGTATGTAACTTCAAGTTATTATAATAAAATAATTTCATAAAATCAACACTTGGTTCTTTGATAAAACAGGGGCGCATTCGAAATGAAGGACTCTGTTTACAACACAATTGAACAATTATACTTGACTTTTGGACTTCAAGTGAAGCTATTATTTACAGATAATTTTACAAAATCAACAGTATATTTTGTACAGTGCAATGTAGATTACAATATATTGTGGATCAAGTCACCACGGGGAGGGAGACATGTGGAGATTCCTCCTAGTGCACCCTGGTGAGTCTCCGACTAGAGTAGGTAATCAGTTGAATTGATTGAAAAAATATCGATTTCACCAATTTCAATGACAACAGCAGTATTGGAAGTGTAGGGCATTCATTCAATCACGGGCTATATATATATATATATATATATATATATATAACTACTTTACTCACATAAAATTAATATACAAAAGTATAGATTTATGCGTAAACTAAGTATTTACTTCAAAAGTGCTCAATACGTAGGTAGATCTAGTTAGTAAGTTATAAAATGTATATAGCGGTTAAGCTACACTGAATATTCTGCGTTTCATCCACTTTAGGATTCTTCAGGCTTATGTGCGAATTCAGTGGTTGTTTGTCGTTTCTATATGCGCATCTTCTATTGAGATTTTAGTTAGCCAATCAGCTTTCTAGTATCCACCGCGCCCTTCCTATCAGCCAATGAGCATGCATTTATCGGAAAAAGGCCTATTTGACCTCTGGTTGACCTGTTCCTTTGTGTGTGCTCTATTTAGCCTGGATATTTAGTTTCTTGATTTTTTTTAAAATCTAGGTTAGTGTTTTTTTGTTTTTTTTATTAATGTTAGTTTATATATAAATATATATATATATATATATGTGTACACACATATATGCACACACACACACACATACATATATATATATACATATATACATAAATATATATGTGTGATCGTTTATGTATATTCATGTTTAATTTATTTATTTGTTTATTTTCTATTGTTTTTGTTAGCTTTAAAACTATTTTGTATCGCTATCCTAGGGTAAATTTTATCTTGTGAACACAGTTGTTTGCTATTTCTCTTCTACAGTTTAATAGATATTGGGGTTCTTTAAAGTACAGGATAGCAAATTTTTCATGAAGGCATAATTTACATGGGTCGTCTAGGTCCCTACACGTGGTAGCTTGTCTTATTATTTTCCATTCGACTATCGGCTTTGGCTGATAGGAAGAGCGCAGTGGATACTAGAAAGCTGATCGGCTAACTAAAATCTCAATAGAAGATGCACATATAAAAACGATAAACAACCACAGAATTCGCGCATAAGCCTGAAGAATCCTAGAGTGGATGAAACACGGAATATTCAGTGTAGCTTATTCGCCATATACATTTTATAACATATATATATATTTATGTATATATATATATATATATATATATATATATATATATAGAGAGAGAGAGAGAGAGAGAGAGAGAGCGAGAGCGCGAGTCATCTACAGTACTATTTCGCTGTATTACAGCTCATCAGTGCAGCTAGACTAGCAACTACCTCAAGCTAGGATTGAAACTCGACCGTCAAGCAACAGTTAGAGCTTCTTACCGTTATGTTACTTGGCTGCTGCTGAGATGGGTATGCGAAATTACAAAGTTTAAACATTGTCCAAAGGCTTAAGTTCTATTTGTTTACACAAAGAGGTGTGTGTGTTTAGAAAGCTAGCTAGCTAATAAGCAGCAGGCGATATCATTTAACGAAAATGCTTTACCTAAGAAAGGACGGCTTTTATAGTCATCCACAAACTCCTTCGCTGTACCACAGCTCCTTAATGGACTCACAACCGTCTAGTTGATATATATTAAGCAGTGTGTATGCGTGTGTCAAAAGCAACCAGATGTTTAAAAACGTGTTAGACTTAATTGTAACCCCTCACCTGAAAATTGATTGAAGTAAGAATACCATTTACATACAAAGACTAAAATAAAATAAATAAATTGATGGCCAAATAAAAAACTCAATGGTTTATAATATTTATTATTTTCGATTTAAGATGAGTTGATTACGCGTTCATTTAAGAAAAAAGTCTTGCCTCATTCTATCAAATAAAACTCTTTAAAAAAAAAGCTGCTCTATAACTGTAACCGAAACAGTTTTGCACATGTGTAGCCAAAATAATTTTGTGTGTATATATATTTTATTTTTACAAGAGAGTCATCACTTATTAAGGGCCGAATGTCATCTGAGGATAAAGGTTAAAGAGTGGACGGTCGTCATCAGCACAGTAATCGTTAGTGGTGAAAATTGCCTAACGACAATCAGAGTTTTACTGCAAGTCGCATCACAATGTGACGTAGAGGATGCTTATTTGAATGCCCCAATAGACTGTGAAATTTATATTACCCCTCCAGAGGGATTTGTGGTGAAAAATAGGGGTAGCGCGACTTAACAAGTCATTATATGGTCTAAAGCAGAGTGCTCAGTGTTGGAACACAGTATTCCATGATTATATTATTAAACACCAATTTAGACAATGCGCTGTAGACCCCTGTTTATATACCCAACACAAAGACGATAAACTACTGATTTTGGTTTTGTGGGTCGATGATATTTTAATCGTATTAAATTGTGACATAATGGTAACTGATGTTAAGAACAAATTAAGTAAAAGATTCAAAATGACCGATCTTGGCAAAATATCCTGGTTTCTGTGGATAGAATTTACTCAAAGCAAAGGACTTGTTACGATGACTCAATCGAGATACATCGACAAAATACTATTAAAATTTGGAATGGGAGAGTGCAAGAAACGCTCTACACCGGTCGAAAATGATATTGATAAAAATATACACACAGAATCTGAAATAATAAATGACAAACAATACTGCGAAATTATAGGTAGTCTTATATATCTAATGACTGCAACCAGGCCCGACATATGCTATACTGTAACAAAACTGTCACAAAAATTATCACGACTGACAATGAAGGATTTAAACAGAGCTAAACAAGTCCTACGTTATTTAAAAGGAACTAAAGAACATAAGTTCCACTTATAAGAAGGCTTTTACTTTTTTTTTTTTGCATGAATATCAGCGGAAAACCCTAGGGGTAATGCTCAGAGTATATAGATTTCTATATATAAAAAAAAAAAAAAAGAAAAAGAAAAATAGTCCTGGACACGACGTTAAACTGTATCCATTTTTATCTGTATTAACACTTTAACCTACTAATACTTTTGCTTAGGAAAAAAAAAAATCTTTGTAATTTTCCTTTTTGACATTTGAACACAATTAAAAATGGCGTCTTTTAAAATGCTAAAATTCTAAGATCCAAATGATTTCTAATTTTTGTTATGTCTAAGCAAATATAAAAATATATATTTATTTTTGAGCAGAAAAACACAAGGGACTTCCCCATTATAAAAAATAGGGAAGATGTTGCAATATTTTGGAACACTAATGGGGTATGATCCCACACAGTCGGACGATTCTATTTATAAACGATGCTGCTAAGAACTGACGAATCAAATTAATTCACGTTCTGCTACCAACCAATCAGAAACCAGAGTTGCTTCATAAATATTAAACCTTTTCTGGAGCAATTTCACATGTTCTTTTCCCGGGTTTCGACACGGTAAGAATATTTTGTTCTGTGGAACTGTCTACTACAAACAAGTCACCTCCCAGGACTTGTGTGTAACAGCGAACCATCTGAAACTGTTCTGAAACTCAAAATGGCTTACACTTCTAGAGCCAAATAAAAAACTCAATGGTTCATATTTTCGATTTAAGATGAGTTGATTACGCGTTCATTTAAGAAAAAAGTCTTGCTTCATTCTATCAAATAAAACTCTTAAAAAAAAAAAGCTGCTCTATAACTGTAACCGAAACAGTTTTGCACATGTGTAGCCAAAATAATTTTGTGTTTATATATATTTTATTTTTACAAGAGAGTCATCACTTATTAAGGGCCGAATGTCATCTGAGGTTAAAGAGTGGACGGTCGTCATCAGTACAACAGCACAGTAATCGTTAGTGGTGAAAATTGGTATAATTTTATTATTTAAGGGGACGACTCAACAAGAACTTGTTTACGTTGGACTTGAAGACGACCATGTTGTAGTCAGCTGAAAAATGGAACAGAGTTTCATAGGCGGGCAGCTCTAAGAATGAAGTATTACTCATGGAATCTGCGTTTAGATTTAGATACAGTTATAGAGTGGGGGAAATTTTTTATAGTCGAGTGTTGGTTGAGATAGTTTGGTGGGGGCGGACCGGAGATTGGAGCTCAGACAAACACTTAACTATATATTTAAACAGCTCTATTTAGTATTGAACACTCTCATAAACAGAGAAAGGATTTTTACTCGGTAGATAAAAACTTTACTTGGCTTAGTATACATCAACTAGATGGTTGTGAGTTCATTAAGGAGTTGTGATAAAACGAAGGAGTTTGTGGATGACTATAAAAGCCGCCCTTTCTTAGGTAGAGAATTTTCGTGAAATGATATCGCCTGCTGCTTACTTAGCAAGCTAGCTTTCTAAATACACACATGGAGCACCGTAAAATTGGCAGTCAATGTTGATATAAAAACATTGACGATATCGTTTATGAGCACCGATTCCATGGCTAAATGATTAGAACTGCCACTATTCAACCTTATAATTGTAGATTCGATTCTTAGCTTGTGAGTGTACTTGTCTAGCTGCACTTAAGACCTATGATACAACGAAAGTTTGTATGTGAATGAGATTATATATATATATATATATATATATATATATATATATATGAGTGAAAGAGAAAGAGAGAAAGAGTAAACGAGAAAGAGAGAAAGAGTAAGAGAGAAAGAGTAAGAGAGAAAGAGTAAACGAGAAAGAGGAAACGAGTAAACGAGAAAGAGGAAACGAGTAAACGAGAAAGAGGAAAAGAGTAAACGAGAAAGAGGAAAAGAGTAAACGAGAAAGAGGAAAAGAGTAAACGAGAAAGAGGAAAAGAGTAAACGAGAAAGAGAGAAAGAGTAAACGAGAAAGAGAGAAAGAGTAAACGAGAAAGAGAGAAAGAGTAAACGAGAAAGAGAAAAAGGGTAAACGAGAAAGAGGAAAAGGGTAAACGAGAAAGAGGAAAAGAGTAAACGAGAAAGAGGAAGAGAGTGAAAGAGGAAGAGAGTAAACGAGACAGAGAGAGAGAGAGAGTAAACGAGACAGAGAGAGAGAGAGAGAGAAAACGAGAGAGAAAAACGAGAGAGAGAGAGAGAAAAACGAGAGAGAGAGAGAGAAAAACGAGAGAGAGAGAGAGAAAAACGAGAGAGAGAGAGAGAAAAACGAGAGAGAGAGAGAGAAAAACGAGAGAGAGAGAGAAAAACGAGAGAGAGAGAGAGAGAAACGAGAGAGAGAGAGAAACGAGAGAGAGAGAGAAACGAGAGAGAAACGAGAGAGAGAGAGAGAGAGAGAGAGAGAGAGAGAGAGAAAAAAACGAGAAAGAGAAAACGGGAGAGAAAGGAAACGAGAGAGAGAGAGAAAACGAGAGAGAGAGAAAACGAGAGAGAGAGAGAGAAAACGAGAGAGAGACAGAAAACGAGAGAGAGAGACAGAAAACGAGAGAGAGAGACAGAAAACGAGAGAGAGAGACAGAAAACGAGAGAGAGAGACAGAAAACGAGAGAGAGAGACAGAAAACGCGAGAGAGAGAGACAGAAAACGAGAGAGAGAAAGACAGAAAACGAGAGAGAGAAAGACAGAAAACGAGAGAGAGAAAGACAGAAAACGAGAGAGAGAGAAAGACAGAAAACGAGAGAGAGAGAAAGACAGAAAACGAGAGAGAGAGAAAGACAGAAAACGAGAGAGAGAGAGAGACAGAAAACGAGAGAGAGAGAGAGAGAGACAGAAAACGAGAGAGAGAGAGACAGAAAACGAGAGAGAGAGAGACAGAAAACGAGAGAGAGAGAGAGAAAGAGAGAGACAGAAAACGAGAAAGAGACAGAAAACGAGAGAGAGAGAGAGAGAGAGACAGTAAACGAGAGATAGAGACAGAGAGAAAATGAGAGAGAGAGAAAGAAAATGAGAGAGAGAGAGAGAAAGAAAATGAGAGAGAGAGAGAGAGAGAAAGAAAATGAGAGAGAGAGAGAGAGAGAGAAAGAAAATGAGAGAGAGAGAAAATGAGAGAGAGAGAAAATGAGAGAGAGAGAAAATGAGAGAGAGAGAAAATGAGAGAGAGAGAGAGAAAATGAGAGAGAGAGAAAATGAGAGAGAGAGAAAATGAGAGAGAGACAGAAAACAAGAGAGAGAGACAGAAAACAAGAGAGAGAGACAGAAAACAAGAGAGAGAGACAGAAAACGAGAGAGAGAGAAAACAAGAGAGAGAGACAGAAAACGAGAGAGAGAGAGAGACAGAAAACGAGAGAGAGAGAGAGACAGAAAACGAGAGAGAGACAGAAAACGAGAGAGAGACAGAAAACGAGAGAGAGAGAGAAACAGAAAATGAGAGAGAGAGAGAGAGAGAGAGAGAGAGAAACAGAAAACGAGAGAGAGAGAGACAGAAAACGAGAGATAGAAAATGAGAGAGAGAGAGAAAATGAGAGAGAGAGAGAAAATGAGAGAGAGAGAAAATGCGAGAGAAAGAAAGAGACAGAAAAAATGAGAGAGAGACAGAAAAAATGAGAGAGAGAGACAGAAAAAATGAGAGAGAGAGAGACAGAGAAAACGGAGAGAGACAGAGAAAACGGAGAGAGACAGAGAAAACGGAGAGAGACAGAGAAAACGGAGAGAGACAGAGAAACGGAGAGAGACAGAGAAACGGAGAGAGACAGAGAAAACGGAGAGAGACAGAGAAAACGGAGAGAGACAGAGAAACGGAGAGAGACAGAGAAACGGACAGAGACAGAGAAACGGAGAGAGAGAGATACGGAGAGAGAGATACGGAGAGAGAGATACGGAGAGAGAGATACGGAGAGAGAGAGAGAAACCGAGACACACAGAGAGAAACCGGGACACACAGAGAGAAACCGAGACACACAGAGAGAAACCGAGACACACAGAGAAAAAACGAGACAGACACAGAGAGAGAAAATGAGACAGACACAGAGAGAGAAAACGAGACAGACACAGAGAGAGAAAACGAGAGAGAGAGAGAGAGAGAGAGAGAGAGAGAGAGAGAGAGAAACCGACAAGAGAGAGAGAGAAACCGACAGAGAGAGAGAAACCGAGATACGGAGAGAAAAACCGAGACACAGAGAGAGAAAAGGATACACAGAGAGAGAAAAACCGAGACACACAGAGAGAGAGAAAAGCATACACAGAGAGAGAAAAACTGAGACACAGAGAGAGAAAAGGATACACAGAGAGAGAAAACGAGACAGAGAGAGAGAGAAAGAGACAGAGAGAGAGAGAAAAAGAGACAGAGAGAGAGAAAAAGAGACAGAGAGAGAGAGAGAAAAAGAGACAGAGAGAGAGAGAAAAAGAGTCAGAGAGAGAGAGAAAAAGAGTCAGAGAGAGAGAGAGAAAAAGAGTCAGAGAGAGAGAGAGAAAAAGAGAGAGAGAGAGAGAGAAAAAGAGAGAGAGAGAGAAAAAGAGAGAGAAATAGAGACACTGAGAGAGAAAAGGAGACAGAAAGGGGGAGAAAAGGAGACGGAAAGGGAGAGAAAAGGAGACGGAAAGGGAGAGAAAAGGAGACGGAAAGGGAGAGAAAAGGAGACGGAAAGGGAGAGAAAAGGAGACGGAAAGGGAGAGAAAAGGAGACGGAAAGGGAGAGAAAAGGAGACGGAAAGGGAGAGAAAACGAGACGGAAAGGGAGAGAAAACGAGACGGAAAGGGAGAGAAAACGAGACGGAAAGGGAGAGAAAACGAGACGGAAAGGGAGAGAAAACGAGACGGAAAGGGAGAGAAAACGAGACGGAAAGGGAGAGAAAACGAGACGGAAAGGGAGAGAAAACGAGACGGAAAGGGAGAGAAAACGAGACGGAAAGGGAGAGAAAACGAGACGGAAAGGGAGAGAAAACGAGACGGAAAGGAAGAGAAAACGAGTCAGAAAGAGAGAGAAAACGAGTCAGAAAGAGAGAGAAAACGAGACACAGAGAGAGAAAACGAGACACAGAGTGAGAAAACGAAACACAGAGGGAGAAAACGAAACACAGAGGGAGAAAACAAGACAGAGAGAGAGAAAACAAGACACAGAAGGAGAAAACAAGACACAGAAGGAGAAAACAAGACAGAGAGAGAGAAAACGAAACACAGAGGGTGAAAACAAGACAGAGAGAGAAAACGAGACAAGAGAGAAAACGAGACAAGAGAGAAAACGAGACAAGAGAGAAAACGAGACAAGAGAGAAAACGAGACAAGAGAGAGAGAGAGAGAGAGAGAGAGAGAGAGAGAACGAGACAGTGATAGAGAAAGAGACAGTGAGAGAAAGAGACAGTAAGAGAAAGAGACAGTGAGAGAAAGAGACAGAGAGAGAAAGAGACAGAGAGAGAAAGAGACAGTGAGAGAGAAAGAGACAGTGAGAGAGAAAGAGACAGTGAGAGAGAAAGAGACAGTGAGAGAAAAAGAGACAGTGAGAGAGAAAGAGACAGTGAGAGAGAAAGAGAACGAGAGTAAAGAAAGAGCTAGAATAAATTCCAAGAATGAGAGAGAAAGAGAGTAAACGAGAGAGAAAGAGAGTAAACGAGAGAGAAAGAAAGTAAATGAGTGAGAAAGAGAGTAAACGAGAGAGAAAGAGAGTAAACGAGAGAGAAAGAGAGTAAACGAGAACGAGAGAGAAAGAGAGTAAACGAGAACGAGAGAGAAAGAGAGTAAACGAGAACGAGAGAGAAAGAGAGTAAACGAGAACGAGAGAGAAAGAGAGTAAACGAGAACGAGAGAGAAAGAGAGTAAACGAGAACGAGAGAGAAAGAGAGTAAACGAGAACGAGAGAGAAAGAGAGTAAACGAGAACGAGAGAGAAAGAGAGTAAACGAGAACGAGAGAGAAAGAGAGTAAACGAGAACGAGAGAGAAAGAGAGTAAACGAGAACGAGAGAGAAAGAGAGTAAACGAGAACGAGAGAGAAAGAGAGTAAACGAGAACGAGAGAGAAAGAGAGTAAACGAGAACGAGAGAGAAAGAGAGTAAACAAGAACGAGAGAGAAAGAGAGTAAACAAGAACGAGAGAGAATGAGAGTAAACAAGAACGAGAGAGAAAGAGAGTAAACAAGAACGAGAGAGAAAGAGAGTAAACGAGAACGAGAGAAAGAGAGTAAACGAGAACGGGAGAGAAAGAGAGTAAACGAGAACGAGAGAGAAAGAGAGTAAACGAGAACGAGAGAGAAAGAGAGTAAACAAGAACGAGAGAGAAAGAGAGTAAACAAGAACGAGAGAGAAAGAGAGTAAACAAGAACGAGAGAGAAAGAGAGTAAACAAGAACGAGAGAGAAAGAGAGTAAACAAGAACGAGAGAGAAAGAGAGTAAACGAGAACGAGAGAGAAAGAGAGTAAACGAGAACGAGAGAGAAAGAGAGTAAACAAGAACGAGAGAGAAAGAGAGTAAACAAGAACGAGAGAGAAAGAGAGTAAACAAGAACGAGAGAGAAAGAGAGTAAACGAGAACGAGAGAGAAAGAGAGTAAACGAGAACGAGAGAGAAAGAGAGTAAACAAGAACGAGAGAGAAAGAGAGTAAACAAGAACGAGAGAGAAAGAGAGTAAACAAGAACGAGAGAGAAAGAGAGTAAACGAGAACGAGAGAGAAAGAGAGTAAACGAGAACGAGAGAGAAAGAGAGTAAACAAGAACGAGAGAGAAAGAGAGTAAACAAGAACGAGAGAGAAAGAGAGTAAACAAGAACGAGAGAGAAAGAGAGTAAACGAGAACGAGAGAGAAAGAGAGTAAACGAGAACGAGAGAGAAAGAGAGTAAACAAGAACGAGAGAGAAAGAGAGTAAACAAGAACGAGAGAGAAAGAGAGTAAACAAGAACGAGAGAAAGAGAGTAAACAAGAACGAGAGAAAGAGAGTAAACAAGAACGAGAGAAAGAGAGTAAACAAGAACGAGAGAAAGAGAGTAAACAAGAACGAGAGAGAAAGAGAGTAAACAAGAACGAGAGAAAGAGAGTAAACAAGAACGAGAGAAAGAGAGTAAACAAGAACGAGAGAAAGAGAGTAAACAAGAACGAGAGAAAGAGAGTAAACAAGAACGAGAGAGAAAGAGAGTAAACAAGAACGAGAGAAAGAGAGTAAACAAGAACGAGAGAAAGAGAGTAAACAAGAACGAGAGAGAAAGAGAGTAAACAAGAACGAGAGAAAGAGAGTAAACAAGAACGAGAGAAAGAGAGTAAACAAGAACGAGAGAGAAAGAGAGTAAACAAGAACGAGAGAAAGAGAGTAAACAAGAACGAGAGAGAAAGAGAGTAAACAAGAACGAGAGAAAGAGAGTAAACAAGAACGAGAGAAAGAGAGTAAACAAGAACGAGAGAAAGAGAGTAAACAAGAACGAGAGAAAGAGAGTAAACAAGAACGAGAGAGAAAGAGAGTAAACAAGAACGAGAGAAAGAGAGTAAACAAGAACGAGAGAAAGAGAGTAAACAAGAACGAGAGAAAGAGAGTAAACGAGAACGAGAGAGAAAGAGAGTAAACAAGAACGAGAGAGAAAGAGAGTAAACGAGAACGAGAGAGAAAGAGAGTATACGAGAACGAGAGAAAGAGAGTAAACAAGAACGAGAGAAAGAGAGTAAACAAGAACGAGAGAAAGAGAGTAAACAAGAACGAGAGAAAGAGAGTAAACAAGAATGAGAGAGAAAGAGAGTAAACGAGAACGAGAGAGAAAGAGAGTAAACAAGAACGAGAGAGAAAGAGAGTAAACAAGAACGAGAGAGAAAGAGAGTAAACAAGAACGAGAGAGAAAGAGAGTAAACAAGAACGAGAGAGAAAGAGAGTAAACGAGAACGAGAGAGAAAGAGAGTATACGAGAACGAGAGAAAGAGAGTAAACGAGAACGAGAGAAAGAGAGTAAACAAGAACGAGAGAAAGAGAGTAAACAAGAACGAGAGAAAGAGAGTAAACGAGAACGAGAGAAAGAGAGTAAACAAGAACGAGAGAAAGAGAGTAAACAAGAACGAGAGAGAAAGAGAGTAAACGAGAACGAGAGAGAAAGAGAGTAAACAAGAACGAGAGAAAGAGAGTAAACAAGAACGAGAGAAAGAGAGTAAACGAGAACGGGAGAGAAAGAGAGTAAACGAGAACGGGAGAGAAAGAGAGTAAACGAGAACGAGAGAGAAAGAGAGTAAACAAGAACGAGAGAAAGAGAGTAAACGAGAACGGGAGAGAAAGAGAGTAAACGAGAACGAGAGAGAAAGAGAGTAAACGAGAACGAGAGAGAAAGAGAGTAAACAAGAACGAGAGAAAGAGAGTAAACGAGAACGGGAGAGAAAGAGAGTAAACGAGAACGAGAGAGAAAGAGAGTAAACGAGAACGAGAGAGAAAGAGAGTAAACAAGAACGAGAGAGAAAGAGAGTAAACAAGAACGAGAGAAAGAGAGTAAACAAGAACGAGAGAAAGAGAGTAAACGAGAACGGGAGAGAAAGAGAGTAAACGAGAACGAGAGAGAAAGAGAGTAAACGAGAACGAGAGAGAAAGAGAGTAAACAAGAACGAGAGAGAAAGAGAGTAAACGAGAACGAGAGAGAAAGAGAGTAAACAAGAACGAGAGAGAAAGAGAGTAAACGAGAACGAGAGAGAAAGAGAGTATACGAGAACGAGAGAAAGAGAGTAAACAAGAACGAGAGAAAGAGAGTAAACAAGAACGAGAGAAAGAGAGTAAACAAGAACGAGAGAGAAAGAGAGTAAACAAGAACGAGAGAGAAAGAGAGTAAACAAGAACGAGAGAAAGAGAGTAAACAAGAACGAGAGAAAGAGAGTAAACGAGAACGGGAGAGAAAGAGAGTAAACGAGAACGGGAGAGAAAGAGAGTAAACGAGAACGGGAGAGAAAGAGAGTAAACGAGAACGAGAGAGAAAGAGAGTAAACAAGAACGAGAGAAAGAGAGTAAACGAGAACGGGAGAGAAAGAGAGTAAACGAGAACGAGAGAGAAAGAGAGTAAACGAGAACGAGAGAGAAAGAGAGTAAACGAGAACGAGAGAGAAAGAGAGTAAACGAGAACGAGAGAGAAAGAGAGTAAACGAGAACGAGAGAGAAAGAGAGTAAACAAGAACGAGAGAAAGAGAGTAAACGAGAACGGGAGAGAAAGAGAGTAAACGAGAACGAGAGAGAAAGAGAGTAAACGAGAACGAGAGAGAAAGAGAGTAAACGAGAACGAGAGAGAAAGAGAGTAAACGAGAACGAGAGAGAAAGAGAGTAAACGAGAACGAGAGAGAAAGAGAGTAAACAAGAACGAGAGAAAGAGAGTAAACGAGAACGGGAGAGAAAGAGAGTAAACGAGAACGAGAGAGAAAGAGAGTAAACGAGAACGAGAGAGAAAGAGAGTAAACGAGAACGAGAGAGAAAGAGAGTAAACGAGAACGAGAGAGAAAGAGAGTAAACGAGAACGAGAGAGAAAGAGAGTAAACGAGAACGAGAGAGAAAGAGAGTAAACAAGAACGAGAGAAAGAGAGTAAACGAGAACGAGAGAAAGAGAGTAAACGAGAACGGGAGAGAAAGAGAGTAAACAAGAACGAGAGAAAGAGAGTAAACAAGAACGAGAGAAAGAGAGTAAACAAGAACGAGAGAAAGAGAGTAAACGAGAACGAGAGAGAAAGAGAGTAAACAAGAACGAGAGTGAAAGAGAGTAAACAAGAACGAGAGAGAAAGAGAGTAAACAAGAACGAGAGAAAGAGAGTAAACGAGAACGGGAGAGAAAGAGAGTAAACGAGAACGAGAGAGAAAGAGAATAAACGAGAACGAGAGAGGGGGAGGAATACGAGAAAGACTGAGAACGAAAGAAAAAGGCTCAAACAGACAGAGAGTGGAGGGCGGAGAGATAACCCGTTAAAATGCTTACATTTAAAAAAAAAAGTTTTTTTCAAGAATGTAAACAATTCATGAATATTTGATCATGTAAATTAAAATTTGATGTCAATGCCATTACCCAATTTGAAAGGTTTACTTTATCCGATTCTCTTGCGGGATTTAAACTCTACAAACAGCAATGAAAACAAAGAAAAATTCCCATTTTTTGTCACTTAACATCTTGACATTTTCCTTATTTCACATATAAGCCTAATTTATTCAATAGAACAGACGGCACCCGTGGAAATTCCCCAATTAAATAGAATTGTTTCAATTTTATCATTCCATCTACTATATATATATATATATATATATATATATATATATATATATATATATATATATATATATATATATATATATATGTATATATATATATATTATATATATATATTTGTTTATTGTTATATAAACATGCTCACATCCCGCTGCTACAAATAGCCACTTGTTTCAATCAAACAACACATATCATCAGGCAGCGACTTGACTATTCAAAAGTTCAATGAATAATGGATTTTTATTTTAGGTAGGAACTCTTTAGAAGTTGGAGTTAAAAAACTTAAAACACAGAACCTTAATTAAATAAAAAAGTAAAAAGGGAGAGGCAATTTAAATAAAGTTAAAAGATTACAATGGGGAGAGAGTGATTGAGAAGAGAAAAAAAGGAACAGAGACAGAAATAGAGAAAGAAAATAGAGAGAAAACAAAATAGAGAGAAAAAGAAGAGAGAATATATATATATATATATATATATATATATATATATATATATATATATATATGATATGGAGAAGAAAAGAAAAAAGATATAAAAAGTTATTATAAAGAGAATAAGAACTAGAAGGAAAAGGAAAGAATAATGAGATCTAGTTAAATAGAGAAAGAGAGAAAGTAAGAATTTGACAGTATATAGAAAAAGAAAAAGAAAAAGATCTGCGTGTCAACCAATTTATGAACAATTATACAATTCAGTAATGAAACATATTATTACAAATACAAACAGAAGATACAATCCAAGCGTCAGAAATGAACGTGTCAAAAAAGGCAGTGAATGTATTCAGCTAGCATATTTATCCTCTTACATACGTCCACGAGTAAAATCAACGCAATTCAAACATACGTCTACCATTAATTAGGCCCTTTATGCTAAATGATATAAGTTTACAGTTTTCGCGTTTTTATTAGATAAATATATGAATAAAAGAAGAAAATAATGATAAAACAATATTAAAATTATTATTAATAACAATAAACATAATAGTAATAATAATAATAATAATAATAATAATAATAATAATAATAATAATAAAAACAGAATAAAATTAATATTTATTATCTTTTTAATATAACATATTTAGCCATAAGAGGGGATTAAATAAATTAAATAGGTCCAATAATTATAAATAAAAACTACTAATATTTATGTATATAAAAAGAATACAATACAAATATGTATATACACACACACACACATATATATCCATATATACACACACATACACACATATATATATATATATATATACATATATATATATACATATATGTATATATACATATATATATATACATATATATATATATACATATACATGCACATAAGTAAAGGTGTAACTATACTATTAAGTTGGAAGTTTAAGCTATTTAAGTATAGATATAAAGTCATATTAAATCACAAAATAATACATTCAAGACCAGATTACTAATAACACAGATACAAGTACACTTACCTATAAATATATAAATATATTCAGGCAAAAGAAGTAATTAAATCAACGAAATACTCAAAAGTAGCGACGCACAGGTAGAAAGTACCCAAATTAAAAATCCTGGCTAGCCGTTTTTCTTTGAATGTTTCAGGAAAATGAGTAGTTTCGCAGAAGAAAAAAAAAAAAATGTACATATTTATTTTAAATGCATTTTAAAATTGTATATATAGACATCAAACAACCTTCCCATACGCACACATATTCGTCCTTTCCCGACATGGGTTGGATTTTAAAAAACTGTCTTTTTTCGCACGATCTATGACTTTTTCTTTTATCACATTTTTATTTCAATTATCCTGAAGATGTCCTCGGAAACAAGGACGAAACGTTGATTTTTTAATAATTTCATTCGTTTTTTTCTATTTTTTCTTTAAACATAACGTCAACCACCGCTGGTACATTTTTTCATTCCTTATACATTCTGTCGAAATGGAAAACCGATCTTCTCTGCGAACATATAAGAGCATCTTAATCGCAGCAAATTCTCACAACAACAGGAGAATTTTTCTGGAAAAATGTATTGAAGAAAAAGTCATACCTGCATGCATACCTAAATCTTTTAAAACATCAGACCATATTTTCCCGGATTACATTGAGAAATATCTTTTGTCATCTATAATATATTTAAAGCACCAAAGCTCTCATCTTTTTCGGAAAGCCAGGATATTAATTGCTGATTATCAACAAAATTACAAGAAAACACCCAGATCAATTAAGAACATTTACAGATCTATCAAAAAATTTAACACACGCCATAACT
>NC_136488.1:29601860-29629360 GCF_053919585.1 Euprymna scolopes
GATTTTGGGTGATTTGATAGGGGGTGTACATAAATTGGATTTGAGTTTTCCTTCCTATATGGTTGGTAGATGCCTTTCCTTAAATCAAAGTTCACATCCAAAAAATTTACAGTTTTAACATCTGATATAATATCCACTTTTAATTTAATTCTACGGAATTCATTTAAGATAATCATTTTGGTTCTTTCACATTTAGGGCCGTTGGATTCCTTGATGATCATCAGTCCATCATCACGATACAAGCCTATATCCATGACATTGATGTCTTTGGTTAAGTTGTATAGTATGAATAGACCAACTAAGTCTGTCATTTCAGCCGAATCCAAAGACCCCATGGAAATGTCAAACAGGTCATTTTGATCTTTTTTCAACCACTGATCATTTCCACTAATTTCCACTTCTAAAGAGTTCCTACCTAAAATAAAAATCCATTATTCATTGAACTTTTGAATAGTCAAGTCGCTGGCTGATGATATCTGTTGTTTGATTGAAACAAGTGGCTATTTGTAGCAGCGGGATGTGAGCATGTTTATATAACAATAAACAAGTATTATCAGCTCTTTTTATTGAGCACTATCTAACAACCTCGTTGAATTCATTAGTCCATTACTTCTGAATATAAAAAAACCCGAGTATATATATATATATATATATATATATATTTTAATTAATATCATTTAACTATAATTAATAATATTTAGTAATGATCTTTATTATAGTTCTGTTAGTTTGTTCCACTTTTCTCGGAAATTACTGAGTCGATCTGACCAAAATGTTGTATGGGCCTTTGATATAATACAGAGCAACGAACTAATTATTATGCTATTTGTTCGATGGACAGTTAGGGATTTATAGAAATGAGTATTCAATGCAAAAGTAAGCATAAATTTAACCATATTAAACTACTGTCAATTTGGCGAAAAGCACTCATTCTATAATTATAACTATAGCTTTTGCCAGTTTTAACGGGTTAAAATCTAGTTTATTAATAATATTTTATAATATTTAATTATATTATTTAATTAATAATATCTTCCTCTTCTCATACAGTATGTATACATTTTTGTACTAATTAGTCTTAAATATCAAATTATTACAGAATGGTACATAATCCATACATTCGTGTAGATACAGACTCTTCAGTAGGGATATTAATAAAGTAAAATTAAAAAAAAACTTTGAGAAGAATTATACATTTATTTCAAATAATTATTATCAAGTGTTTAATGAATGTCTTCTTTTCTTTCTCTCAAGTAGTATATAAAATGCTTCTGTGCTTATCCTCTTCCTGTCACAAAAATAATGAAAGTATTTCTGCGCATACCACTGACAGTGAGACATGATATAATAGCCACTTTGTTTCATGAAACCACTTAAACAAAATGAAATTATACCAATTTTATGAAGAGAAGCAATAATTGGATATTCTATTTTTTTTTTACTTATCTATCAACAAGCACAAGAAGTTTTAAAAGCCAGAGCTTTAAATTAATACTGGTCACTGCATCAAAATAATTTGGTCACTAATAATTCAGGGATAATGCATATAAAATTGTTGGTCAGGGGATTACTAGTCTATTATATAAAGGTCGGTGGTCTGTGTGTTTCTATCAACCTAAAAGTTAAAAACTACTCAAAAAACATCCACAACGATGATCTCCAGCTATGGTATAGCCGAAAATGTCTTCTCATTTATTAAATCATTTCTCTCTGATAGATTCATAAGAGTAGTGGTTCATGGACAGAAGTCAGAAACTTATAGTATTAATACTGGAGTCCCTCAAGGGTCCGTCCAGGGTCCACCTCTCTTCCTGATTTACATCAATGATCTTACAAATCACATCCTTACATATTCGTAGACATTTATGCTGAGAGCACTACCATCTATGGCAGCACAGCAAACCTCTGATCTTGAGCGCTTGGTACAATGGGGAAAGGAGTGACTGGTTACTTTTAATGCATCTAAAATCAAGCTTCTATCTTTACATCATCAACGCTCTGATCCTCATCTGGCATCAATTGAAATGAATGGCTCTTGTCTTGCGGACGCTCCATGTTTTGACAAGCTTCTGGGCTTGACCTTTACTTCTGATCTGAAATGGAACACATACATCAAATCTGTTGCCAAGGTCACTGGAAAAATGGTGGGATCCTTCTATCGATCCAGTAGATATCTCACTGCTAATACAATTCCTTATATAAGAAGCAGGTATGTCCAAGGATGGAGTATTGTTACCACATCTGAGCAGGAGCTTCTAAGAAGACCTTATCCTGCCTTGACAGAGTTCAAAATAGATTCGTAGCCTAGTAGGGGAATGCCATTTTCTCTTCCCTGCAACCTCTTTCCCACAGAAAAGACGTTACGAGCCTGTCTCTGCTTTATCATTATTTTCATAGCAACTGCTCGTCTGAGCTCCAAACTATGGTCCTCTCTGGCCAAACTTTCATGAGAAATACTCATCTAGCTGAAACCATTATCAATAATTTCCCCCACTCTTTATCCGTGCCTAAACCTAAACGTAGATTCCATGAACAAAGCTTCTTTCTTAGAACTGCATACCTGTGGAATTATCTTCCGTTTGTCTGCTTTCCAGCTGATTACAATGTGATCATCTTTAAGTCCAATATAAACAAGTTCTTGAGGAGACTCCTTAAGTAATCCAATTTACCAAATTTACACTACTAATGATTTCTATGATATTGCCCCATTGACTACTGTACACTCTTTAACCCTTATTCTCGAATGGCTTCTTATTCTCGAGAGCCACATCATAAGTGAATACAGCAAATTAGGAAATATGAAACAGTTGTTAAAAACTGGGTAAAAGAATGTTTCTGAAGATAAACTGGAGTCAGTATTTAAAAAAAGACACAAAATTCTTTGGGGCAAACGAACAATAAAATAGACTGACAAGTTCATCCAAGCAAGACAACCAGGCATGATAATAGATTACAAGGCTGACAAAACACTACCTATTTAGCCTACGATCCAATTTCTAATAAATTCGTGTCTGCATCTTCCGGCAAAACATTTTTTTCTTGATTGAATGAATTTCACGTTTTCATTGAAACTTGTTGCCTTTTGACAACTAACTGAATAATCGCTTTAGCATATTCCAACTGATTACGTAATCTATCGAAAAATATTTCTAAGTTGCTGGATATTAGGTCATAAACTGGATAAGTACCAACAAAAGAAATCTGTTAAAATAGTTGATTTTGCCATCCCAGCAGCTCACAGATAAAAAAAAAAACTAAGCAAAGCTATAGAACTTGCCAGAGAAACGAATATAGAACAAAAAAAAATGTACTAAAAGTACTTATTGAATACTAAGAACAGTTTTGAAGAAATTGGAATGAAGGGGAAGATTGACACTATACAAATCCAAAGTAGCTAAATAAACCCTGGTGGCATCAATGTTGGCTGCTTTCACACAAACTGATTAAAAGGTTCAAGGATGATGGAAATACTAAGAAGGGACAAAACTATTTAAGCTTCCATTAGAATAGCACTGGTAGTAACAGAAACCCCTGGAAGCTTATTAACCAAATTCCAGAGAAATACGATCACAGTAATCAGCCATAAATCAATGATAAACAGCTGTCGTGAGAACGCAATATGATGTGCAATGGTGATCAAAAGAAGCAGAGACTGAAAACCAAAGGATATTGTTATTCGAACTTTGGGAAACAGTAGCTGTTTTTACCAGTGAGCGATCACGAATAATAGCTCGTTTTACAACTAGTATGAAATAAAATCATTTTCATCTTGTTTTGTCTATTTTCTTTATCTTTGACCATTTCTTTTTTTCCGTCCATTTCCTTCGATCTTCCACATAGTAAACTACTTCTATTAATCATCAGACTCCTCTCATCAACAACTTATATTCTTATTCTTTACTAATTTTCTTTATTCAGTTGTTTCGTTATTTTCTTCTTTATCCGACATCAATTCTCTGTCTTTCTGCCTCATTGATTGTCATTTTTTTCCTATGACTTCTTATTTCACTAAGCTTCACACATAAACGTCTTCATTCCACTTAGTTTTCCTTTACCTTCAAATTTCTTTATAAATTTTTGATTTTCTTTCTTAGATTTTTTCTATTTCAGTTTCTAGTTCTGCAACATTTGTTTTAATCTTTTTCTCATTGATTTTTCTTAAGTTTCCTCTTCTACAATAATATTTTCTCCTTCAATCACATTTTTTTAACATTTTCTTTTGCTTCAATCACATTTTCTTTTTTTCAATCTTCAATCACAGGGCCCTGTCGGTGGGGCATTAGAATACACCGACTGCCCCCCTGCAGAGGGTAAATGTCTCTCAATGGGGGTCCTGGATATGACCTTAAACTATATCCAGTGGTGAGGCCCCAGCTTGTGGGCTTTGGGGAGTGTGGGCCACCCTTTAATTACCATTGCTCCCAGGTCCACTCTGACCCGGAGTGATAGTACCTGTTAGGGTCCCAACTATGGGTTAAATAGAAACCAACGTGTAAACAACAAATATCTTCTATTAAAAAAAAATTTCTTCAAAATCTTTGGATTCGGCATTAAATAACCCCAAAAGGGTTGATATGCCGTAAAACAAAAACAACCAACCAACGAACTTCAATCACATTTTTTTTTCATTCTTCAATCACATTTTCTTTTTTTCCTTTTCATTCTTCATTCAAATTTCCTTTTTTCATTCTTCAATCACATTTTCTTTTTTTTCATTCCTCAATCACATTTTCTTTTTTTCATTCTTCAATCACATTTTTTCATTCTTCAATCACATTTTCGTCTTTTTTTTCATTCTTCAATCACATTTTTTTCATTCTTCAATCACATTTTTTCATTCTTCAATCACATTTTCGTCTTTTTTTTCATTCTTCAATCACATTTTTTTTCATTCTTCAATCACATTTTTTTCATTCTTCAATCACATTTTCTTTTTTTCCTTTTCATTTTTCATTCAAATTTCCTTTTTTCATTCTACAATCAATATTTTCTTTTTTTTCATTCTTCAATCACATTTTTTTAATTCTACAATCACATTTTCTTTTTTCTCATTCTTCATTCACATTTTTTCATTCTTCAATCACATTTTCTTTTTTTTTTCATTCTTCAATCACATTTTTTTCATTCTTCAATCACATTTTCTGTTTTTCATTCTTCAATCACATTTTTTTTCATTCTTCAATCACATTTTCTTTTCTTCCATTCTTCAATCCAATTTTCTGTTTTTTCATTCTTCAATCACATTTTTTTCATTCTTCAATCACTTTTCATTCTTCAATCACATTTTCTTTTTTTTCATTCTTCAATCCCATTTTCTCTTTTTCATTCTTCAATCACATTTTATTTTTTTCCTTTTCATTCTTCATTAAAATTTCCTTTTTTCATTCTTCAATCACATTTTCTTTTTTTTCATTCCTCAATCACATTTTCTTTTTTTCATTCTTCAATCACATTTTCGTCTTTTTTTTCATTCTTCAATCACATTTTTTTCATTCTTCAATCACATTTTTTCATTCTTCAATCACATTTTCGTCTTTTTTTTCATTCTTCAATCACATTTTTTTCATTCTTCAATCACATTTTCGTTTTTTCCTTTTCATTTTTCATTCAAATTTCCTTTTTTCATTCTACAATCAATATTTTCTTTTTTTTCATTATTCAATCACATTTTTTTAATTCTACAATCACATTTTCTTTTTTCTCATTCTTCATTCACATTTTTTCATTCTTCAATCACATTTTCTTTTTTTTCATTCTTCAATCACATTTTCTTTTTTTTTTCATTCTTCAATCACATTTTTTTCATTCTTCAATCACATTTTCTGTTTTTCATTCTTCAATCACATTTTTTTTCATTCTTCAATCACATTTTCTTTTCTTCCATTCTTCAATCCAATTTTCTGTTTTTTCATTCTTCAATCACATTTTTTTCATTCTTCAATCACTTTTCATTCTTCAATCACATTTTCTTTTTTTCCATTCTTCAATCCCATTTTCTCTTTTTCATTCTTCAATCACATTTTATTTTTTTTCATTCTTCAATCACATTTTATTTTTTTTCATTCTTCAATCATATTTTTTTCATTCTTCAATTACATTTTCTTTTTTTTTTCATTCTTACATCACATTTTCTTTTTTTTTCATTCTTCAATCACATTTTCTGTTTTTCATTCTTCAATCACATTTTTTTCATTCTTCAATCACATTTTCTGTTTTTCATTCTTCAAACACATTTTTTTCATTCTTCAATCACATTTTTTTCATTCCTCAATCCCATTTTCTTTTTTTCCATTCTTCAATCACATTTTCTTTTTTTTCATTTTTCAATCCCATTTTCTTTTTTTTCATTTTTCAATCCGATTTTCTTTTTTTTCATTCCTCAATCCCATTTTCTTTTTTTCCATTCTTCAATCACATTTTCTTTTTTTTCATTTTTCAATCCCATTTTCTTTTTTTTCATTTTTCAATCCCATTTTCTCTTTTTTCATTTTTCAATCACATTTTCTCTTTTTCATTCTTCATTTACATTTTCTTTTTTTCATTCTTCAATCATATTTTTTTTTTCATTCTTCAATTATATTTTCTTTGTTTTCATTCTTCAATCCCATTTTCTTTTTTTTCATTCTTCAATCCCATTTTCGTTTTTTTTTTATTCTTCAATCACATTTTTTTCATTCTTCAATCACATTTTTTTTTCATTCTTCAATCACATTTTCTGTTTTTCATTCTTCAATCACATTTTCTGTTTTTCATTCTTCAATCACATTTTTTTTCATTCTTCAATCACATTTTTTTTCATTCTTCAATTATATTTTCTTTGTTTTCATTCTTCAATCCCATTTTCTTTTTTTTCATTCTTCAATCCCATTTTGGTTTTTTTTTATTCTTCAATCACATTTTTTTCATTCTTCAATCACATTTTCTTTCTTTTCATTCTTCAATCACATTTTTTTTTCATTCTTCAATCACATTTTTTTTTCATTCTTCAATCACATTTTTTTTCATTCTTCAATCACATTTTCTTTTTTTTTCATTCTTAAATCACATTTTCTGTTTTTCATTCTTCAATCCCATTTTCTCTTTTTCATTGTTCAATCACATTTTTTTTCATTCTTCAGTTACATTGTTTTTCTTTTTCTTCAATTACATTTTTTTTATTCAATCACATTTTCTTTTTCAATCACGTTTTCTTCTTCATTAAAAGAGCAACAACAGATTCTAATTATCATGAAGCAATTTTAAGTATCCACACGTTTTTAGTGAAATGCATTCAATTCGCTACTAACAAAAGCTATAGTCGGACTAGAGTGTTGGAATGCATGTTTAGGCTGTTTGGCTGACCCAGAAAACATCTAAAATCACATTGGACAGTAATTTCTCGCCCAATAGAGAAACTTCTGACCCTAAAATATCTTGTAGGTGAAAGAAACCCATTCACAAGCTGGGCATATTCATCCAGATGTTCTGGTCATTCAATACACAACGACCAAACCACTATCCTTCATCTCAACGCATTTCTAGATACTTCTATGAAAAGTGACTTTGACCCCAGAAATGTAAGGCCGAGTCCCCACTTCCAACTCGCTCACACCTTTCAACTTCAAGCCAAATCCATTCTAAGAGTTGGCAAAATCATTCCCTATGCTCACCCTCACACAATTTGTAACTAGAATAGTTAAGGGTGACCGACCAAGAAAAATGCTTCTTTACAGGCACCGATCAACTGCACTGACCATTGATCGATGTCCAGTTAGAGTATGACAGCTGTGGACACGTCTTATAGAAAGCAGAATACTGTTAGTAGCCAATGACCCTCCCATCCTCTCCTCATTCCGAAAATATTTTGTTAGTCGCAGCTGAACCAAAGAATCTTGGAGAATCGTTGATGCAGAAAGGGTAAAAGAGAAAAGTCAATAAAAAAAAAAAGTTGGGCGGGGAGTGAAGCTTTGGGAATGCTACAGATGCAGACGAGGGTGGGCGAACGTGTTGGGTATCGAGGCAAGCCAAGTCCACAGAAAGCAAATATGCATGCGTTCCATTTTGTCTTTTGTTTCGAAAACCAGTTCTATTCATTTTAAGTTGTGATCTGAAGATCAACCTTTATTGGTATTTCTGACAAATTCATTTCCTGATCTTGGATCAAGATGGGCTCATCTATCCAACTGAGAAGGGTCAGTTGGTTAGGTTCTTTGTCTACAGCTTAATCCTTGCGCCACATTGACATAATGCTATTAATTTATAGCTTGGGTTCATTAACCATCCAGAGAATATGCAGGCTCTCAATTCGGAATAAATATCACCTAGAGAAATCCAAGCTGTCTTTTCAGTAGAAAATAGACAAAAAAGAATACAAGACAAAACTGAAATAAATCGAAATGTGATGAGATCAGAACTGAATCTATTGCCTGTTACGTTTTCTTCTGTTCAATTTTTATTCCAATTTTTGTTTTAATCAGTTTTTCAGTTCTTATTTCAATTTTAAAAAGTTGAAAATGATTAAGTTTTTCCAAATTGATACTAAATTCTCTACATATTTGCGTCATAAACACACTCTTGAGACAATTATTTTTATTTAAAACAGAATAAGTTTTTATTAAGCGAAACGAGGAAAGGTTTGACTCGTAAAAATATCTCATCTAATTAAAAAAAAAATCACAGAAACATGCTTTTATGATAGTCACCACTTATCATCATCATCATCATCATCATTAATTTAACGTCTGTTGTTCAGCACCATTCATTTATTTCTTATGAATCAGATAATTATTATTGGCATTCGTTTATCCGGTATCTTTACAGTTAGAATTATTTCTAGAAGGACATTGGATACTTAAAAGAGACCAAATGAAAATTTCTGTGAAACGAACTGGATTCGAACTTGGCACATTCAGATATTCAGTCCAGCCATTAGCCACTAAGTCACCTCCACCCTCCCCCAATAACGAACTTGTATCTAACCTCCTTAAGAAGAGGGAAAATACAGTAGCTCAAAGCTGTAATTTCTGATATTTGCACTTATTTAAAATGGTTTGTTTCAATTGTTTTACAGTAGATCAACGATTTTAAAGGTTGCTTTATAATGCTTCTTTTTGTAATGGATTCATTGTATGTGATTACTTGAACACAAGTTGCTCTTTTTTTAAACTAGTCTGAATTCTTATTTTAAATAATATCTTTATGCAAATGCATAAATCTAATATTCCTTTTATTTAGGTCTATTGGTAAGGATATATTTTTTGGGGGTACTTAATGATTTGGAAGTTAAAATCAGTGATGTACACAAATTTCAAATGGAAACTTAGTTTTAACTTTGATTTTTTTTTTTTTTTTTTTTTTTTTTTTACAAAGGCATCACCACATTATCAAGGCCCAGAGGCCACTCAAGGATAAGGGTTAAAGAGTGTACAGTAGAAATTGGTCAATATAGTAATCATTAGTAATGAAAATTTGGTAAATTTAATAACTTATATGGAACGGCTCATCAAGAACTTATTTACTTTAGACTTGAACACAACCATATTGTAGTCAGCCGGAAAGCAGGAAAACGGAAGACAATTCCACAGGCGTGCAGTTCTAAGAAAGAAGCTTTGTTCATGGAATCTACGTTTAGGTTTAGCCACAGATAAAGAGTGGGGGAAATTATTGATAGTGTTTACAGCTAGACGAGTGTTTCTTGTGAAAGTTTGGCGAGGGGGGACCAAAGATTGAAGCTCAGTTGAACACTTTCCATGAAAATAACGATACATCAGAGACAAACTCGCAACATCTCTTCTGTGAGATAGAGGTTGCAAGGAGGAGAAAAGGACATCTCCTACGAGGCTACGAAGTCTATTTTGAACTCTATCAAGGCAGGACAAGTCCTTTCTAGCAGCTCCTGCCCAGATGTGGCAACAGTATTCCATCCTTGGACGTACCTGGCTCTTATATAGGTAGAGAATAGCATCAGCAGTGAGATATCTACTGGATCGATAGAAAGATCCCACCATTTTTCCAGCGGCCTTGGCAACAGATTTGATATACGTGTTCCATTTAAGATCAGGAGTAATGGTCAAGCCCAGAAGCTTGTCAAAACTTGAGGCCTCCTGAAGACGAGAGCCATTCATTTCAATTGATGACAAATGTGGATCAGAATGTTGATGATGTAAAGAGAGAAGCTTGGTTTTAGATGCATTAAAAGTAACCAGCCACTCCTTTCCCCATTGTACTACGTGCTCAAGATCAGAGGAGAGAGAATTGCAGAGAACTTGCTCGTTTACTGTCTTAGATGTGGTACCATAAATGGTAGTGTCGTCAGCATAAATGTCTACAAATGATGTAAGGATATGATTTGGAAGATCATTAATGTAGATCAGGAAAAGAGTTGGGCCCAGGATGGATCCCTGAGGGACACCGGCATTAATACTGTGAGCTTCTGATTTTTGCCCCTCAACTACTACTCTTATGAACCTATCAGAAAGAAATGATTTAATAATTGAGAAGACTCTTCCAGCTATACCATAGCTAGCGATCTTATGAAGTAAACCTTTATGCCATACCCTATCAAAGGCTTTAGATATGTCAAGAGCAATTGCTCTAGAAAGATTGCCACCGTCGAGAGATTTGCTAATCCTATGCGATATAACTGTAATGACATCTGCTGTAGATCTAGCAGAACGGAAACCATATTGAGTGTCACTAAGAAGGTTATTTTTGTTGAGATGTTTGATTACTTCTGTATTTAACACAGATTCTAGCAACTTACTCATGACGCACAGGAGACTTATTGGCCTGTACTGAGAGGGGGATGAGCGATCACCTGAATTCTTAAATACAGGGCATACTGATGAGGTTTTCCAGGGAGATGGGAAACTATTCTCCTTAAGACAACGTTTAAACAGTTTTGTAAGTATGGGCGCTAATTCAGGTTGAAGTTTTTTGAGTACTATAATTGGAATACCATCAGGGCCAGTTGCTTTACTCGAATCAAGGTTTTTGATTAGCTTCACAACATCACGTACAGATATACGTATATCACATAGCGTGTTTTCTGATACAGGAGGAAATATTGGGGGTTGGCGGTCTTGGTCGCAAAGGGTAGAATTTGCTGCAAAGTTCTTGACAAAGAGTTTGGCTTTGTCTGATGCTGACGAGATTACTTCAGGTCCATTGATAATAGTTGGGATGGAGCACACGCTTCTGTTCAGGATTCTGTTTGCTATTTGCCAAAACTGGTGGGAACCAAGCCGCTGCTCAGCTACTTTGGACTTAACAGATTGAGCATACAACTCTCTTGCGTTCCTTATTACTTTCTTACAATGGTTGCTGGCAGTCCTGAAAACGGCTTTAGTTTCCATACATCTATTACGTTTGAAGCAGTGGAAAAAGTGATTTCTGTGCGCAATGGCAGCAGCACATTCTGGAGAGAACCATGGCTGGCTGTTAGGTTTTTTCTGAAACTTTTTAGAGGGTATGAAATGGTCAATACCTACAATTAACCATTCAGTTAGGTCTAATACTATAGAGGACACATCCTTTTTAAACATGGAATGCAGAGGTAGATCAGATATAAATGTACGGAAGCTATCCCAGTCAGCCTTAGTGTATCGATATACTGTACGATGAAGAGGTACATCTGGGGACTTATTACATTTCATTTTTATCTTAATTGATACAACAGAGTGGTCAGAAGATCCAAGAGGCGACAGAACAGAAACTGAACATAGTTCAGGGCAAGTTGTGAGAAAAAGGTCTAGTAGGCTCGCATACTGGCCATCATTATCGGGCACACGGGTAGGTTCCTGAACAATCTGAGTGAGGTCATAGGCAATGGAGAAATCATGACAGAACCTCCCCTCATCATCGGTCTTGTTTGAGTGGGTCAACCATTCAACGTTGTGAACATTGAAGTCTCCACATACGTGAATGTTAGCTGAAGGATAAGTAGAAAGGACTTGGTCAATTTTCTCAGATATGCTTTGAAAGATAGTAACTCCACTGTTGTGGGGGCGATAGAGAGTAAATATAAATGCAGTAGTGTGAGCTAAAGCAACCCGGAAGCACATATAGGGTAAGTTAGGATCTTCCCTGGAGATGTCCCTCCCACATGGAAAGCTATCTTTAATATAGGCACATATTCCATGCCCATGGCGATCTTGGGGGTCAGATTTAGAAGTTAAGTTAGAGTATCCTGAAATTGCAAACTCATCTAGGGAAATAGCCTGTCCAATGCCAGTTTCACTTAAAAATAAAAGGTCTGGTTTAGTCTCCTGTAATTGGGTTTCAACCTCTGGAAGGTTAGAACGAAGACCCCTGATGTTGGAGAAGGAGACATGGTAGTAGGGGTCTACGTTGGAAGTTGGGGAACCGGGTTTAATCGTGTATTTTTTCTTGAAACTTGTCATGATGAAATTTTGGAATTTGTGGACTAGGTCGACAGATTTACTTAGAGCAGGACAGAGAGGGGAAATTAAGAGAGAAAAAGAAACGATTATGTATATCTTATTCAGCAAATGTTTTGAAATAAATATGATGACCGAGGTTGAAGCTTGCACTATTGGGCAAGCTTCAACCTCTCCCCTATCGCTGCAGTGCTACATCTGTGCCCGTTTTTACAAGCATTTTAATGGCATATACTTTGATGAACCCATAGCAGTTGTGCCTCTTCGACTTACATACTCCAAACTAATCCTATAAGTAAGAAAATCCTACCGCTTCACTGTTGAGGTCCCTAAATGTCGGAAAGCCTTTTACTCTGATAGTTTCTTCTCTCAAACTGGTAGATTTTGGAATTTACTCGCTTTCCTACCTCCCTAACAGCATTAAACTGCAGAAGTTTAAATGTAACATGAACAGATATCCCGCTGTTCAACTCCCCACACAATTCCAAATAGTAGCCTCTTATGTTTCAAAAGGCAATATGCTTTGTTTGGGGTAAAAAAGAGTAAAAAAAAAAAATAATGAACATATTTGTCTGTCACTTATGTTCCACAAGTACTCGACAGAATTACACTAATTATATTTTTGAGATGCTTCCTTCAGTATTGACAGAGTATGGATACCAACTGTAAGGGTGCCTGCACGCGAAATATTTGTGGCAAGAGTTGCGCAATCTCCAACCACACCTCTCCTGAGTCGACATTTTTGATTACCAGTGGCAAGTTGAAGTTCAGAACGACTGGAAACAATGTTGAGATAAGCGGAAAGCACATACAGCGCCTAGCCTTCCCAAAAGGTCCCTCATCTGGTACTGGCCAGACTCAACGTTGCTTAACTTCGATGATCTGACGAGATCAGCATGATTGTGCCACACAAGATGCTAGATAATAGGGGTAATATTTAACCACTACTACTCCTAATAATAATAATAATATGAAAACCAATTAACACTTATAGGCTCCAATACTAGTGTGTAGGTCCTGGATATGACCTTAATCTATATCCAGTGGTGAGGCCCCAACTTGCAGGCTATGGGGAGCGTGGAGCCACCCTTTAATTGCCCTTGCTCCCAGGTCCACTCTGACCCGGAGTGGTAGTACCCGTTAGGGTCCCAACTATGGGTTAAATAGAAACCGACTTGAAAACAACAAATATACTCTATTAAAAAAATTTATTCAAAATCTTTGGATTCGGCATTAAATAACCTGAAAAGGATTGATTTGCCGTAAAACCAAAGCAACCAACCAATCAACTAGTGTGAAATTGAAACATTTAATATGAAGCATGTTTGGAATGCTGCATATCTCAAAAGTGATGAAATTATACTGCTACTACTATTATTACTACAACTTCTAAGACAATTACTGAAGTTCTTATGTCCTTAAAAGTACTAATAATTCACTTAAATAGTTTAAGATGATGAGCCTTGGGATTGCAGGAAAGTCAAAATTAAAAATCTAGTAAAAAAAAAAAAAAAAGAAAAAAGAAAAACAAAATCCGCAGAGAAATAATCCCAGTGATGTGTTCAAGCGATTCCATATCTAAAATGGAACACTTATATCCAATCTGTTGCGAAAGTTGCTGGCAAAATGTTTGGATAGTTTTAAAAACAGTTAAAGTGTTAAAGTTTAATTTAAAATAAATGTTATATAAACAAATTACTTAATTTATTAACATTCAAAATTTTCAGACTTCAAACTTTCTGCTGTTTTGCACTTTGGCATTTGTTAGACGTCTTTCTTTTATCAAACAGAGGAATTGTCATAGGAGATACATTGTCACATTCTATTGTTCAGGTGTTACAATATTCTTTCAGTCGACTTGTTATAGTCTTTAATCAAAACTGAACTCCAAACTGTACATTTTAAACGGCATAGTCATTGTCTGGTTTCTGAGCTTCAATAAATAAAATTCTATGTCAGTTCCTGCATTTGACTCAGGGTGTCTGAAGAAGGTGTTAGTGTAATAACAACCATGATAAAGAAACCACAAATCGTAACAGTATTCTTCCTTGTATTAACAAAGTAAAAACAAATCTAGTGAAAGATGATCTTTTCTGTTCTATACAACCTATTTCTTACAGAATAGGCGTTGCTAGTCTTTTTCTGCTCGATCATTATTACAATAATTTACTGGAATCTAATATCTGGTGCCGCCTTGTAAGACATTCATAACTCATCCTACTACAACAAATACAAGGAAATGTCCTTTCTTCTTCTATCTGCTTAGCATCGAATGGAATTTCTAAGGTTTTAAATCCTCTACCATATGTGAAAATGTTAGGAGACTGCTTCCCTGTGGGTCGTAGAATGGTCATTTTCAAATCTAAGGTCAACAAGTACTTATTTTAAAGCGTCCCCCATAATTAATCAGATTTTCTTCATTTTGTTTATCATTTTCAATCCTCTCATAATATTTTTTATCAGTCAGCCGACAATCTAACCATCCATCTTTATCTTCAAGTGGCTTTTGACCTTAATAAGTAGTGACTCATTAATAAAACAAGATTAAATAAAATAATTATGAAAATTACTCATACCAAAAAATACGGCAAATTTTTATTTTACTGTAAATAAAATCAGTTTTATTTACAAACATGGGGTTTATTTTTATACTAGTTTACACACTTCGTAAAAAAAAAAAAAAATGAAAGAAAATAAATTATGCTTCCTCAGTGTTCATGGTAATATTCATATAATATCATAGAATTACATTAATAATTTTTCGTATATAAATTAACATTTCTTATGAACCAAAAAACAACACCTACTGTTTACTTTACGTTTGGAGGGGAGGATTTATTTTTTAATTCTTCGAAAACCTTAACCTAAATATATATATATATATATATATATATATATATATATATATATATATAGTTAAGTATTTTTCTCGTTCTGATGTTGATATTAAACGTCTAGTTTTTCTATTTAAAAATTCCTAAAACGAACTTTTGAATATGCTCAGTCATGGATATGCGAGTGACTTAATGAAGTTAAACTAATTTGCATATTCCCTTGAAAAAAAAACGTTAATTAATTGCGTATTATTTATGTTTCTTACTAAATGATGGGTTTCATTTCACTTTACGCTGGATTCTATTTATGCATACTTTCTGCATAATTTTTTTAAGATGAAAAGGTGCTATAACACGAAATATTTTATATATATCTGTATATATATATATATATATATATATATATATATATATATATATCAGTAACTGTCAGTGAGTATGCGAAAATCTCTATTAAACTCCTCTCTGAATATATGGTCTATTTGTGTGTGAAAATCTACCAACTCTTATCTGAATATTTGGTCGTGATATGTATGGTATTTTGACCTGTAGCATACTTTCTATTTGGTTTATAGGCTGTAAAAATAGCTGCCAAAGTGTCAAAATTAAAGAAAGAAAAAAAAAACACAGTTTACCTTGCCAGTGGTAAATCGATTATCTTCGGAGTATGCATACATATAACTTTTTATCTTGAAGTCACTTAATTTTTACCCTTTTTTTTTTTTTACCCATTCGGTGATAGATCACCCGGTATTGACAACGGCTGAAATGCTAAATGGCGGCTATGGCTGGAGTGATGACTATTTCAATTTCCATGCAAACCGATGGCACTGAAGTCATTTTCTTTCAAAAACTTTTGAAATCATTTACTATATACATACATACATATATATATATATATATTATATATATATAAATAAATAAAATCAACCAAAAAATTGCTCTATAATAATAAATACGAAATCTACATAAATGAAAACATCACATTTAAGCATATATTATGACCGGGCAACACCAGGCGGCCTGCTAGTATTATATCTGTTTCATAGCACAAAATCAAGCACTTAATTTTATATCAATCAGTACATCTATTATGCCCTTAATTCATCAGAAAAAAATAGCAATAATCAATCCGTCAAAAGGAAATAAAGTGCGTTTTGACATGATTAAAATCCAAAAATTGGAAGAGGTTTTTTATAATGTCAAAACGCACTTTATTTCCTTTTGTCGGATTGATTGTTGCTATTTCTTCTGATGAGTTAAGGGCAAAATAGATTCACTAATAGATATAATAATTAAGGGCTTGATTTTGCGCTACGAAACAGATACTGTCAAGAATTGTAAATGTTAACTGAATTAAAAGAATAAATTATAAGATGGTCAATATCATGAACTTTGGAATATATTCTTTTTGTCATTTATTCACTATATGGCTCTGTAATTCCAGTGAGCTTTTTGAATAAGGATTGGTATATATTATAAAAAAATATATTTCCACAGAAATATATATATATATAGTATTGAGAATCCCAGCTTAATTGCTATATAGGTAGTTTTAGAAATAGTAAGTTATGTAAGTATATTTTCATTTCCCATCAGCGAGTTGGCAGGGTCACAAAAGGTTAGATTTGACAAGTATCAACCTAGAGAGAATGCACCGAAAATTTGGGGTAACACGGGAATTGTGGTCGAGGCCTTCCGGTTGACGACCACATGGGCTGGGAGTAGTTTAGGCAACAGAGGAATGCAGATCTGAGATTCGGCTCTTCGACAACCAGGGTTCGAGATGATAGGCTTGCCTTTAATAAAAGATTGAAGCTTCAGTCCATCTTGTTATCATTAATGAATCTGTCTGCAGTGATCACTCTCCAACGAGATGGCAGACCAGCGTCCAAGAAGGCATCATCCGCTGGCCAAGGCAGCCAGGTATGTACGCATTATACATGGCACATACACGTCTCGAGACCTTTCAAGGCAAGAAACAGTGTAAGAATAAGAACACATACCTACACACACACATAACAGTGAACTGCACGTTAGATACGTAAGAGCATATACACACACCAATATATGTAAGAACACAGACACTTAAAAGTACCCTTAGTAGTAAAAGTATCCGAAAAAGTAAAAAGAAAACGAAGTAAAAATAAACGATTAAATAATAGTAATAAATAAATAATAAACAAGATAGCAAACATTTACAGTAACACACACACACACACACACATTTATATATATATATATATATATATATATATATATATATATATATATATAAAATAAGAGATTTGTTAAAACAAATAGGAGGAACCAGATATTAGATTCCAGTAAATTATAATAATGATCGATAGATAAACTGCCAAGAAATTCTTGGAGTTTGACGTTGAAAAATATAAATAAAATCATTATAAAGTAACCTTTAAACAACTTAATATCTCATTATATTGAAGCAGAAAAAGATCTCTTGAAATATAAAATAAAATATTTAAAAAAAAAATGTCTTATTAAAGAAATAACCAGACGTAACCCAAAGGTAATCTTTACTCAGTCAGTATATCGTCTTCAAAGTGAATCATGAATATTTATTGAGTATAAGAAATCATAAATTAAATGGTGTTTGGTTCACTAGATAAATATCTCCTCATTTAAAATAAAAAAGCAATTTAATGTCTTGCTTTAAAGCAAAGAAAAAATGTCTTGCTATTTGTATACGTGAATACGTTAAGAATTCAGGCAAAGAATTATTTAAAAGTGTGTGTATGAAAATCAGAAGAATGTTTGGAGTTAGGATTACGATTTTTAAATAATTCTGGCAAACATTTTTATAAAATTCAATAGTCAGTTATAAAAGAACTCAAGATAAATGAAAGAACTAAAAATGATAAGCATTTATTTAATTATTCTTGTCCTAAAACGGAAAATATACACTACTAACATGACCTGTGTCCTGGCATTGCCCGTGTAAATAGAAAAGAAAATGATAAAATATAAAAGGTTTTGTATTATAGTAAACCACAAAAAGATTGTTTCGCTGCATCTCAGATTTTCAATGTTAGACATACGACTGCTTTAGACTAAGATTGAAACCCGACCATTTCTTCCTCTCTCACGGTCAGGTTTTTTCCCCCACAAAATTGGCACAAACGAGAAAGTGTAGATCTTATTGTTTATATAAAGTATACCAGCAGTCAAATACCGCTCTAGTTGCTTTTACAAATAACTTTGCATTCTTTCAAATGACAGATGGAAACTTTATTTCCCCTACTGGTTAACCCTCGAAGAAATCAGGGCATATATAGTTAAAAACTACATTACAATATTTATTGATGCTATTTGAGTTTCATCAATCTGGTCATCCTAGATTAAAAATAAAATCTGGCTGGTTATCGCAGACGGATTAAATTGAATAACACGATTTTAATTAACTCATGTAGAATATATGATCTACGATTTTTTTAATTTACAAGACACACACACACACACACACACACACACACACACACACACACACACGCGCAGTAGCAAGTCCTGGAAATATCAACCTGAAAGAACAGTTGGAAATGACTTATATACCATACATTATATACCATACATTATGACCATGTAATCCCTACAGCCACCTACCTTGAGAATGCTGCTGTCAAACCTGACATAATTATATGGAATAAGTCAGAGAGATGGTAACCTTGGTTGAATTGAGTGTCCCTAATGATGGAGGTCTGAACAGAGCTGAAAGGGAGAAACAGACCAAATATCAAGGTCTCATGTATGATATGAAAAGAAACTGGAATCTTATGGAGATATCAATCATACCAGTTATTATAGGTGCCACAGGGCTTATGAAGAAGAACCTGAAGTCCTACCTAACTAATATTCCTGGTGAACGAAGTGTAAAAAAGATCCAGACAATTGCACTTAAGGGAACAACGAGGATACTAAAAAAGAGCTCTCGGCTGATTTCAATATAAAGCAAGGCAATTTTGGCAGCTGGTTTGGCTGCCCCATACCCAACGTTACAATCTTCAAAGGAAGAAAATGAAAAAAAAAAATAGAACTTGAATGCCTACTAGACACTATCCTTGAGTGTCTGAGGTCTCTCTCTACAGGGATTTGTCAGAACAACCTGGCATGAGGATAATTTTTGCCTAGAAGTAAACCCTGACTAAATATTCAAAATCACATAGTATTCGCTGCCCAAATAAGATCTCATTATGGCTAACACAAATTAGCTTCTACGAGGAATGGTGCACCTCTCCAAGTGATGTTACTTCAAGTAATAACACGCAGCTGGATACTCCACCAGACTAGATAAATTCTGATTTTGGAATCCAGTAAGACCAAGAGACCAAAACGAAAGATATTCTACAACATATGAAAATGGTTAATTGGGGAGAGGAAAATTATGTTCTCAATTTCTTTACTAACTCAATGTTTGAGAGATAAAGAATTTTAATGGAACATTCGAATATCTATGTATCTCATATAGAGTTCAAGTGTTAGCCCTCGGTAATGCGGTGTTTCTGTCTTTTATGCCTCTTGCTTTCTGAGAACTTCGACTAAAGTAAAATAGAGCAATATATATATATATATATATATATATATATATATATATATATATATATATGTCTTATTCATAGTATTCCGAATTTTACTGGGTTTATATAATTGAAAATTCGGTAATCGTTCATATACCAATGTTTTAAGTCAAAATGAGATGACTTAAACTGTAAGCTACAAAATTATCATATTTCATAATTGAGCATTCATATATTGTTTTAACAAAATCAAGACATCAAGGAATAGATTTATAGCAGCAAATAGCGTATTTCATCGTTAGTTACAATTGTTTCAAGACTATTCGGACAAATTCAAACATTACGTCGTTTGAACATTTTCACAAGGACAGCCTTTCATCAGACGTATAGAATAAAAAAAAACTATATATATATATATATATATATATATATATATATATATATAATGGATGATCCCGTCGATTTCGACGTATGAGTGCCTCAAAAACTAATTCCAGTTTCGGTGTTTCTGTCTTTCATGGGACATGAGCCCCACCCGTGACTTGCAAGCCGTGCATGAAAATGTATTCAATGAAATGTCACTTGGTCTGGTAGCCAATTCTTTCCTCTTTTCTATTGATTCTCCGAGTTTTTGCACTCTTCCTAATTCAAAGACTTAAGGCATATATATATATATATGTGTGTGTGTGTGTGTGTGTGTGTGTGTGTTGTTGAAAAGCACTGAGAATTTGTTTAACGACTTTCTTTTAGATTCTTTCCAACGTACGTGTAAATATTTTTGTAGTATTATCAAATATTTATGTGTAGGGTCCATATGTTACGTGTGTTGCATTGTTTCCGCTAGCACTTTCTACTGAAAGCCCAATCGTCTTCAGGCGGTTGTTTATCTGTTGGGTTTAAAAACGTCTGGCTATTTATAGAAAATTACGTTTTGGAGACAAAGTCACGTGTTTAAGGCGTATCCAATTGGATGGAGATACAATATTTAAACAGATGTATTAAAATTATAAAATAATAAAATTTACACTTTAGAATTTCCCTTCCGCCTACTTATTAATTACGTACCTAGGTATTTTAATATATTACGACTGGATTCGTAATATATATTATTTATCGTTCGACGTTTCGTTTTCGTCTAGAATTTTTAGTCATTTTACGTTAGGATCAGCATGTAAAATTTTTATGTTTTCAATCATAATTTTCCTAAATTCTAAGTGCGGGCAGCCATTTTTTTTTTTTTTTTTTTTTTTTTTTAGGTGTTGACTTATGAAACTGGAGTCTGAAAGGTTCAATGTTAGTCATTGGGACAATGCGTTGGTTGGGTAACCGATGTAACTATTTTTACTGGAATTGCTGGAAAGACATTCTCCCAAAGGTAAATGAATTGGTACAACTACACACATGCATTATATATAGTGTATATTTATTTATTATTATTAATCAAACGCTTAGAATGAAGCTCAATGAATTTTCATTTGTTCTAGAGCATGTATGAATATGTAAAAGGTTAGATACCAGGAAGCACGTCTTAATTTCTAAAAAAGATAATTTCTTAAACCGTTTCGGCATCAATTAGCCAGTATACAGAGTTATTTCTCTGTTATTTTAATGACAGTTACTCATACAAAAGGATAAGAACAATCGTGTCTAAAACATCAGAAAATAAAAAATAATAATAATCTAACATATCACTAGAGCACTTATGTATGCAGATTCCATTAGGAATATAAGTTTACGTTTATTTTCATGAACGCCATAGCTGAAAACCTGCGGAGCCAACAATAATACGTACTAAACCTAAAGATTGGGTCGTAAAAAAACTAATAAAAGTTAGATAGGAAAACTAAATTAAAAATAGAAAAAAATTGAGAAAGTAGAAAAAAGAATGGGCTAAAAATACAAAATAAAAAAGAACAAAAAAAAGAACAAATAAAAAAGAACAAAAAAAAAACAAATAAAAAAGAACAACAAAAAAAAAGGAACAACAAAAAAACAAACAAACGGTATTATTCATTCATACAAATAAGAAAGAATTTAATTTAAAAAAAAATAATAATGAAACCTTGTCTGGATCGATTTCCATTTTAAAAAATCGTCAGTAAATTTGGATTTCTACCAGGCTTTTAGACACTTTCATCATGGCATGATGGTGTGCTTCCCTTCCACGTTAGTAGTGCACTCTTTGAACCAATAGCCATTGATAATCTTAAACATTGCTACGTATTAACGATGACCTTCTCGTATGTACTTCAGGCTGATGATATCCGTGTTCTCGTACGTTTCTGCATCAGCAGCAAAATTTTCAGCCGATCTTTTAATGCAAACTCTAAACCGTGTGAACGGTGCTTTATGTCGACGAAACGAACTTGATTGCTGATAGTGAGGAGGCTATGTAGGAGATGTTCGATCTTTTTTCTAAAGCACGTACTACCTTAATGACTCAACATAAATGTAGATAAAGCATACAATGGCACCAAGATATTAGTGTACCGAACTCAATGGTTAGGTCAAGAACAACAAGTATAGTAAACACCTTCGCATATCACGGCAGCAGTTTATCTGATTATTGAAGAAGTACTCACTCTAGGCGGGTTGAATCAGTTTCTTGCATAGGAGGAAGTTTCATTCACAAACAGTCCCAATTGCATTTATATACCCGTTAGGGGAGATCACGGCGTTAGTTTTTTGTAGTTCTTTTCGAGAGGTGTCCATGTCTTCCTTCACACAGTGCCTGTTATTTCGAAATAATCATCAATTTGATAACCAGGCTTAACGTTGCTTACATTCGGTGATCCACGTATACCTTATTTCATCTGACTGATCTTTAGATTAAAATATTGCTAAGGAATGAAACCGACAGTAAAGCCTTTTGCAGATTTGGAAAAGTTGCTAAAAATTTCAATTCATTAGCGACTTTTTTTAATTAGAGACCTTCCTTCGTTGAATTTTATTTTAACAAAAATGACAAATTTTCTAAAAATGATTTGATTTTATTATCTATTAGCAAGTCAACCCGGCTTTGCTCGGGCCCTATGTATTGTCCATAACTTGCCCCACGTGTTAATACACTTTGTGTAGATTTCAAATGTTTAAACCAAAATTTGTCTGAGTAATTTTGTAGAGACCACAGAGGTCAATTTTTTTTATAAGGTAGGCCCCAATTTTGACCCTATAACATTTATTATTTTGGTCTCAAACTAAAATACAAAGTTTTACCCATGTCCAAATTACCTACATCTAAAATTTCAAGTGTTTAAACTCAAAATTGGCGGAGGAATTTGGTAGAATCTGCAAAGGTCAACTCTTTCAACTTTGATCTTTTGGCAGCCAAATTTTCACCCCAAAACTGATTAAAGTGCTTGCTGCATGTATGGATACCCGTTATGTATTAATTTTAAATGTTTAGACCTAAGATTGGCTAAGTAGTTTGCTGGACACTGCAAAGGTCAAATCTTTTAAACTTTGACCCCTTGGCAGCTCAAATTTCCAACCCAAACCGATTAAAAAGCTTGCTCAATGTCTGAATACATTTTATGTAAAATTAAAAATGTTTAAACCAGAAATTGTCCGAGTGATTTGGTAGAGACTGCAGAGGTCAATTTTTTTAGAACTTTGACCCCAATTTATACCCCATAACATTGATTTTTTGGGATTCAAATCAAATTAAAAAGTTTGATCCATGTCCAAGTAACCTACACTTAAAAATTTAAGTGTTTAGACCCGAAATTGGCGGAGGAGTTTGGTAGAGTTTTCCAAGGTCAAATCGTTGAACTTTGACCTCTTGACAGCTAAATTTCTGGCCAAAAACTGATTAAAAAGATTTTCCTAAATCTCAATACCCCTTATGTCAAATCTCGAGTCTCTAGACTGAAAATTGTCAGAGTTATTTGGTAGGGAAATGTACACAGACACAGACAGACAGACAGACAGACAGACAGAAAAAACAGACATTTTCACTTTTATAAATATACTAGCATTTCAGCCCAGCGTTGCTCAGGTACTTGGAGGTGTATGTTGAGAAAAAAAAACAGTCAATTTTTTTAAACTTTGATCCCCATTATGACACCTTAACTGTTATTGTTTTGGGCTCAAATCAAGTTATTAAGTTAGATCCATATCCAAGGAACCTATATCTACAATTTCAAGTGTTTAGACCCAAAATTGTCGGAGGAGTTTGGTAGAGTTCTCAGAGGTCAAATCCTTATCAACCAAATTTATTCCTCATCAACCAAATTTCTGGCTGAAAACGTATTACAAAGATGTTCCCAAATCTCAATACCCTGTATATCAAATTTCGAGTCTGTAGACTAAAAATTGACAGAATTATTGCGTTGGAAAATGTAAACACACAGACACGTTCACTTTTATGGATATATAGATTGATTTTATAAATTCTCTGGAAGAGCCATGTTTGTAATTAAAAAAGGAATGGCTAGAAATAAATATCGTAGGGAAAATTATTTGCAGATATTAAATGTAGTTGTTCCAAGCAAAAATTAGCAACATCAATCCAATCAGGGAAGTTTTGAATTGTAAAGAATTCCAGGTAAAGAATGGTAATATTAATTCAATCAGGGCCAGCAGTGGTCCCCCTCTCGTGTCAAGACGAAAAACTACGACTGAAAATTTCAAAGAGATTTGTGTGATCATACCCACACCAATTGTAACCCCTCGGGCTTATCAGTTCGACAGACACTGGACCATTTTAGTAGCCTTTTATCTGTTGGGCTGAGGCATTCGTTCTGGGTAGCCCTAGGAGATCAATTCTCCCATGTCTTGCTTTCCCTCTTTCGCGTAGAGAAAGTATATTAGTTACTAAGGCACTCTCCCCGGAGAATGCCGACAAATTGCTCAGACATTTCACTGGGCCACAGTGTTCATATTTCAGCCTTGATTTTGTCCATCTTCCGACCTCGATGTGATGGAAGTGAATACTTACCTGCATCAATTATGCTAAAGATATTGCATCATAGTTAGACGTCGGGTAGTTACGGAAATGGCCACGACAAGGTTGCTAAGTGAAAGTGATTTTGATGGAATGAACTGGATTCAAACATTCCATGTCGTTACCAGGTATTACCACAAATTCTGAAGATACTCCTTCGTTGAAGATAAGTTAAAGAGTTTTTTCCCAAGAGATAGATTGATTAAAATTGATGCACATTTATTCGATATTTAAAAACTTAAAATTTACTAAACGGAACTAATTTTGACTCCTGAGAATACTCCCGAGGATACTCCTGATTAATGCGAGTGGAAAAAGGTCCTTAGTATTTATTAAAAATGAAGTCACTTTTATTCGATATTCAAAACTCGTACGCATCAACATCTATACAAATGACAATGTTTTTTTTTCTTTTCTTTTTTTTTTTTTTTTTTTTGCACGTTTATAAATTAACTTTTTTGTCGTCCATTTCTTGTTTTATTTCTTCTGTTTACTTTCGCGCACAGACGCGGACAATGTTTGATTTCCAATGCATATTCACTTAACCTAATTAAATTTCCGTAATTATTCAATGTTTGTCGGCGGCAAAATAAGAATAAAATAATTAAAAAAAAATACAAAACACAAATTAAAAACAATATTAGGCGTCATTGTCTTTCTAGACATCCCCATTCAACCCAACCCAGTTACGCCTTGGGAACGTTGTTTTGCATGCATTAAAAAGATGCCTTATCATAAAGGTTTCGGAGTATTTACCATTTTATATGCACTTTACATAGAATTTGAAATCGTTTGTTTTGTAGATGCGATTAGCGTTTCGCTAGACACGGACCGACTGATTTCATCAAGTCCACTCTTCTGACTCTTTGAATATTTCACAAGATTTCTTTTCAAAATCGCAAAACAGATTTCACTCGTTTGATTCGATTAGACAGCGATATACAGATTTTCATTCTAATTTCCAATCAGTAATCGATTTATCTTCCTTTTATTTATCATTTCATTCTTTTATCGATTAGAGCAATCTGTGATTTAAAAGAAAACTTTTAGATTTTCACACAAACACAACTGATGGTGTACATTAAAATGGAGCGTATTTTTTTTTTTACAAGGGAGTCACTATTTATAGATTGGAGCTCAGACGAACACTTACCACGAAAATAACGATTTATTTGACATTTTCAAATGTTATAAAAAAAAAACAAGGCTTGAAGGTTATTTCATGGGTATTTTTACGTAAATCGTCATCATCCGAAGTACAATAAACATATACAAATATAACGAACACAGAAAACTAAATTTGAAAATAGAGCAAACAGACATTATCACTCATGAATATGTGTAACTATTTCTTTTTTACTCATCTTTTTTTTTTATTAAAATTTAATCTAAAATCTTCCAAGTAAAATACCCTTCCCAGAGACTATGATACTATCGCTTCCCCGGGATGGTTACTTGGTTGAGGAACGTCTTGGGAACGCCACCAGCTCCCCGAGGAATAAACGATATCCAATGATATCTAACGATAGACACATGCAGGAAACATCAACAAAAACGGGTCGATATGTCGTCAGCTATAACTGACTGGCATGGGTCGCATCTTCATTGTGTTGTTATTGGCATCTTCCCATCGTCAGCATTAATGGCATGCTGAAATCGAACACTTGTACAAAAATAGCGAACAAATGCATTTTTATAAAAAATATATATAATTTATTTAAGATTTAACAATCAGGAGCATATTTAGTCGCCCCATTGCGTGCACACCAAACTACTATTTCCTCCGTGTATAGGATGCAAGCCTCAACTGTTTAAAACAATGCAATCATCTTTCAAGTCTCTCTTTTAATGAAGAGAGAGAAAAGGAGTGAATGAGAGAAATAGAGAAAGGAAGAGAAATATGCGTTTCACGCAATGTTTTGTTTTTCAAATTCAGATATCCGCGTGTAAGTCTGACCTTTCTTGAATTATTCTGACACCAGCGAAGTCTCATAACATGTCATGTCATTCAAACCCAACCGACATGCTCTAACCTTCCCAAACCCACAAAACACTTGAATCAAACGAAAAGTCAGGCACAGAGTTAGAAGCTAGATATAGGGGTTATTAATGTAGAAGCCTCCAACTCTCTGAAAAGGAGCTACGTCATTGTGCCACAAGACAAAAGATCTTTCATAGTATTACATAATCGCTGTCACCTGTTGTTCTAATTGACTATGTTCAGTCTATATAATGTTTACATTTTGTCACTGGCACAAAATACATACACACTGACAGCGAAGTAAAAGTCACAACACAGTTGATCTACAAAAATTTTTTTTTTTTAATATTTCACTCCGACAATCAGCTTTTCTGTGACAAAGTGTTATTCTCTATTTTGACGTTTACTGGAAGGCGCGGGTAAGGGAATGCGTGGTTAGACCGTTGTCTGGTGATGAAAATATGGATGACACGTTTCGAGGCTCTTTCTCTGACTGACTTTTTCTCTGTGACGATTTTCTTTATAAACACACTTTTTTCCCATTGGAATTATTAATATTTCCTTTGTCTATTGTCTCAACCTTTGACCGATATTTGCTCACATATTTCTGGGGCAAATTATGCATTCTGTTAGACAATGGTGGAAAGTCCCAAATTATTTATGTTTGAATCCATTTGTGTGGGTTCAACCCAGTGAACGTTTTTCTTCCCGAGGTTGCCTGCGAATATTTAACACCAGTAATAAAAATCTCCATTATTTTTTTTAGTAATTTTTAATATTTCTTTTATATACTTGCTTTGTGGTGCTCGCTTGCTGTCAGGGAACGGT
>NC_136488.1:29634360-29699360 GCF_053919585.1 Euprymna scolopes
ATATATATAAATTAGCTGGGCAGGGAGAGATTGAAAAAATTAATTTTTTGTTTTTAATTTATTATTTATAATTTTTTGAATTGTCGGGCGTTAAGTTGAAAGAAAGAAATGGGAAATAGAAGGGTAAATAGGTGAATTATACGTTATAGGTTTATTTAATAAAGTAAAAAAGTAAGGATATCAGTAAGTTAATTAAATAATAAAAATTAATATAATTATTAATAAAATGTTAATAGTAAGTAGATAACAAAAACACACAAATACATACACATGAGTACACATGTAAAAAAATACACACATCAACCTCCTTCGACCTTGCGATGGGTGCTTTTGATGCTGCTGAGGCTACTGACTTAGTAGGCCTTTTCATCCTATATAATCTCACAAAATTTATCCCCAACAACAACGTGGGACTTTACAGAGATGATGGCCTTATCATTGTTGAAAACGCAAGCGGCCCAAAGTGCGAAGGCATTAAAAAGAACATCATCAGGGAACTGAAGAATATGGATCTAAAGATTGAAGTAACTTCCAACTTAAAAACAGTAAATTTTCTAGATGTTACCTTTAACCTCCCTAATAATACTTATGAACCATACACTAAAAATAATACATACCCCCTATATATACACCCTATGTCCAACCACCCCAAACACATTATTAAACATATCCCTAAATCAATAGAAAAAAGGCTTAGCACAAACTCATCTAACTCCAGCATTTTTAACCTACACAAACCCTTCTTTGAAAATGCTTTAAAGGAATCTGGATATTCCAACCCTAATATTACATACTTGGACCCTAATAAACCCAACAATACAAATAGGAATAACAGATCCCGCAAAGTCCTCTGGTTTAACCCTCCCTATAATAATATGATAAAAACTAAATTAGGTAAAAAATTCTTCATGCTTCTTAATCACCACTTCCCCCCTAGTAATATTCTACATAAAATTTTTAATAAGAACACTATTAAGCTTAGCTACAGTTGCACAAATAATCTAGAAAATAAAATTAAAAAACACAACAATAAAATACTAAATAACCACAACTATAATAACAATGGTCAAAATAACTGTAACTGCCTTAACAAACCCCAATGCCCGCTCCAGCAAAATTGTCTCTCAACAAATGTGGTTTACAAAGCAACTATTGCCCCTGCTGAAGACCCACAAAACAAAAAATTTTACATTGGCCTCTCAAGCACCACGTTCAAAGACAGATTTAGAGTGCATAAATGCTCCCTAAATAACCCCAACCACCCCAATAGTACTTCATTAACTAACCACTACTACTTACCCGAAACAACCTCACCCCAATTATTAGCTGGAAAATTCTTAATAGAGCTAGTACCTGTAAATCACTAAACTCCCCATGTTATTTATGCTTAACTGAAAAATTACTGATTGCTAATTTTAGAGATAGAGATAAACTTCTAAATAAAAAAACTGAAACCTCACTTAATTGTAAACATTATACATCCCACCTCTTAAGCAACTTCTCACCCTTCTAATAATAACTATAACCCACCCCTAAAATCTAACACTAACGAATTACACACACCCTATTTACAACCTAAACTATATAGTCCCCCATTCATTCTAAAAGAACCCCTCCACAGAACCCCCACCTATTTATCCCACCATTTCTTAGCTGCATCTCTCTTTACCTAACTCATTCTTGTACCCCCCCTTTGCCTTAATCACGTCTTATGTCATTATTTAAAGGTTCTCGCCCCATAGTTTCTAATTGGCTATTTCCATAGTTAGGTCTCGATTTCTATTATTTCAATTACGTACTTATCACAATTGGTATCCTTCGACTTGCCTTTCGGTCTATTATCTACCTGTTAACAACTAATCTTTTACTTACCTTCTATTTTAATTTATTATTTAATTTACCATCTACATATAACATATATAATACACTTTTCTCTTATATTTACCTCTTACTAATTCTTTCAATAATAATTATCATATTTTTTAACACGAAGCTTATTTACATATATTTCGTATTTGTGTTTGTACATATACTCAAGCACATGCTCCTCCCCCATTGATGTGTGTATTTTTTTACATGTGTACTCATGTGTATGTATTTGTGTGTTTTTGTTATCTACTTACTATTAACATTTTATTAATAATTATATTAATTTTTATTATTTAATTAACTTACTGATATCCTTACTTTTTTTTACTTTATTAAATAAACCTATAACGTATAATTCACCTATTTACCCTTCTATTTCCCATTTCTTTCTTTCAACTTAACGCCCGACAATTCAAAAAATTATAAATAATAAATTAAAAACAAAAAATTAATTTTTTCAATCTCTCCCTGCGCAGCTAATTTATATATATATATATATATATATGTATATATATGTGTGTATATATATATATATATATATATATATGTATGTATATGTGTGTGTATGTATGTATTTATATGTGTGTATATGTATATGTGTATATGTATATATATATATGTATTTGCTTTTGTGTGCGTATCTTCTACATGTATGTATATGTATGTGTTTATATATATTTGTATTTGTGTACGTATCTTCTACATGTGTATTTGTGTGTGTGTGTGTGTGTGTTTTTCTGTGTGTATGTGTTTTATTCACTTATTATAAATATCTCCCTAATAATTTTATGAATTTATTATTATTTGATTAACCTACTGATATTCTTACCTATTTCTATATTAGTAAAGTAAACTTGTAACTTATAATTCATTAATTTATATTTTTCTCCTTCTCTCTTTCCTTCAACTACAACGCCTGATAATTTAAAAATTATTTATAAAATATTTTTCAATTTCCCCCCCTCCCAGCTAATTTATATTTATATATATATATGTATGTATAAGTGTGTGCATCTGGATGTATGTGTATTTGCATATATGTTTATATGTGTATATATGCGTGTATTTTTACGTATCTATGTATGTGTGCATATATATATATGTGTTTGTTTATATATATATGTATATATATATATATATATATATATATATATATATATATATATATATATATATATATATATATGTAATCCCGCATGTACTTTTCCCCCATTTACGTATGTGCATTTGCTGTACATATTTATGCGTGTGCTTGTATGTGTGTGTTACTTACTAAAAATGTTTTTTCTATTATTTAAGTTACTTACTTAAGCTTTCACCTATTTTATATATATATATATATATATATATATTTTTTTTTTTATTATTAAAATAAACCTGTAACGTATACTTTCTACCTGCCCGGCTAATTTATTTATATATATATTATATTTAATTATATATATCTTTACACTATCAAAATAAACCTGTAAAGTATAATTCATTAACTTATTTTTCCTTTTCTTTTTCTTTCCATTTTATAAACAATAAATATCTTTCAATCTCTCCCCGCCCGGTTAAATTACTTTAAACCCCATTTTCAACCCGTTCCTTCACTAACATTAACTCTCCAACCTGTTGCCATGGTGATCCTTTAAATTAACTGTTACTTATGCCGTTATCAAAAAAAGTAGCGTCTTTTAAGTTTAAACCGTTAAAAAACACGTATATAAGAATTTACACATAATTAATATTTAATTATAAACCCCTCTCTTTTCTTAATACACTCCTACTACTTTAAACTCCAACGTCCTCTCCCCACCACTCCCCCTTCTTTTCTAACTCCCCTTTATCTACGATCTTTCCATTTTTATTTGACTTTATAACTTAGTCCATCTATGAATTCTGATGATGCTAGTTGGTTTTTTCCTCTCTTTGAGGATTTTCCTCTAGCTGAAACAATTTGTAAACTCATTCTGGACTCACAGTAATAAATTTCCTATATACTGCTCTGACTACACATTGAGCACTCTAGTCCGGTTTTTTCACCACTGGTAAATAAATATATATATATATATAAATGTAAATGTGCAAATATTTATAAATTTAAAAAGACATTTCAACAGATTCTTCTTGACATGTTTATAAGTAGGTATTGAAACATTTTATACAAGGCTGACAAAAGGTAAAAACAATGAGCCCTTTTTTTGCTCATTTAATGCGAAGAAATAAAAGAGACTGAGCGAAATGCGCACACAGTTAAAGAGAAATGAATGTTAATAATCATTTTCTGTAAATAAGGGAATCCAGTGTAAATGAAAATCCGGAGGCGGCCATCAATAATAAAAAATGGTTGCTTCACTAAAGAAAGATGTGAATGCCATTTTTAATATATAAGCACTTATAAACTTTTTTTATCAAATGCCAAGATATTCAGCTTTCTCATCTTTACAGATTAGAATGCAATTTTATAGATCACATTAAGTCTTGCTAAACGACTTTAAATTATTTAGAGAAGTTATAGAGATACATTGTCTTAGAAGTTTAACAATCTTACAAAAACTATATGAAAGAACGGTACTGGTGCATTGTACAGACCGGATTTCTCGTACATATCCGGTATGGCTAAACCAACAATGGCGGGTAGTTGTACATATATGTTACCGCGCTCAAATAAAAATATTATTTAGAAAGCCATTCTTAATATGAGGAGAGGAGGGTGTTTTGCAATTATTCTGTACTTTTTACCTAACAATGTAATAAACAAAAATATCCTTTCTGCACCACCAGCAAGATTTTCAGCCTTTCTAAATCGTGCGAGAGATGTTTTATGCCGACAAGGCGACCTTGATTGCTCACAGTGAGGAGGCTATGTAAGAGATGATCGATCTCTTTTTTAAAACACGTACTACCTTAGTGACTCACCATGAACGTAGATAAAGCATACAACGGCACCAAGATAGTAGTGTACCGAACTCAATGTTTAGGTCAAGAACAACAAGTATAGTTAATACCTTCCTATATCATAGTAGCACTTTCATCTGATTACTGTACCATACTGTAGCAGACCTCACCCTAGGTGGGTTGAACTAGCTTCTTCCGAAGGAGGAAGTTTTGTGTGAATATCAAATTCATGTAGTCTCCAATTGCATTTATATCTCCTGTTAGAGGAGATGACTATATTAGGTTGTTGCAGCTCTTGGTGTCGACGTCCTCCTACATACAGCGCCTGCTATTCTTTAATAGTCACCTATCTGATAATGACTGGGCTCAACGTTGCTTAACTTCGGTGATCCACGATTACCGGTCTGTCAACGTGATTATGTCGTATCTCAACCGAGTTCCTTTGTTTTGATGTTATCGATAAGAATATAAAATTAAAGAGACGTATTTACTTTTAGTTATGTCACAGTTTCGAATAAATTAAAAATGAAATCATTAGTGGTAGGGATTGTGAGCGTATAGGTCACATGTAATACAGTATATTTCTAAATAATTCATCTTTTTTATACGTATAATACACACACGCATATATATAGTCTTGGGAGTTTCTTTAAAACCTTTAAAACCATATAAAAATATTGTACTTCAGTGGAATATTATTTTGTCAGCAAGTCAATTATTCTCCGGTATCGCTGAATAGTTTTACTTACATGAACAAACAATAGTACCAATGTTTTTAAAGAGATCATCAGTTGTTTACCATGAAACATTGTTTCGGGGATTTAAAAACAAAACAGTATATTAAATCATGGCTCCCCAGCAATGTTAATCAAACACCACCTCCTTAAAAACACATGCACAAAATTATTTTTAAAACCAGATCTATTTTTTTCTCTCCAGATAAGTTTAGGCTAACCAATTCATGTCATTGAAAAAATATTTTTTACCTTTGTCCTCCGTCCCTTTCTCCACAAATTTATGTGTCTATTTACAAACTACTTTATTTTATATAGTGTTTGATTGAATCTATTCTATTACTTATCACCCCCTTCTTTGTTATTAGTATTATTTTTTTTATATATTTACAATCTTATTTACTCGTACCATCCCTATGATTATGAGTTAATAAAATATAGAAGATATTTATAAAAATATGTATACAATTAAAAATTATATAAATATATACATTTTTTTTATACACATCATCTTGTATTGTTCAGATATATACATTGTTAGATATATTATACATTACTCATGTAGTTCTGGATATTGTCTTTTAATATACTTCTATATTTTCTACTAGCAGAACCCGTTGACCGGCGTTGCCCAGTGGAAGCCTGACACAGATCGAGAACCGAATTATTAAAGGACCCCACTTGAAAATAAATTAAACTACGGTTGTTGTTGGTAGCCACTGCCGTCCTTGGGAAATAGCGGACACTGGCGGTCGTGACCCAAATGAACTCATCTGGCTTCCACTGTTGGGCATTGTTTTCCAGTGGCACCTATTGGAAGCCACTGTCTGTGATTGTCAGAACCTGCAGATACTGGCCGATTAAAAAAAAAGCATATAATGGAAAAACATTAAGTACTTATTTGTCATTCCGAAATCAGTATAACTTCGAAAGATTATGAAAAATGGTCCATTAGAAAAATAAGTAAAAACAGAAGTCAGTGATTCTCACTGTATATTAACTCATTAGATTGATCGAAATCAGTGGTAGATAACCGTCTTCTACCTATGACAGTATCTTTCAAATCGGCCATTGTGTATCTTCTCAGTATACTTCACGCATTTTGTTCTAAACGTAGTTTTAGCACACAATAAAATACTCCACAGAATGTAAACGTAGTAAAACAAACATATAACAAATAAGTGTTGTCGTAGCCAATAAAATTTACTTTGAAACCTACCTGCATAATAATTTTGTGTTTTAACTTATTTGAAAGCGTTTATTCAGTTCTAAAAAGAAAATTTCGGCATGATAAATCACAGTTTTGAAGCCTAGATAATCGGTCAAGGATATAAAATTGAAGCAATCGTGAACCGGAATAAAAAATACAAAAAAGCAAATCTAGTATCATTAAAGTTTCGATAATCGCTCATAAATCGAAAATTAAATATTGGTGCCCATAAAAGAAATATCTTTTTTGGAGCCGTTTTGAGAGTGAGTAGTGGCGTGTCGATATTTTGTGTATATGTACATTCCCAAACCAATGCTGTGTGTACATTTTGAGAGTGTTCCATCTGAGCAAGGAACGAGCAATCTGTGTTACATGTTATGGTAGTTCCGCGTGTGCAAGGAAAAAGTTAGCAATATGTGTTAAAATGCCAATAATTCACAAACCTTTTGTTAGAGCTAACCGCAGTAAAAATTTTAAGGGTTCCAGTAATTAATTATAATATTTTGGAGCGATTATGAAGACTTCAAAGATGCTATATATGTTTAAAAGATGATTTAATTTTATGCTATCTACCGATCCAAGTTATGACAACAGAACCATTGCCATCACACTCAAAATGCATCGCTGAATTGTTACCAATAACAGGGACGTGTCCAGGGTGATGAAAACAAAGTTTCTGGCCACGGTTATGGTCTTTGGTGGGGTTTCAAGTGAAGGCCACATCATGCCATCTCACATTTTCGAAGTTAGCTTGAAATTCAACACCAAAGTGTACCTGGGTGTGTTGAAGAGTGTTATGATCCCCTGGTGCAATCAGGTGACTGCTGACAGACCCTGGGTGTGGCAGCAGGACTCATCGCAAACCCACAAGTCCAAAGAGACTCAGGCTTGGCTTCAGAAGGAGTGCTACGACTTTTTACCCTTCTCTCACTGGCCCCCTTCTCCCCCGATCTGACCATGTTGGACAACTTCGTTGTGTCACACACCAAGAACATCACCAACATGACCTCCCACAATACTAAAGCCAACCTGATCGCCGCCATCCACCGAGTATTTGCCGAATCCCTGCCGGTGTTTGAAGAAAAGGCATGCTTCCAGTTTTGAACCCATATCGATGCGGTGATCGAGGCTGAAAACGGCTACATTGCATAGATGTAAGCTCTACTACATAATCAAGTTGCCTGAATTGATATTAAAAAAAAAAGCTTTAAAATAAAGCTATAGTATTGTTTTCATTAAGGAGACAATTTTATCGTTCCGACCGGAATGTGAATATCTAGTTTTAATTCGTAGTTTGTTAGGTGAATATTTTAATTATCAATTCAATCGTCTAATTATCTTCATGTAAATATATTTTCTCAATAGTAACGACTATTTATGGCTATAAGTAAATCATTTTAAAATTGAACAAAATCTTTTTTTTTTATTTCTTTCTTTCTTTTAGACAATTCAAACAAAAGGTAAAGTTGTTACTTAAGCAAAGCCGTATTCCTTTTGGATGTCTCACGATTTCAATATTAATGCAGCATAGCTCGAAGGAATAAAAACAGCAAATAGTTTCTTTCTAATATTCCAGCCTAACAAGAGGCAGGCGATGCTGTCCAAGAAGAGCCGGAGGCGGATTCTTGCATAGGGGAGCATCAGAATGCTTCTCCATGAATTGTGCAACCAATTAGTGACTGAAGAGATTCCTGTGTGGATTGCTGCGTGAACAGATATGAGGAAAGTATCAACGGCACGAGGAGTCTGCAGTTGACCCACGGGGCATCTGTCATAGCAAAAGCGGTCGACAGTGTTTCAGTCGTTAGTAAAACTCTTGCCCCCACAATGTCCAACAAATGGAAATGAGATGAGGACCACTTATTCTACCCTTACTGCGATGTCGACTTAAAAGTCCTTGAAAAACTTCTATTGTAACTCTTTACTAATATATATATATATATATATATATATATATATATATATATATATATATATTACTTGACGGAATATATAGATAGGTAAAGAATTAGATAAGTTGGTTATAAACAGACTGATATGAACTAATTTGAGATGATATAGGTCGAAAAGATATATATATATATATATATATATATATATATATATATATATATATATCTCCAGTTATGAAAACATATATAGTAATTAAGCTAGACAGAGGCTTTTGCTTTCATCCTCGTAAAAATCCGTAAGCTAAAATGCTTCAGTCGTTAGTAAAACTCTTACACCACAATGCCCAACAAATGGAAATCAGATGAGAACCACTTATTCTACCCTTATTGCGATGTCTGCTGAAAAGTTTCCGAAAAACTTCTAGTGTAACTATTTTTACTTATATATATATATATTTTTCCAGTTGTTGAATATTGTGAGGGTAAGAGTTTTACTAACGACTAATATATATATATATATATATATATATATATATATATATACATATATATATATATATGTATGTATTGTTTTAAAATTTAATTGTCCACTGATACGTGTTTCGTCGTCTACGACTCATCAGAGTGGCTGAATCTAGCGAGATTCGAAATCGGGACCCCACGTTAAGGAACCTAAACTCTTATCGTTCGTCCATTCTGCAGGACTGCTCGGATGTATCGCGATTTACTTTGATTTTATTTGTTTTTGTTTTTGCGATACGTTTTCAATGACTTCAATTATTTACAAAAGGGCATCATGTAGATTATATAACTATACCGCTGGTTGAATGATTTGAACCCTGAAACTAATCAACTCCGATCCAAAATTTTTTAACTATTCGCTCATCGTGACAGTAATATTATATATACATATATTAATGATTCGACGATTCTAATATTTTTCCAGATTCTGTTACAACTTTCGATTCCAATTCTTCATAAATATTTAGCTATAAAGTTGCTACTTTTTCCCGAACACCTTAAAAACACGTGTTAAATGTAATTTTATTTTCTCAAGCATAAAAATACACTTGTGTGGAATGATCTATAAATTTTAGTGTTACTAGCAGTTTAAAATCAATAAATATTTATCATTTTATTATTACTGTCAGCAGTTAAATATTAAACAAAATCAATTAAAGGATAATGAAAAGAATATTGTACCAATTTTTCCGTTTCGATACCTCAAAAAGTCCTGATTTTTCCGATTTTCGATTCCAATAAATCGTTCCAACACTAATATATAATATAAAGCTGAATGTGTGTGTGTGTGTGTGTGTGTGTGGTCACGAATAGGCTCCTATATAATTGACTATTTTAAAAAACTGATTTCATATAATGATAGAAGATGTATCGAGGATCAGGAATGGGTATGTTTGATCTGGCAGAACGGTGGTTCATAAAAATTGTGGGGTCTGCTTTGCGCCTGGCCTCCAAAGTATGGAAATAAAAAATGAAAAAAAAAACCGTTTACAAGGGTTTTTGATATAGACGTACATAAGGATATTTTGGTAAGTATGTTTCAACTTAAATAGGGATGGTATAATAAAATTGTGGGGTCTGCGTTCGCGCCTGTACTTCATGGAAATATAGCACAAACTGTAACAGACTTTTCATATCTATTTGCGTAAGTATACTTGGATAATTATGTTTCAGTTTGAAGAAATATGGTATAATAAAATTATGGGGTGTTCGTTCGCGCCTGACCTCCATAGAATGTAAATATGTCACAAAGTTTAACAAGGTTTTTTAAAAGGGGCGGGGGTCCACAATAACACCTTAACTTTAATCTTAATTCACGTTAGCTTTTATTTATCTTTTTGGGTTGAATCATATGGTGTCGAATAAATTCACCTCATAAATTCACGTTCTTATTAAAGTGAGACAATTCTCGACACAAATTTTGCATAGCTCTTTTTTTCCTTCTCCACTTGCACATGCCACTCTTTTGAAAATAGATAAATAGATAAATAATAAAAAATAAGAACGTTACTTGTTATCGTGTCAAAAGAAGGAAAAAATCCTGCTCACATGATTACGTGTCTTTTTAAAACACATTTACATACTCTTTTTATTTCTATTCATATATCTGTTTGAGCTTTTTTTGTCAGTGTACTAGAAAGAATGCAGTTGATTACAACCGTTTCTGCGTGTTCTTTATATTACAATAGTACAACCCTGAATCCGACGGCGCAATACTACACCGTTCAATACTGTAAAACTGAAACGAAGCTGTTCTGTTTGAAAAGAGCGCCATTTTATTCCTATTCATATCGATTCTTTGCTTTAAAAAACTAAAGTAATTACGTGTTTACTTTTTTAATATCCCATTTTTCTGTTTCGGATTATTTTACTAAAGTAAGTAAAGCTTCATTATTTTTCAAAACTGTTTTTTTTTTCTTTGTTTTTAGATATTTCGTCGATATTATTTAGTAAGAGTGTTTAGCAGAAAAGCCAACAAACGACTACCCGAAAAAAATAAATATACAAGAAATAAATGTTACCATAGTCACTAAAAGTTCAGTTCATGTTTTTTTTAAATAGTTTTTAATGCTCTTTACTTGAAATAATTTCAGCGAACCGAAATTAAAACGAAATTTGAGGCGATAACTACTTAAATGAATTTTTACAAACTACACATGCCATAATCGAATATTCCTCAAGCACAAAATAACGGAAAGCATTAAAAAATGTTTATAAATATTCCTTACGTTGACGGAACTTTCTTAAATTGTTAACACAGAATGCTCAGGTGCCCCTCCTTCAAATTGAAAACGTGGCTCTCCATTTCAAAGTCGCTGCCATTTTGATTTGTTTTAAAATCGGTTCGTGAATTAAAACATTTTTTTTTACAAACTACTTAAAAATACAAACCAATGAACTTTTCCATCATAAAAGTAACTTTTATTTTGTTGTATATTTATATTATTATATATATAACATTTTCTCTTTGTAAGGAAACATCATTTTGTTGGTCAATCTTGGCTACGAATAGAAACAAAGTTGATATAAAAAAATATATTTATCTTTAGTTTCATCATATTTTGCTTAGGGTAAAATTTTTGAGTATCAAAACCTATCTCTTTACAACCCCGTCCTTTTCATAACCTATCATACTTTCATCAATCACAGTTCATTTTCTGTTGGCTGTTTTTGAACCCAGTCAACGACGGGTACTTCTGCTAGTGTATATATATATATATATATATATATGAGAGAGAGAGAGAGTTGGAACGATTTTTATATATATATATATATATATATATATATATATATATATATATATCATCGACTCTCACATCGTGTTCGACGCATAAGGGCCAAAAATTCGCTCTGTTTCACTCTGCCTTCAATGCTTGTGCCGCATGTGTGACAAGAGGCCAGCTCTGCTCCTACAAATCAAGCCGCACGACTCACAGGACACAGGCTGGTAAGATGGTGTTCCTACTCTTGCTCTACGAAGATTTGTTTGATTCGATAGCTGTGTGTCAATGTATGTGTTAATGCCCGCAAAACATTTTTCCCTCCACAATTTTCTATCCGGAGCATCTTCTTCAAAGGTTTTTGGGTTTAGGCCTGCGTGCTTAAGATTGTCTTTCAACTTATCCCTGTACCTCAGAAATGGACGACCCACATTTCGATTACCCTCTTTCAGTTGACTGTATGCTATTTTGCTTAGGAAGACCGTTTTCATCCACGCGAACAAGGTGACCAGCCAACCGAAGCTGAGACTTCATCAGGAAGGCCTCAATACTTAATATATATATATATATATATATATATATATATATATAGTTTAGATAGATATAAAACAGATTGAATACAAATAATTATATTGTGAAATATAGGTGAAGTTAAATTTCATTATAGTAACTTTCAAAATATTCCAGAGTTACCTAAAACACTTTATTCGCATACAATTGTTTCTACCCATCTCAAAAATATCTATTTCCATGATATGCAAAATATTCGCTTACGAATATGACTTCCGTAATGACATTTATATGTATATATTTTTTTACATTTATAAAGTTGAATTATTGGCGTACTGACATTGATATTAGAAATCCCACTTTTCTATTTTAAAAGAGACTTATATCTTAGTCGTAACTACAACAGCAACTTCAAAAAGGATAACTAATTTGTATATTCTTTTAAAATGAACTTTTAATTCACTGTTGTTTTTTTTTATTTTCATATTGGATCATTAGTTTTATTTCACGATTATGCACAGTTCTATTTCTGCATATTTTCTACATTGCGCATAATTGTACAACATTTATAGCTGTATATCAAGTAAATCTATATATTTGTTTGCAGAACGATCTCTATTAAACTACTCTGTCGATTTTCGGTCTACAGACTTGAAACATGATATACGGGGCACTCAGACGTGGGATAAAACAGATTTTGTCCTTAGCCGAAAAATAGCTACTAATAGGTCCAAATTAAAAAATTGGAACTTGGCAGGTGTAGTTCAACATAATGTATATGTTCTAAGTATGCGCAAATATACATTTATACGTTTGTGTTACTCTGACAAGTTTTGATATGTATGTGCCGTTAACCCAGATGTTAGTGAATGCCGCTAGAGAGCTAGATGCTTTGGTTCCGATTCTACCTGATGGCATCCAAGTCAATTTTAGGAATCTTTTGAAGTCATTAATATATTGGGTACAATATAATAATCAATAGAAAATTGGCTCCATAATAATAAATACGAGATTTGTATAAATTTAAATATATTTAAGCGTATTTACGACCGGGCAACGCTGGTTAGCCCGCTAGTCATAATAAACCTGTATTACTGTTTGTTCACAATACGTCATATGTTTATATATTTGAACGTTATATATTTATAATAATCAAATTTAAAAAAAAACGTCATATGACGTCATCTGCTATGATGCCATAATGACGTAATGTTTTCACATAATGACATAGCACGTGTCATGATGACGTCATTGCAGATGTCATGATATTATTCCCTGGAAATAGCGGGTATATACAGCTCATATGTGACCTTGTCCGTGTGAGGAACGATCTATTAAACTACGGTCAACTTCTGGTCTACAGACTTAAAACTTGATATGTATAGCATTGTGACCTGTAGAATACATTCGATTTGCTTTTTAGCCAGTTATAATAGTTGCTAAGGGGTTAAAATTGAAAATAATTGAAACTTGGCAGGCGTAAGTCAACTAAACGTGTACCTTCTACGCATTGATACAGTAAAGTCGGTTTATTTTTTAAGTTATAATATCAATTTGTTCTTAACTAAGATGGTAATGAATAAGGCTGGAGTGCTAAATGTGCAGGGCAGTCTGCTAGTACATATATATATATATAGGCTCCTTCAGTCTTTGACAGAATATGGATACCCACAAAGGGGTGCCTGTGTGTGAAATTTTTGTGACAGAAGGTGCGTAATTTCTAACCATACCTCTCCTGATATTTAACATATTACATATTATATAATTAATGTGTAATCACCTTTTTCTTTACCATATTCCCTCTGCTTAACTTATTTTGTTTTCAAGTAAGATCTTTGACTTATTTGTTGTTTCATCAAATACTTCTGCATGCAAAATCCGATCCTGCATTTTGCTAATTCCTACCCTCTGATGAGAAGGAAAGTATTTCTTCGAAACTCTGCGGATTAAGGACTATCCATTTATCTAGTGTTTCCTTTTCAGATTAAATATGTTTTTAACTCATTTCAAAGTGTTTTTAACATATTTCATTAACTGTTTGCTCATATTATAAGCTCTATTTCCTATTTGGTATTATCGAGCTTTTATATCTGGCTGAGATAAGTTTATAAATATTAATTCTTTAATATTTATAATTTACTTTAATTTTACCATCTTGGATCATATTGGTAAATTCAATTGTAATTTTTATTTTATATATATATATATATATATATATATATATATATATATATATATATATATATATATATATAAGTAACCACACTAAGGCTGAAAAAAGTTTGAAGTGCATTGATATTTATTTAACATGTATTCTTTTTCTTTTCGAAACCAAAGTGTTTTTGAATAGTGTTTCTATAAACTTACGTTTATTGAAAAGAATGTACTACAGTTTGAATCTTTAAAAAGTTACATGAGAATCCACTAAAACTGCGATGTCATAATAAAATGTTTTAAAAATGGCGCGTACACGTGTGGCATATTATTTGTCATGAGATAATTTTTTACTCGTATTCACACAAACACCTGGTTTTATGTATGTCACTTAAGGCAGCATATCAACACTATTATATATATGCATTTAACCTTAAAGAAGTATTCTGTGTTTATGGGCTTACAGATTATCGCCATATTTTGAATCAACTAAGACTTGAAATAAAATTATTAATCCTTTTGGGAAATTTATGAACCAATAATTTCTATAAGCTGAGTTAAATAGCAGCTGATATTCAATGATTTGTTTACAATGAATTGTTTATAAAGAGTTTAAATGCATTCATATGAAACTGTAATATTTTAGGTTTTCTATAATGTGCATAAACTATTATACACCTGTTATCAGGAACCGAGGTTCTTGATCGTCTGTGGAGACAATCAGTTTTATTTTTATAACCGGTTTATTAATACAGTGAACTTGGCACATTCACAAACCGGGTGAGGCATTTCTGAATTTTAATAAGTGTAGTGTGCTCTTCAATGAAAGAGATATAAATAGAGGTGCAGATAGCTTGTCTCGTTAGACCTAGTTAATCCGCATCTTCACTGGAGAGTGGCCATATTGGGTGTTCGTCTGCATATGTTTTCAGCCAAAAAGAGCGAGATTTCTTTTGAAAGTCACATGATTTTATCTACTTCCGTTAACTGAAAGTTAAATTCTAACCCCCCATCCATCAATCACTTCTCCTTTCAACTAATAACTTTGGTTATCCTTATATATAATAAAAGAGGCGTAGTAATTCCTCTTTGGACCAAAATACCGTAGGTTTACAACAACAGATGTCACATACAAATTTAATAGGCTCACACTATTACCTTATTTAATTATTGAACGACATTTAAGAGACATTAATTCGTAATATTAAAACATTGCATTTACTCGTAGGAGTGTCTTCCTCACGGTCACAGAGATATATAATGGAAGTAACTGTTGTTTTTCGCTCTAAAAAAAGAAATCCTGCTCCTACTACCATTCGACACCGGGGGGTTTTCTGCATTATGGTCATATATGGGTTTTCGCCCTAATTTTCTGGTTCATATTCTTATGCACACACCATAATTTTTAATTTCCTCTAACCCCAAAAATGATTTTTCCCTCATCACATTTCTTACTCTCTCATTGGCTGACAAGTTTATATTCTGTCATTCTGGAATTAACGATACTTCATTTTAAAAAAGAACGCTACAGAGATAACAACGAACTCGAGAAAAAAAAGAAACAAAAACACAAATAAAACGAACTTGATGTATTTCCGCAGATATTACTATAGTAAGAACGAATTACTATTTCCTTGCCTTATTACTAAAATACCATTGTCAATTACATTTTTTTACATGCGCACCTTCTAATTATTTTAACTTTTTTTACTATATAAAAATACAATGTTGCTTACATTACAAAATTGTTTTATTAACATATGTTCTTGCAGAGACTTATAGATGCTTGTTTTTTTTTTCGTTTCGTTTGTTTATTAACAATATATTTTCTTACGCAGACTTTTAAATAACTGTTTTTACAATTATATATTTATACTTTGATATAAAATAAATGTTTTCGTTTACATATACTTTTCGCTCGAAAAAAAGTGTCTTATTACTTATTTGTCGTGTTATTTCACAAAGAAGAAATAGGAGATTTTCTTTATTCATTTCTTTTTTTGTATGTCGTTATTTTTTTTCTTCAGTTACAATGAAAAACACTCATAAAAGAATTCATAATTAAATATTATTTTCGTAAGAAATATAACGATTTTAGTAATTCGTTTTTACTAAAATATTCTTATGGACACGTTTTTACTAAATATTATTACGGACACAAGAGATAAAACAATCGGTTCCTTTTGTATTTTTATTTAAAATATTTTGCTGACTTTAAACGCGTATAATTTAATCACGCTATTATTTCACATGTGAGAACGTGATTTTTTTTTGTTTTGTTTGTGTATGGAAAGTTATTTTGGTATTTTCTTACGACCTGCTCAAGCACCTAACCTCCCCATGTTAAGAACAGCTTTCGAGGTTGGGGTGTTTATTCCGAAAGCCGTTCTTAACATGTGGAGGTTGGGGGTGTTTATAATACGTTGGCAAAATGATACTCTGCCCCTTCTTCTATTTTTCCTTTTAAAATCTTTCCTTTACTTTTTTTCTTCTTCCATATTTTAACGCCTGCTCGCTCGCGTTTCTTTTTTTCCTCACTCGGTATAATCCGGCGCGGTTTCCGTCGTTCGCCAGGCGTTGCCCAGCGCGACTCAGGAAAAAAGCTGGCTTTAAACTGCATAAGTACCGAAGTTTGAAAATGAGTACATGTGTTGTTTTTTTTATTAATAATTTATAATTAAAAGCGTTGAACAAAACAGAGTACAATTTTGGGTACTTATGTACTTTTGGTAACGTGCTGAAATAATGTTTTTAGTTGCAAAGCCATTTAAACCGTGGGGAGGGGAGGGTATTTTGTCACCATCAAAAAAAAAATAGCGTGAAACTTGAATTTAACTTGAAAACACTATTTACAAATAGCGCGGTACCGAAAATGCATAACCACCAACTTTTAAAGTAGATATTGAACTCGGATGCATATGATGGCGGAGCCCGATACTATCGGCCATCATATGCATCTGAGAAGTCTGAAGCACAGATTAGTTACAAAACAAGTTGATTTAATAATGAATAAATATCGAAAATTTCAGGGAAATATGACTATTATTTGAGTTTTTTCTTGATTTCTAAAACATGGGTATGTCTACGGCTTCACAAAAGTCACTACATGGAAACGATATATTTCTCGCATTTACATTATTTTTGTATGCTGTAAAAAATATTAGCAGTTTATTTAAAGCTGCTTTTAGATGGTAAAAAGTTAGGATGATAATATTAAATTACAGTTACATAGTGCTACTTACAGTGGAGGCTATTTTGGCAGTACAGACCCGTTTCTTTTCTTCGACCTTAGTAATTTAATATTTGGCCAACAATAAAAATAACAGCCGTATTTTAAATTTTTACGCGAGGGTGGAGTGCATGCTACCACCGGGCAACGCCGGTTAACGGATCCTGCTAATTTTTCAATATATTCCCTATCTCAGGGTTTTTTTATTTTTCCTTTTTAATCGCAAATCACTCGATTCAGCTTTGAAAAAGCGAGGGTGAACCCGGTCAGCTGAGTCCCCCTTTATTTTTTATTCATTCTTTCCTTGCCCACCCTTAAAAAAATGTTTATATCCTGTTTTACATGTGTTACTTTTAAATCATGGACAATAAAATGTCTTCCTTTCATGATTGCAATATATATATATATATATATATATATATATATATATATATATATATATATATATATATCCAGGTTTGAGATGTTCAAAAGTCGGAACTAATGAATACAACGAGGTTGTTAGATAGTGCTCAATAACAAGAGCAAAATATTCTTAATTATTTATTCGAGGGTAAGCAGTTACATTTGGTCGCTACAAACGGCTATCTATTTCAGTCAACGAGACTTCGCCAGGGGACCCTGAGCCCATCGACGCCACAAAAAAAGGGAAAGAAAAAAAGAGCTCTCCAAAAAAAACAAACAAACAAAAAACAAAAAAACATAAAAGCTGCGAACTCTCTAGAGCTCGCAATTTTTTGTCGTGTCGATGGGTTTAGGGTCGCCTGACGAAGTCTCATTGACTGAAACAGATGGTTGTTTGTAGCGACCATATGTAACTGTTTACCCTCGAATAAATAAGTATATATGTGGTGTGTGTGAGTGTGTGTATGCATGCAATTTTTAATAGAATATACAATTAAGATTACTGAAGTTATCAGTTTGTAGTAGATTTGACAAGTGATACAAATTTTAAAATATTACTTTAGACTAAATGGTCACCATCATATTTTACTCCAGAAAATATCAATCCCATATGCACGAGTTATAGAGGGGAGGTCTTATATAATGTTTATATATCGTTACTTCTGTTTACGTTACGACACACAAACCCTATTACGTTTTACAACAAATGTTCTTACATAAGTTGAGGGCTCTACACTTTTTGAACCGGTGTTTTTTCTTTGGGCAACTGTAAAATATGTGCATGCGCAATGAACCTTTTGTTTATTTTCTCTTTTGCAGTCGTGCGTAACCAGAGTTGAGTTATGATTGCACCACTGTTCTTGTATAGATTCATTATCTGTAAATGGAAACGTTTTTGTAACACAGTAATAATGGAATGTGTTTCTTGATAGAGTGCGTTTATTCGATCGCATGAAGGAGTAAATTCTTCACTAGCTCTTCATCTTAATGGGGATGGCGAGCTTGAACTCACTGGCTGGATCCTAAGACGTGTGCTCTCTTTCTGTCTTAAAGAACAACTCCGTTATGTGTTCTTCCGTTCTTCAAGAACAGCTGTAACTAAAGTCTTTTTCAAACCTCACTCCCAAACGTCTCGTCACAATTCTTGCTCTCATGGACTGGATCTTGTGACGTCACAATTAGACAAATCACGTCATGTGTCAAGTGACTATAAAGCGCCCATTCGACTTATCTCTAGTGTGACTTACCTGACCCCTTTCTGTCACCTTAACTATCTTCAACTGTTTCGACAAGTATGGAACTTAGCGACTCTCACTAAAAAGATTAGGCCCGTGAACAAAAACTATATCTACGTACTAACTAAAACTACTAGTCTGTGAACGTAGGATCCCGTTATATGACACTGCTATCGAATTTGTTCGCATGTAGTAAATTTGCTATTTTAGTAAGATGCAGTCGATCTTGTATTATGTGATGTCGGAAACAAATCATACGAATCTAAACCATAACCCATTACAATAACATTTCATCCACTTGCTTCCTGTCAGTTAACTTTCATCATTAATTCCAATAAGCAATACTTTTTAATTGCAACGTTTGTTCTATGATTTAACTGTTTGATTCTTACGTTAAAATTAATAAAGATTTTAGCAATACACTGTTTTTCTTTACTGCTTAATAGAATAGAATATTACAGTAGACCACAACTAAAATAAGCAAACCGTCTACTAAAGTATCACTGATTCTCTGCATAATAAAGGTAAACGTACATATCTGTGGTGCGCTTCGCAATATAAAGGGGAGAAGGGACGAATAAGAAAGTGAAAAGAGCAAAGAGTATAATAGAAGAAAGACTAAAAAAGCAGATACATTTGCTGTTCATCGCCCAAACATATGCTACGTATTTAATTGATGAAACCTGGATACACCCAACAAACACTAATGTATACTTTTTTAAAATATTGCAATCATGAAGGGAAGATTTATTGTTCATGATTAAAAGTAAAACACGTTTTAAAAAGATGAAAAAAGGGGAAAGGAATGAATAAAGGGGGGGGATCGCTGATCGGTTTCGCCCTCGCTTTCCAAAGCTGAATCGAGAAATTCGGGATTAAAAGGGGGAAAAACAAAGGACATTGTACATAATTAAAATAATTTTTTTAATAGAATACTTTATATTTACTATTGTGTAATTTACGATCAAACAATTTTTCAACGAACTTTAAATACACACACACACATATATATATATATGTATACATACATACACATTATATACATATATTTTAATACATAACATTTGTTTGCTTGTTTTTTCCTAAATTTTAATATAATGAAACCTCAGTGTTTATAAGATAGTGCTCGATCACAGGTAGAGCTATTATAGAGGCATTTTACCTTTTTTTTATTTATAAAAATATTGTTGACATGTATTCACATATGTAGCCAATAATGTTTCTATAAATAAAAAAAGAGTATACTATATGTATACGTAGATGTGTGTGTACATTCATATTTATTCTTCAAAGAAGAACGCATGTCAGATTAATACGTGTTTCTGATACCATTTCATGCAAACAAATCCAAATTTTGATGAATTACAGATTCAACGTAGAGGGAAAGTACACACAGATTTCTTCATGCTATCTTCGAATTCACTGATCTCATATTGACATTTATAACATGAAAAAGAACGATTGGTGATTCAAAGTTCGCCATTCATCACAGGTTTCCTCTTTGAATATCATTTGATACAGTATACCCTTTGTGAAGTTGCAAGACTCTTATTCCTAAACAGCCTAAGGCATCACAAATAAACGTACAAGAAGGAATTATATACTAAAGCAAGAAGCAGGAAAGGAAGGAAATCTCCACATCTTAGCCTTTCTTAAATTCTATTCATATTTTAGGCGTTCTTTATAATTACAGCTCTAAGCATATCGGAAATATTCGTTCTGTTTTCTTTTGGATGTGTAACAGTCACAGGTTTTTATGTACTATTTTCTTTTGATGTAAATAGACAACGTTTATCATTGAGTAATTAGTCCTCGACTAATCGGATATCTTGGCGTAGAAATTTGGACTATTTGCAGCGCCTATGCAGTCTGACTTTTATCTGGATTTTTTTGGACAACTGTTTTCATTTTCGATGTTATCTCACAAGGTTTCGGCCAATGTAACCTCAGTTTTTTTTTTGTTTTTGTTTTTTGAACTCAGGAATTGGTGCAGAATTTCAAACGGGATCCTTTATTTAATCCACAGGGCAGCTTACATTGGATTTGTCAGTTATGACTGGATAGAAGTTTTTAAAATTTCCACCTCTAAAAGACTGCCCGTTAAAACTGATTATAACATAACGCTTTATCCGTTATGTCATGAGTTTTTGTAATAAAATAAAGGGTTCCATTCAAAGTGTCATATAGATCTCCAAGTTCGACGAGATACACCTGAAGTAGGTTGGAGGTGACGTCGACCGAAACGTAATGAAATTAACAGTCAGAATGGGAACAATAGCCTGAATAATCTAAATACAAATTCTCAATTCTCATATAAAGGAAATGCAAAATATAATAGATTATACACATAGAACAGAAGTCTTATGGAACAAAACAAATTATATGCTCAACGTTTCGTCTTTATTTCAAAACTTTCTCGAGATGATTGATTTGAAGAAATAAAATACCAAACAAATATATTTTCAAATTTTATACTGGTAATTTATTTTTTCAACTACATCATCCCGAGGAAGTATTGAAATAAAAACGAAATATTGTTGAACATTTAATTTTGGTTTGTTCCTTTTTCATCTCTCTGTCTTATATATATATATATATATATATATATATATATATATATATATATATAAATATCTTTCTGTAGAAATATATTTTCTTATAATATATACCAATCCTTATGTAAGAAGCTCAATGAAATTACAGAGCAATATAGTGAATAAAGGACAAAAAACTATATTCCAAAATTCATGATGTTGACCATCTTATTATTTATACCTTTAATTCAGTTGACGTTTACAATTCTTGACAGTATCTGTTTGGTAACACAAAATCAATCACTTAATTATTATATCAATCAATAATTTTTATAATTTATTCACTATTATATATATATATATATATATATATACTAGTGGGCTACCCGGTGTTGCCTGGTCGTAAAATACACTTTAACATATCTGCATGCAAATTTCTATATTATTATAGAGCCAATTCTCTAGCTTATTATTATAGGGTGCCTAATATAGAGTAGTAATTACAGAAGTTTAGAAATATATTTATATATAACTTGGGTGCCATTAGCTTGAATCGAAACAAAAACAGTTAGCTCTTTAACGGTATTCGCTACTATATAACCAAAAGACACATGCGCATGAAAACTGTACAAATTAACACAGCTAAGTGTGTAAATATATATTTGCACATGTGTAAAGGATACACTTTAAGTCGACTTACGCCTACAAAGTACCATTTTCTCCATTAGAAACTCTCTTTTCGATTAAAAACTATATTTAATTTGTCCTACATTTTCGAATAGCACAGACGTCAAGTTTCAAATCTGTATACCAAAGATTGGCAGTAGTTTGGTAGAGACCGTTCCACATACATACAAGGTCATTTTATATATATATATATATATATATATAGATAAATATAAGAGAAAGAGAGTAGAAAAACGATGACCCGCTGAACCACCCATTCGGCCCGGGGAAAATTGTTTAAATTTAAAAAGAAAAGTGAGTTTGTAAAACCAGTTAAATATAAAACAATAAAAAAACAAAATATCAAATAATGTTCTAAAAAGATTAAATTTTAGATATATCATTTTTTTGTCAATAATTATGGCTATACTTGCTTCCAAGAAAGCGCTCAACCAGCATCTCCACTTTCTGACAGTGCATCGACCAGGTAAAACCAATGTTCATTCTTGCCAAAGATGACTTCTTAAGACACTACCGAAACAAGGCCAGAAAAAAAGTGCAGTTGTACAGTATAAACTTTTCATCATACATGATTCCTCTCAGAAAGTATCCATTGTCTTCAGAGGCAGGACAAGACAAGCTTACAAATTTGGAAATAACAAAGAACTATACATCTTATTTAAGACTAGCTATACCGATATGGTGTTGCCCGGGATCCAGTATATTACAAATTTGTTTTATAAACATTTCTATGTTTTTTTACCATTTCTGTTAGGTTTATTATCCGTTATGGAGTCAGCTGATATATCTATTCCAGGCACAATTGACTTACCCAGAGAGTATAAATATAGTTACATTTAACATGTTATTGAATAAGGATGTGGCAGTTATGGCATCAGAATCATGACGTGTACTTTTGCAACATATTTTTGATAATGCATCTTTTGTTAACTATACCACTGTCTTTATTTTGATTAATGCCGGCCTGCAAGGCTGCAGCAATATCTAAGCCATAAAAGCTAATAAGGATTGCTAAGTCTAAATTAATAAGAGTTATTCACCATAGCCGATTTTCTTTGTAGGTGTTTATTCAAGAACATCTGCATATTAGCAAACTACCAAACCAGATTGAGTATTGTTTTAATTTAAGAATTTATTGTCAATAACATGCTTCAACAAACACAAATTAAAATTGTCTTGTCATAATCACAGTTTGATTTGTCAGTTTAAATGCTATTTATGTTTAACTTTTAAAATTCGATTACAAATAATACAAGATAATACAGAATTATTCATGCACTCAAAGCGACGGATAAAAATTTCAAGTTCCAAAATTCTTACGTGTAAACTTAAACACCAAAAACAATCTAATATATTTAACCTAACTTCCACAATAAATATTTTAGATGAAAAAATTATTTGCTCCCATTTCAGGGAAAACTTTTCCAGACTGCTTAATTTTCATCCATTTATTGCTTTTTAGGCAAAGAAACATTTAGACGAAAATATTCCATAAAGAAAATAAATATCCACAAATAAAACGTATTTTTAATGGTTTGAGACAGACATTTTTTATTAATATAAAATACAACAGCACTTTGTCTTTTTAATGCTTAGTTCATATTTTTCTTCAACTTTTTCTTCTTGAAATTTGCTTTTAGATCAAAGAGACGACAAAAAAAATAAAAAAATAAAAATACATGTGAGCTTTAATGTCTACGTAGAAGTTCTATTGAAAAAGTGTCTCGGACCCCACTCCTCCAATCCTCCCCACTGTTTATGATCAAACCGATGCTATAAAAAGCCAGACACAGAGAAGAATTGCCTTCAAAGGAAAGACACATATTGTAGACATGGACTTGAATTGTATCAGGCATTTATATACTTCTTTCTAGATTTTCAGATATCAAATCACTTTTGTCCCATTAGAAAACTTTGGAAAATGTACTATTTGAGGAAATAAATTAATAGGAGGACTGAGAGAAAATAGATTTATTGTGATATTTATTCTAGTAACAGATAGGATTGGTAAGTGAAGATTTGATTTCATATAAAACTTATTGAATATTTGTTTTTTTAGATTATATCAGCTTAAACGCCGTTATATGATCAGGCATTTTTTAAGCAACGTTGAGCTTGGTCAGTTCTGAAATAAAATCTTTTTAAATGGTTTGTTCTGAAAGGACTGACCATTTAAAAATTTTAGGTGCCGTATGTGCTCTCTGCATATCTCCAGATAAGATAGTCGTCCTAGACTTCTCCTTGCCACTAAACTCAAGCAATGCCGATTCAGGAGAGGGGTGGTTGTGATTGCGTAACTCTTGCCTCATAATTAGATGCACGGCTAGCCTTACAAGGGATATCCGATGGCATTCGAGACTGAACGGAGACAATGATGATATGCATATGACTTCAGTCTTGAAATTACACTAACTGCCGTTTCTTAAGAAAAGAAACTCATTTTCTGAATAAGATTTAAAATGCACTGGCGCACTTGTAGCGACCACTACATATGGCCGGAACAAATCTTCAGCAGAGACATCTTAATAACAATTATTGTTTCAACAGCCAGGGATATCAGAACGCGCAGGATTACAAGTCGTAATTTGCCCAGCCTCACATATGCAATAAAGAAACTATGTTGTGCTCCACACGCAGTGATACAGTAAAGACTGGAATGTTCCAGAACACCAGTATATAACGTTTCGCCTGCAAAAATCAAATCAGTTCAGTTTAGTTTGATTCCAGTTTCTTCTCTTGTTTCCTCCTCCGAGACTGGAGCTACAGTAACTTTGCCTTAGAAGATGATAAAATTCCCTGCATAGAATTTGTGAGCCACGCAAATGAACTTTAATTCTCATCATGGAAAATTACCACTGCAAACGAGAATTATTTCTTCTTTCCAACAATGTTATTTCGAACTACTATTGTCTTATGTGATTACCACACACACACACATCTCGCGTGCATGATTTAATGGCTTTCTCTTCCCCTAAAAAATAACCATGTGTGTCCCTCTGTTCATAAAAATCAGTAATCTTGAACTTCATGCCCATTTCACGAGATACTCATTCAGCTAAGCCTAATGAACAATCGTTGCAAAATACCTTAACGTTGGAACGATTTGAATTAACGTTTCTTAAACACGTAAATAAAAGTTAATTCATTTCAATACAGCGATCTCGAGTTCTTTGTAAAATGTTGTTGTTTTTCCGAAGTTATTCACATTTTTTTTTATTTAAAAAAAATGTGTGAGGATGTGATTTAGTGGAAGCCTTCTGTAAATCAAAGAGCACGTTAGATTTACCTTTAACAGTCCCACAGATACTATAATACCTTCGACTTCTAGAGATTCCTGCACTTGCAACCTCGTCCCAAGAATTAATAAATCCCAGTTAGTAATTGGTGAACACCGACTCACCTCTAACTTATAAAATTATCTAATTTGGGAAAAGATTTATAAACTTATTTAAATTTTTATTAGTTAGTTTAAAAAAAATATTTAAAACAACAAAAAAAAAAAACAATGTACAAAAATATGTATGCCACATTTCATTACGATTAGATTTTTTTTTATTTTATTAGTGTGAGGATGTGATTTGGTGGAAGCCTTTGAAAAATCGGAGATTATGTTAAATTTACCTTTAACGGTCCCATGGATACTCTACTACTTTCGACTTCTAGAGATTCCTGCACCTGCAACCTCGATCTTAAAAACTGATAGATCCCGGTTATGAATTGGTGAACACCAACTCTCACCCTTAACCTATGCACTAAAAACATTAACTGACCCTCAAGTAATCGACTATGCTCCCTGCTGCCTACACTGTGATGATTCAATGTTATATTGGTAGTGAAAACGTGTTTTAAAAGACGTTTATAGCCCTATGCAATAGGAAAAAAGGAAGAAATGTTAATTTTGAACTTTATTGGATACTAGCAGGGATACACAGTGTTATGTAGGGGCATTAAAAAAAACAAAATAGATGTTAAATAATACGTGTAACATGTGTGTTGCTAAAACACTACTAAAACCAATGCACCCATTTCCTCTAGAAGAGAACTTTATTTTTTTTAATGTAATTTAACTTTTGAGTTAAAAGTTCTATGTAGGATATTGAGCACTATAGATCTTGGCTGTTGGGCAACACCATCAAAAGAACAGAGAAGTGCCTTTTTTTTATCCCAGGTGACACTACGTTTAAAGGCACATGAAATTAAGGTTTCCAGACCACTACTAAAATCAAGTTCTCCTCCTAGAAGAGAACACCAATATTTAAATTTTAATCTTTTTTTTTACTACTTATCAAGGCCCCAACACCTCTCGAGGATAAAGGCTAATGAATGTAAGGTGGTAGTTTAGTAATCGTTAATGGTGTAGGTTGGGAAGAATTTGGATTATTTAAGAGGACAGCTCAACAAGAACTTAATTACATTGGACTTAAAGGTTACCATACTGTAATTGGCTGGGAAGCAGGCCAGTGAAACAATGTTCCATAGGCGGGAAGGTCTAGGTAAGAAGCTTTGTTTATAGACTTTGTATTTAGATTTAGGAACAGATAGGAAGTGGGGGAAATTGTTAATAGTGGTTGTAGGTAGTTGAATGTTTTTGCGAGAGTTTGGCAAGGGAGATAATGGATTGAAGCTCAGACGAGCACTTAACATGAAAATAATGATACAGCAGAGAAGCTCGGAACGTTTCTTCTGTGGGAAAGAGGTTGCAGGGAAGAGAAATGGCATCACCTACTAGGTTTTGAAACCAATTTTGAACTCTATCAAGGCAAGAGTGACACAGTACTTCATTTTAGGACGTACTTGGCTCTTACACAAATAGAGGATTGCATCGTGAAATATCTGCTGGAGCGGTACAATGATCCAACCATTTTTCCAGGGGATCTTGGCAACAGATTTGATGTATGTGTTCCATTTCAGATCAGCAGTGAAGGTCAGTCCCAGAAGCTTATCAGGACATGTTGCTTCCCCAAGATAAGAGCCTCTCATTTTAATTAGGGTCTGATGGGGGTCAGAACGATTATGATGAAAAGAAAGCTTGGTTTTAGATGCATTAAAATTAAATTTTAAAAGGGTTTTTTCAAAACATATACACAGCAGAAAGGTTGCTAAATAAGTGTGCCAGGTCACAAGTTGACCTGTTTTAAAGTTTCATTTCCACTAATTAGTATTCACTAGTTGGCGACATCTTTCGCAAACCGAACAGATATCATATATTTCATCCACTTCCTATTTTTGTTCTCTTTCTCTGAGTATCTGTAAATTTTTTTTTTTTCATTGTTTCATATCTTTCCAGAATGTATTTATCCAGATAGATTTTTATCTTCCCTGTTTCTGTTCATTTATTCCTGTCCATTATCATCTATTTATTTGTGTGTGTGTGTGTGTGTGTGTGTGTGTATATATATACAGTTGTGCCCGATATTATTCATACCCCCCTTGAAAATTGAGTTTATTAGGTGTAACTTTGTTAGAATTTATTGTTTACGTCCATATTGATACATATTCTTAATAAACCTCTTCTGATCATTTTCGTCATCTTAAAATCTCGGGATACTTGTAATAAAAGAAATATACAGCTATTTATAAAATCTGCAATGTTCAAAAATAATCATACCCCCTTATATTTTCAGTATTAATCGAGTTTCTGACTGTTTGTTTCCTGTTTGATTCTTATTTTGAATGCTTTTATACAACCTTTGATTAATTTCATTTCGTTTTTTGCATTTTTCAGAAATTAAAATGATATCAACTGAAAACCAATAAAAGAATAAAATTTATTAGAATGGGGAAGAAAAAAGAGCTTAGTAATGATCTTAGGACTAAAATTGCGAATTCACATAAGGATGGTTTAGGTTAAAAGTCAATTTCCAAGAAATTTGAGGTCCCTACAGCAACAGTACAGAGCATCATCAAAAAATTCCAGAGCCACCACACAACAAACAACTTGATTGGTAGAGGAAGGAAAAGGAAACTGTCTGCTAGAGCCACCAGGAATATTGTAAGAAGTGTTAATGCAAATCCAACCACCACTACTAAGGACATTTTAGAAAATCTGGAGTCTTCTGGCATAAAAATATCAAGGCAAACATTGCAAAGGACTCTGCATGAAAATGGTCTGAAAGGAAGAAGACCAAGAAGGACTCCATTGCACACCGGAAAACACCTTGCAGCACGTCTAAAGTTTACTAGGAACCATGTGAATTCTCCAGAGTCCGTTTTCTCAAGTATTTTGTGGACTCACGAAACAAAAATTGAATTGTTTGGCCATATGGATGCTTCTTACGTTTGGAGGAAGAAAGGAGAAGCTTACAACCCAAAGAACACCATACCCACGGTGAAACATGGTGGTGGTAGCCTAATGTTTTGGGGCTCCTTTTCGGCTAGTGGTCCAGGTAGTTTGGTCAAGATAGATGGAACCATGAAGAAGGAGCAATATTTGGAGATACTCCAGAAAAACATTAGACAGGATGCGGAGAAGCTCCATTTAGGACCAAACTGGGTCCTTCAACAGGATAATGATCCAAAACATACTGCCAAAATAGTCAAGAAATGGTTTGAGGATAATCAAATTAATGTTTTGGAATGGCCTAGCCAGAGTCCCGACCTGAACCCTATCGAAAACCTCTGGCACATATTGAAAACTGAGGTTAAAAAGCGGAAACCTAGAAATTTGAGGGATTTGGAGAACTACTGCATTGAAGAATGGTCAAAAATCAGTGTTGATGCTTGTAAAAACCTTGTTGATAAATATCCAAAACGGTTACAGGCAGTTATTAAGAATAAAGGGCATGCTATTGACTATTAGTAAGAGAGGTATGAATAATTTTGAACTAGTGCCATTATTGTTTTTCTTTGTATAATGTTTCAAACTTGCATAATTTATTTATTTGTTGAGTTTAAATTAAATGCTTATGCTTGATTTATTGTTTGAAATCCCTTTAATATTGTCTACCTTCTGGTTTGAGCAATAATCTTATAGAAATCTCAAAGATCCGAGGGGTATGAATAATATCGGGCACAAGTGTGTATATATATATATATATATATATATATATATATATATATATATATATATATATATATATAGTGTTGAAAAAGCGTCAACCAGAACTTGCTCTCATATTTACAAAACTGTTTAAGCGTTGTCTTAAGGAGAATTGCTTCCCAACAGCCTGGAAACCTCGTCAGTATGCCCTGTATTTAAGAATTCAGGTAATAGGTCATCTCCCTCTCAGTCAGACCAATAAGTCTCCTGTGTGTCATGAGTAAGTTGCTGTAATTCATATTAAATAAAGAAGTAGTCAACCATCTCAGCATAAATAACCTTCTTAGTGACATGCAATATGGTTTCCGTTCTGCTAGATCTACAGCAGATGTGCTATCGGTTATATCTCATAGGATTAGGGAATCTCTCGACAAAGGCTTCCTTTCTAGGACAATTGCTCTTGACATATCAAAGGCCTTTGATAAGGTATGGCATAAAGGCCTACTTCACAAGATTTCCAGCTACAGTATTACTGGAAATGTTTTCTCAATTATAAAATCATTTATCTCTGATAGGCTCATAAGAGTAGTGTTGATGGGCAGAAATCAGAAACCCACAGTATTAATGCTAGTGTCCATCCTGGGACCAACTCTCTTCCTAATCTACATCAATGATCTCCCAAAACACATACTTAAATCATTCGTTGACATCTATGCTGATGACACGACTATCTATGGCAACACATCAAATGACAAAGTTCTCTTTGATTCTCTCTCCTTTGATCTTGTGCATGTGATACAATGGTGTAAGAAGCGGCTGGTTACTTTTAATGCATCTAAAACCAAGCTTCTCTCTTTACATCATCAACGCTCTGATCTCCATCTGGCACCAATTGATATGGATGGCTCTCGTCTTGGGGAGGCTCCATGTTTTGACAAGCTTCTGGAATTTACCTTTACTCCTGATCTGAAATGGAATACGTACATCAAATCTGTTGCCAAGGTCGCTGGAAAAATGTTGGAATCCTTCTACCACTCCTGTAGATATCTCACTGCTGATGCAATTCTCTATCTATATAAAAGCCAAGTACGTCCAAGGGCGAAAGCTGCTAAAAACAGCCTATCCTGGCTGGACAGAGTATAAAATAAACTTTGTAGTTTAATGGGGGATACCCTTTTCTCTTCCCTGCAACCTTTCTCCCACAGAAGAGACGTTGTGAGCCCGTCTTTGTTTTATCGTTATTTCCATGGCAAGTGCTCGTCTGAGCTCCAATCTTGTCCCCACTCGCCAATTTTTCACGAAAAACACCCCTCTAGCTGAAACCACTGTCCAAAATTTTCCCCACTCTTTATCTGTGCGTAAATCAAAACATAGATTCCATGAATAAAGGTTCTTTCTTAGAACTGCACGCATGTGGAACTCTCTTCTGTTTGCCTGTTTCACACCTGACTACAACTTGGACGTCTTCAAGTCCAACATAAACAAATTCGTGATAACTCACCCCCTTAAGTAAAACACTTTATCAAATCTCGAATACTAACGATTACTATGATATTATCCCATTGATTACTGTATACGCAATAACCCTTATCCCCGAGTGACCTCCGGGCCTTGATAAGTGGTGACTTCCATGTAAAAAAAAAACCCTGCTTTATTTTTTATTTGTTAAATATGTGGTTAATTAAAATTAAATTATAATCACATCCTTACATTTGAAATAATAGCGAGATTAAATTCTACCTATTGTTCATTTCAAAATGTAAACAAACTTCTGGTTAAATTAATCGATACCGGTGTTAAACGTAAAGAGTCCCTTTTTAAGGATTACGTTGTTCGACTTGTATTTTCAAGTTAATTCAGGTTTGACGATATCTTTTTGTTCATTTAATTGTTAGGTGGAAGTACAGAATAGTTATTTACAAACAGTCGAGTAACACAAGCAGCTTTGATTAAAACGAAAAGATAGCATCAATCGTTCTAACAAGCGATCAGTTAATACGCGTAGTTGCTGCCGGCAGCTATTGTGAAAAGTTAGCATTAATAGATGCTCAGCATGGTTTGACAGAAAGGTTAGTATAGATAGTTACAGTGGAAAACCCATAATATCCAAATCTGTAAAGTATATTTTTCTTTTTAAATAAATATTATATCAAAATATATTTTAAAAAATATCTAAAATAAATCAGAATAACATGAGCACTATTATTATCACTATTCCAAAGGAATTCATTAAATATTTGGTGAAGAAATTTAAAATTTGTTTTTTTATGCTATACCTACGGCTTCATTCCTTATTCTCGCCCACCCACCCTCTCGCTATCTCTCTCTCTCTCTCTCTCTCTCTCTCTCTCCCCCCCATATATCTTTCTCCCTCTGTGAAAATCAATGTGGAAGTGATAAGAAAATATAAACCGTTTGAAGTAGCATCAATAATTCTAGCAAGCAGTCAGTCTGATGCTGTTAGAAATAGAGAGTAGTAGTTACCGTAATAGTTCTAGCGGACAGTTATTAAATGTTATGTTATCCTATTATGAATAGTTGCCCGGTTAGAAAACCCTTAAGAATCGATTTTGTAAAAAAGATTTTTTTTCAAATCGATAGTATATGAAATTATATAAATGATGGAGATTATTATTATCACTATTTCAAAGGAATTCATTAAATATTTCGCGAGGAAATTAAAATTTGTTTTTTCATGCAGTACCTGGGGCTTCATTACTCAATAGTAGTCTGCAAGTAACATTTTGTTTGGCCGAGTAGTTACTTGCTCGACTAATTATTATTATATATATAACATTCTGTGTGTGTGTGTGTGTGGAACGATCTCTACCAAACTATTCTGTCAATTTTTGGTCTTCACACTTGAAACTTCATATATTTTTAGGGTTGACCCAGTGGAACAAATTAGATTTGATCTTTAACCGGTAAAATAGCTGCTAAGGTGTAAAAATTGAAAATTCGAAACATGGCTGGCGTAAGTCGGCTTAATTTGTATTCTCCATGCACGCGCAAATATACATGTTTTAAAGTTTTGATAAGCATGAGCCTTTACATCATATAGTAGTGATTTTCGCTAGAGAGTGAAATGTTTTGGTTTCGCTTTTAGTCTATGGCACCCAAGTCATTTTTTTTTTTTTTTTTTACTTTTGAAATTACTATATATTGGGTACAATGTAATAATCACAAGAGAATTGGCTCTTGAATCATAAATACGAAATCTACATAAATTAAAATATCATATTTAACCGTATTTTATAACCGGGCAACGCTAGGTGGCCTGCTAATATATATATATAAGTGAGAATGTGTGTGTGTGTGTGTATGAGGACACTACCCAACTTATATACTCAACGAATTTCTGATTTACAAACTTGAAATTTGGTATTTAGTATATTCATACGTGGAAAAATTTTTAATCGCTTTTCATTAATAAAAAAAAAAGAAGAAGACTGCTAAGGAGCAAAAATTGAAAAATTGGTACTCGAGAGTCATTGGATTTTTATCTATTTTTCAACTGTTTCACGAATACGCATGTGCAGCCGTGAAACGTAACAGCTTTTTATGTTAAGAATAAGTAGGTTTGAAAACACTTTACGAGGATCGTGACAAGCTGGTCTAACGGTTATCGTACTTGACTCACTATCTTTAGGTTTTGGTTTCGATCTCAGCGCCAGTATATATTTTTTTCTTTTTTACTTACAACAAATGACCTGTTTAGAAAAAAAAAAACAATACTCGCATGCACACGTCTCAGTTTCTTTATCAATTAAAATATAATATTTAGACGTAACGCCGGACGATCTACTAGTGCATAAACAATACTTAAGTTGTTTAATCACAACGGCACACATACAAGCACAACGTTTATGCTTGTTTATAAACTTACTTGAATTGTTAGTGAAACGTACGTTAATAAAAAGTCAACTTCAATGATAACGGTTTTCTCATGTATACAAATGTTTCCATTCATTTGTCTCAACATTAAATTATTTTCATTTACTTTTTAATTCAAAAGAAACTTGATTAATCGAATCTCGCCTCATTGCAAAGTTTTAATTAAACTAAAACTTTAAAGTTTTCATACTATTGTACACAATTCCTGCATTCTTTCAATCGTACTTAGCAACGTGAATGAAATGTAAAATTTTGCAAAAGTTTTTGTCAATAAAATCTCCTTATCATCTTCTCCTCCTCATAAAATCTTTCGAAATAAAACAAAGGGAGGTAATCTACGTAATCTAATTTCATTCCGTAAGTAAGATTTGACAGAATTATTCGACGTCAAAAAAATAAAGTGTTTTTTTTTTTCGCAGATTTCAAATTTTGCGGAAAAAAAAAATGAAGATCGCTTGTTGTGTTTTCAAAGACTTTAAAGATAACAGAGGATCGCATTGATAAGTGAGCTTGGCAGCATTTGTTATGGCTAACCTAATACATTTCGATTTATTACTTAAATCAAACTTTTTAATGTCGATTTCGAGATCGGCTTTAGAATACCAATGCTACCAAAAAGAATTATACACATAAAATTGTTTCACGTTAGGAACGATGAATCATTAAGTTGCTCTTGTCACAACCATTTTTCGAGACAAGAACTGGAGAATGTAGATTCTTATTCTGTTAATCGCATTATTTTGGGTCTTCGGACTATTGTTCTCATCTTAATTGTCTTTTCACAACGTTTCGGTCGATGTAACCTCCGCCATTCTTCAGATATCTTGTCGAACTCGGAAATATTTCTGTCCAACTCGGAAATATTTCTGTCCAACTCGGAAATATTTCTGTCCAACTCGGAAATATTTCTGTCCAACTCGGAAATATTTCTGTCCAACTCGGAAATATTTCTGTCCAACTCGGAAATATTTCTGTCCAACTCGGAAATATTTCTGTCCAACTCGGAAATATTTCTGTCCAACTCGGAAATATTTCTGTCCAACTCGGAAATCTGGACGGAATTTCGAACGGAAGCTTTATTTACTTGACTTCCGTCAATTATGACTGGATAGAGGTGTTAAGTAATTCGTAATTGTATTTTTCAATTCTCAGTGTGAACGACCGAAAAATACAATTGCGAATTATTTAGGATCTCTATCCAATAATGGTTGATGGAACGAGAGCATGTGGAGTAAATAAAGGGTTCCATTCGAAATTCCGTTCAAATTCCCGAGTTTGACAGAAACATTCCAGAGTTCAACAACATTCACTTGAACGTATACATCAACGGAAACATTCTGAAAATCACACTCAAGATGAGAACAGTAGTGCGAAGAATCCACAAAATATGAATAACCAATCCTCATCTCAAAAATTCAGAAACGTAATATTCTTTATACAGAATTCTGTTCAGATTTCTTGTCGTTGATCTGTTTGCTAACTAGCATTCCTTTTATAGTTATAAGTGGTCTTAATCTATCTTCTATTTACATACCTATAAAGTTGGCTTTTTTCTCGCTCTGACATTAATATTAAAAGCCTATTTTTTCTAATTAAAAATTATTAAAACCAACTTTTTAATATACTCAGTTATTGATATGCGAGCAACTACGTGAAGAGTAACTAATTTACATATTCCCTTGATAAACGAGCGTTAATTAATTACTTATTCATTTTATGGTTCCTTATTAGATGCTTGGTTTTATTTAACTATTATGCTTGATTTGTTTTATTTAACTATTATGCTTGATTGGTTTTATTTAACTATTATGCTTGATTGGTTTTATTTAACTATTATGCTTGATTGGTTTTATTTAACTATTATGCTTGATTGGTTTTATTTAACTATTATGCTTGATTGGTTTTATTTAACTATTATGCTTGATTGGTTTTATTTAACTATTATGCTTGATTGGTTTTATTTAACTATTATGCTTGATTGGTTTTATTTAACTATTATGCTTGATAGCCTTTTCTAGTCTCACACAAAAACACGCGTTTACATTTCAAGCCATATTACTTGTCATATACATACGCGCACAAAAACATACGTGCTCACGTCCACACACGTACATATATTAACGTTCGCGTACACACACTCACATTCACGTGTATATACACACACACGCTAACGTACACAAATGTACGTGCACACGTACGCACTCAAGGACAACGTCACTTCCTTTCAAAGGAAATACACACATGCGCAAAAGATCACTGGAAACAAGTATAAAAGAAGGAGCAATAAGCGGCTTCTTCCTTTTAGGACCAGCTTTCGAGCTGTCCGGTCTACGGACCGACAGCGTACCTTTTCCGCACGCGCGTACCTCACGCCATTTACTACTATGTGGGAAAAAAGGCCAACAGACAGAACGTACACTCTTACTCTCTCCATCTACTACTTGTGCCAGAGAACACCACCGCGTAGCTGACGGCTAACATGGCGCACAGTTTAACTGATGTCAACCCACTATCTTTTTCTTTGTCTACACGCTGAACTATCATTCTCATTTCTACTATATTACTCACTTCTTTTCCCACGCGCGAACAAACGATAGTGATCCGAAAATGATGAAAACATATTTACTTTTTCCTTCTATAATACCAATCCCGCAACAACTGATGGTTACACCCGTGCGGACATGAACACATGTTATATCTAAAACATTCATTCTTTCAACAGTAAATAAACGACGTTTATCTTATCTATCAATTAAGTTTTTGTTTCCTTCAATTCCATTCGTTTCATTATTTTCTTGTAGCGAATTAGGGTATTTTATATCCTGGTCCGCAACAGTTCCTACATCGTGCATAATTGCGTAAAATTTAGGATGAAAACCTTCTAGCAGGCTGACATATTTATATAAGTGACCTTGTCGGGGTGTGTGCAAAAAATCTCTACCAAACTCCTCCCTGAATATTATGTCTCCAGAGTTGAAATTTGATATACAGAGTATTTGGATTTGTAGTACAGTTTTAATTTGGTTTTAGCTGACTAAACAGCTGCTAACGCATCAAACATTTTTAAAAGATCCAATAAAAACAAAGAACATTGATCTTGGCTTGGCATGATGCGTACGCTAATTAACGATAAAGGATAGAGCTATACATTTCGATTTCGATTCTAGCTGATGGCATACAAGTGCTTTTTTTAAAATCGCCATTATATATCAGGTACAATATAATAATCTATAGAGAATTCTCTCCATAACAATGAATACGAAATCTGCATGACATGAAATATAATATTTAAGCATATTTTACGACTGGTTAACGGCGGGTGGCTTGCTAGTACATATATAAAAGTGACCGTGTTCGTGTATGTGCAAAAAGACTTTACCAAACTTTTTTCATGAATATTTGATCTACAGAGTTGGAATCTGATACATAGAGGATTTGGGCCTGTAACACATCTTCGATTTGGTTTTTAGCCGGTGAAATAACTGCTAAAGGGGCACAATTGAATACAAGACAGTTGACCTTGACAAGGTAAGTTAAATAAAACAGTATTCCTGCTGTTACTTTTGCGCATGGGTAAAATTAAACATTCATAACTCAAAGTCGCTTAATTTTTAATCTTTCGTATCCATCTGTTGGTAGCCCAGACAGTAACAACACGGGAGAGATAAATAACTCAGGCTGAAGCGCTAAACGTTCTGGTTTCGATTCTAGTTGATGATAACCAAGTCATTTTTTTTGTTTATAATTTTGAAATCATTGGATATATTGGATAAGAATCAATCGAAACTTGGCTCTATAATAATAAATAAAAAATGTGCATGAATTAAATTATAATGTTTATGCGTATTTTGCAACTGAGCAATGTTGGGTAGCCTGTTACTATATAAAAGTGACGTTGTCGCTGTGTATGTGAAATGTCTATCAAGCTCCTTTTTGAATATTTCGTCTGCAGATTTGAAACTTGATATTTAGGAGATTTGGACCTCGAGAACACTTTCGATTTGTTTTTTAGCCTGTAAAATAGCTAACGGGTCAAAATTGACAAAAAAAAAACAGTTGCCTTTGGCAAATGTAAATTGACTAACTTCTAAGCATGCATACATATACATTTTTAGCTTGAAATCGTTTAATTTTTAGCCTTTTTAATCCATATGGGAATAATTCAACGAAAGTTGAAGCGCTAAATAATCACTATGGCTGAAGCACTGAATGTTTTGTTCGATTTCAGATGATGTCATCAAAGTCATTTTGATTATTAAAGGAAGATAAGTGGTTAGAGATTCTTATTTTTATCAATGTCAAAGTTGATTCCATGTATAGAATTTAGGAAGTTCTCTGTTATTAGTTAGGAAATTATCATTATATTCCATGAGAGGATTGCTATAATAAGTATTTGTAGTTACTGCAGGTCCAAGATTACTAGAGTTAGTAGCTGGTAGAAGACTAGATAAATTCGTATTGCTAAAATTATTGAGTGAAATGATATTATTTTTATCATTATTCCGATTATTGTAAGTATTCGGAGAAATGTGTCTAATGAATGGTACTTGAAGGTTAGTGTTAGAATGGTGGGGGATTGCCGTTTGTGAAACTGCAATTGCAAATGAAGGAGTTGGTTTGTGTGATAGTTCAGTAACTGTACAGGAAGAAATAACATCCCTGTGGATGCAATCATTTGATAGAGGGCATTGAGGTTTATTATTACAATTACAGATGGATTTTTTAGTTAGGGAAACAGGATGATTCAGTTTTCCTATTGTTAAATGTGATTATAGTCTGCGCTAAATTTAGCTTTGTTGAGTAGGAGACTATAATTAAATTTTTATTAAATAGACTACAATATTTATGTGAATAATTAAAGGACTTTTCCATAATCTTGAAAAATTCCTTAAGTATATTTGTTTTGACATTTGAACTGAAAGGAGGGTTAAATAAAGTTGTTTTCTTCCTATACACTTTTTCCTATGATTAGAGGGCTGATTACTAGGGCTGTGACAACAGATTATTCGCTTCATTCTTTTAACTCTCGGATATATATCCGACACAGTTAAACACACTTAATCAACTGAGAACCACATCACTCTACGTAAAAGCATATACGATATCAATGGATGCACACCTGAGGGTCAAAACAATGAAAAGAATATGCTGTTGTTCTAGCCCTAGTAATTACGTACGATTTGGTTAAGGATGTTTATTTTAATGTCCCTACTATTATTGGTTATAAACGGTCTATTTACAAAATTACCTTTAGTACAGGTCATATTTTGGATGATGACAGAATTTAAAAGAGATGTTGCAAGATTGCACTGGCAGTATATTATTTTGTTGAATTCCTAAGAGCATTATTGAAGAAAATAGCATTATTGTCGAAAAATTTTTTATTAGCAAAAAGTTTTGAGACTCTATAAGATACTGAACGCACTATCGATTTTTAATAGAATTCAGATGATTTGAAAACTTATAAACATAGAAAAGATTAAGGTTGGGTTTATGGTATGGACTGAAAATTTCGTAGTTTAGGTTGAGTGAAACATCTAAAAAATTAAGTTTTCATGTAAGATTGGACCATAATAGAAAGGCCATAATTGTTAGAGAAATTATGTAGCTTTTTAATAGTGTTATACTACCAAGGCCTAGCTCTTCTGATCAAAAGAGCATCGTCTCTATAAAGTTCCCCTTGGATATTTTTAAAATGGAATTTTAGCTCTTTCAATTGAAAGAGCCCAACCAGGTCAGTAACTTAGGTAGAATCAGAAGCTCCAATTTATATATCAAAATTATTGGGAGTATCCTTTATTGACCAGTGTCTATTGTGGAAATGAAGAAGAGATCTTCTGGCTAAAAGAATCAGTTGGACTTCCAAATCTGTTATGTAGGAATTGTTTTTTTTTTTTTTTTTTTTTTTGCAAATAAGATGGCCTTATTTAATAGGGCAAATTAACCTAATATGATGGAAATTCTACTGATGGTTCTTGAGGGTAAATCTCAGGGTGCCTGGAGTTAATATTTCTGTATGATTATGGATATTCATAGATTTTAGCAAATTTTGTGCATCTTTATAGCATCTAATATGCTACGCGGGACAATTTTATAAGACTTAAGGAATTATTTAAATATAGGTTTTTGTAAGTAGGGTAATCAATCTTGTAGTAATTCTTGGTCTTATTGGTGGGGACGAAAATATTTTATTTTTTCTTTATATGCAAAATTAATTTTTCTGATGATCTGGTTGGGGTGATGCTTGCATTTTTTTTAATTCGATTCTTTAAATTAGAATTTATCATGAAATTTTCGAATTCCTCCAGCAGAGGGTCATGTTTAGAGAGAGTATTAGTTTTAAGCCAATAAAAAACTGCCTCTTTCCTTTCAATCTTTTTCTCTTCTCTGAAAGAGTTCATTGGTAGGCTTTCCATCTGATGTTAATTAACAATTTGTTTACTGCTTGAATGAGTTTACCAATATATGCCTATTTGGACGAGATGGGGATGTTTTTAACAGAGAGCAGAATTTATATTCAAGCCCTTTTCCATATTTGGATAATTGAGATTTTTAATCTGGTTTGGATTGTTTATATAAATATTAAAAATATTTATATTTTGTTTTAAGTTTATTCTCGTACTAAACATATATATATATATATATATACATATATACATATCTATATATATATATATATATATATATATATATATATATATAAGTAAATTAGTAATAAATAGTGATAAAAGGCTCCCAAGATTCATATTAGAACTAGAACCGATTTGCGCAGTGGTACTTGGAAAATTCAATTGTAAAAGTGATATTCTCCTGAAGGTTCAATCCTCAGTGTGGACAACCGAAAAATACAACTGCTTAGGACCTCTATCCAGTCATGGCTGACGGAACAAGAGCATGCAACCTCTGAAATAAATAAACGATTTCATTTGAAATTCCATCCAATTTCCCGCGTTTGGCAAGATACATCTGAAGAAGGTCGGAGGTTAAATTAACCGAAATATTGTGAAAACGACATTCAAGAGTAGAACCGTAGTCTGATGAATCCAATTATACAAATAGATCAGGTCACTTCTCTCTCTCTCATATATATATATATATATATATATATATATATATATATATATAGAGAGAGAGAGAGAGAGAGAGATAATTAGAATTGGAATTTATTTTCAACAGGTATCACATTTTTTTTTTGTTTTTTTTTGGGGGGGGTCAGCACTGCTGTTTGCATAGGTAATACAATAAAATAAACGGTTTATTTAGTGCACTGAACTGAGAATAATTTCATAATAAAACCCTACATTCTGATGCCTTTGGGGCCAGAGATAAAATTCCAAGCTGTACACTAAAACTCCATACTAATAGTAATAATATTTATTCTTCAAAAACAAGTTTTGAATTGAAAGCCATGTTTAATTTCAGGAAAGTTTCTGATGGGTAGCTAATCTAAAAAGTCTTGGTGATGAAAAAAGTTTCCGATGTGTAGCTAATCTGTATAAATCTTGGAGATGGAAAAGTTTTTGATGGGTAGCTAATTTGTACAAGTCTTGAACTTTAAACTTTTGTAGGCAAAGAGCAAATATCTTTCTCGTCTAGATACAAAAAAAAATGTGTGTAGGAATTCTAAAATATCCAATATTTTTATGGAGCCATTTCGGTTTTTGATTTGTTACTAGCAGAACGTAGCTCTCTTTGATTGGTCAGTGACTATAAAGTAGAACCTTACAATTTTTTTCAGTCATATCCCATTATAATGCAAAAAAATTATTTCAAAAACAAGTATATCACCACTCATGCACTGCTCATTTCTGAGAATTGTATATTATCCTATGTATTGTATTTTTGATGATTTGTAGGGCACCTCCTTAATACTGTACACAATGATTTCATTATTATTCTCATTATTATAGAATTTTCTTTAGCATAAGCACGTTGACGCACTGATTCGCATTAAATCACAGTAGTTAAGCAATGTTGAACCAAGTCAGTATTAAAATAGGTGACTATTTCAGAATACCAGGTGCTTGTATGCACTGCGATTGTTTTCAGTTGTTCTCGACTTCTTGCCACAAGAATTAAGCAGTGCCGATTCAAGAGAAGTTTAAAAATTGCATAATCCTGGCTTCATAATTACGCATTCAGGGGGTATCCATTGTCTCTAGAGATTGAAAGGAGGTCATTAAGGATTTTCTTCACTTAACGTGCATATTGAATAGAATATCGTCAGAATGTCATTTTTTACAAGTTTTTAATTCTTAGCTTTTTTTTTAAATAATGAGTTACCTTTCATCAAAGCTAAAAGCCAATTGAGAATAAAAAAAGTTACCGAAATGTCCAGATTGTCAGTTGAATATCGAAGAATATTATGAGAGGCTTGATAATGACAAATGTAATGACTAAAGTTCATTACTCATGGTTTATAGCAAGTATTTGTTGACATTTTTTTGTAGTCTGTAGAGAAAGTTTTATAGCAATGTGTTTCATGAACAGGAAGTTGTTCGAAAGAAACTCTGCGAATGGAAATTCCACCTCAGGTTAAGCACATGGAGAAAGGGAAAGTTACTTTCAGTTATGATAGACAGAATTCTTGTTGTGAATGTCTTACCAAAATAAACCAGAGAGTGTAGCAGAATCGATTGTAAAACTTGTAGTCAATGCAATTCCTACCTTTTTGTTGTTACTGAAGAAATTTCTTGCAGTCAGTTGAGCGACGCTGTTAAATTTAGCAAATATTTATTCAAACTTGCTTGAACGGTCTTGTGTGAAATTCACATGGAAATTGAAGAGAATTTATCAACACAAAATCATAATGACTGCAAAAGAAAAATGTTAAAATGTTTTAATTGTTTCACTTCAGGAGGAGATAGAGACATCAAGAAAAGAATTTGTTTTCTGATCTCAGTCCAATGTATGACAAATGATTGTCTAGTAATGTTCACATTAAATTTGTATAAGCGCATTTGTGTAGACTATTCATGTAGAGTTTTTACACAACCAGAAATCCATCTAATCATTTCCCATGCAAGTTACATATTGCATCATGAACTAATTTAGTATACATCACCTTTTGACCATAGTTGAGGTGGAGGTCATATGCTCACACCAAATATTTTGGTCCCTGTATGACCGCTTCCAGGTCCCGCTTTTTATCATTGCAGTTTCTTGCAATAACATTTTGGTATGTGAGCAGAAGTAGGGAAGTAATAATTTCATTTACTGCTCTAAAACAATGGCTTGAAAACTGAACATGTCTTGCTTTGACAATAGATGATGTCAATGGAAGTTGCTCACAGACTTGTTGTTTGGTAGGTCTTCCATGAGAGATTTTGAGCTACGCCACTGATGCTATGAAGGATCGTAGGTATTTATAATCATCAACCTGTTTTGATAACTTAATCAAAGTTGGAATAAGTGCATTTGTTAATACGGGGTGGAATGATAAAATTGTCGTCCTTAAAACAACACTACAGCTTTATTTTAAAACTTTTATTGAAAACAAAAATCAATTCAGGTACCTTGATTATGTAGTGGAGCTGATATCTATTCAATGTAGTAGCCGTCAGTCTCAATCATTGCCTCAATACAGGAGCACACGTTTTCCACAAGTGCCAGCAGGAGCTCAGCGAATATTCGATCGTGGCGATCAGGCTGGCTTTGGTGTTGTGGGAGGTCATGTTGGTGATGTTCTCGATATATGACCAAACGAAGTAGTCCAGCGGATTCAGGTCGGGGGAGGAGGAAACCAGTGATAGAAAGGTACACAGTTGTAGCATTCCTTCTGAAGCTAAGTCTATGTCTCTTTAGACTTGTGGGCCGGTGCCGAGTCCTGCTGCCACACCCAGGGTCTGCCAGCAGCCATCTGATTGCACCAGGGGATCACCATACTCTTCAGCACATCCAGGTACACTTTAGTGCTGACTTTCAAGCTAACTTCGAAGATATGATGTGGCATTCACTTGAAACCACATTAAAGCCCACAGCCATGATCGGACACTTTGTTTTCATCCCCCTGGGCACGCCCCTGTTATCCTGATTTGCATTTTGAGTGTGCTGGCAAGGGTCATATTGTCATAACTTGGATTGGTAGAGAGCATGAGTTGTACAGCAGTGTATCTACAATCTTGTTCATTGAACATTATGTCATTTTCAGACATGATAAAAATCTATCGCTCTTAGGATTTGTAAACAATGGGTCAACTAGTAGATGGACTGCATTAAAAAACAAAAACCGGTTTTCATCAAACGGAATCATGTGTTTTCTATGGCGACAATCTTATCGTTCCATCCTCTATATTCAGTTTTTGTTTGATTGAGGAACAAGCCAACGCCAAGGCTTGTTCAGGAGATTATAGAAAAGAGTAAGCAAATGCTTAGTCTTTAGTATATAAAGTATTTTGATAAAGACATTAAACTTTGTAATCAGTGCACAGTTATCTGACTAATTGAGTTAGAATTAAAGATATTCGAAGACAGAAAGTTGATATATAAGCTTATTGTGATACATTATTGTTTTTAGATGGATAATGCTATTCCCTAAGATCTGATTGATTGCTAGTCCAGGAGTGGACATTCTAGTGTATAAATATGGATTCATTCAAGCAAGGGGTTTTCTATCTACTGGACGCCATTGAGAACAGTTATACGGGTGCTATTTTGATTTCTATAGGTATAAATAAAATTTATGTAAAATGAATCACCAGTCGTTTGAAGCAAATATATATTAATTAAAAATGGAAAAAGAAGACACAATTACTAAACGTTTCACCCACTGCTAAAAAGGTATCCGACCCATGTTATCTACCATTTGTAGGCATTTTCTTCGATCTTGAAAAAGCCAACAAAGCAGTGGGCAACATTTTACGTAATTGGGTCTTCTATTTCCATTTTTATTTCTTAATGTCGGATTTATTTTATCCATCTATTATCATATATATCATAGTGAGGGTGCGTTTTACTTTATCTCATTTAATACTATTGCTATACAGCCATCACAATCGTTTGCTTTCATGAATATATAAAATCGCCAATTCCCCAGGAAGAATTGCATGTCAATGTGTGCTTGTTACGTGTATGTCAACTATTTTTTCTTTGTCACGAGTGAATATAAGGTCCATGTAACAAATTGCATATCAACTTGTGTGTAAGTGTAAACATATATCATATAACACCTTTCTTGTCCAGCATCTAGGGTTGTTGATGGGGGAGATCTGCTCCCGGTGGAGCTGGGCGCTAGGTTTAAGTCATCTCAATAACTGAGTTTTTCTTGACCTGGTGATTGGTCCGAAACACATTGCCCCTCAATGCCATACTGTAAAGTGCCAGACTGGTGAGGTCGTCAAGGTGTCCCCGTTGAAGACTCCAGCTGAGGAAACGCACAAATACATGGTTTTTGAATGCAGCAGACTCAGACGGTGCTGGGCGTATGTCAACAAGGTGATGGCTCACCCGCTGGACATGTCCTATGTCATCCACAGCGCAGCCGCCATGGGACAAGGAGAAACGAACAGTGTTTCTTGCGATCCTGGCTGTGGCTAGAAGGATTATATGGAGTTTGAGAGTGAAAGAGAAGCGCGGGTTGAATCTTTTACTGATCAGGATCTGGTCCCCTTCTTCACGCACCAGCTGAAGGTAAAGATCAGATGTGATAGGAAAAGATTACACTCCGATGCTTGTGACTGAAGATGGATAAAGATAAGTCTGTGCATGCATAGAGGTGTCAAGATAGAGTTTATGTTCCCCATCTAAACATGGCATGCATGGTTCCAGATCCTACTGAACTCCAGACTTCTAAAATAAGTGTCTAGACTAGCTTCTTAGCTAGCCGAGTGAATGACCCCTCCATTCCCGATAGGAAACCTCCAAGATCTTCTTTTTCGTGCCCGACTCCCCCAAAGTAATCTTGGAGTAACTTCACATACCCTCAACCCCAGTTTCTTTGATCCTCCTTAGAATTTCAGCCCCATATAGACAGTGACCTGATTGTTTTTTTTTTGGGGGGGGGGCCACATGAAGCCAATAACAATGGGCGTTCTACCACCTAGAGAGGGTTGGGAGGGTCTTACTCACATTTTGATTTTATTTTTTGGAATCTTTTCCCCCACCCCAAGCCAATGAAATACAACAAAACGACTTTTTTCATATAGTTCTATGTTTACTAACTTATTTCATTGTCTCTTACATATTTATATTTAAAAAAAACAAAACAAAAAAAAAACACAATATGATTAGGTAATCTTATGTAGGACGACCCCCGGTGTGCTTGCGGTATTGTGGTGAATGAGAACTTTAACTAGGATCAACATAGACTAACAAAGGTACAGTGACGAAATGACCATAGACATCCTCTCCCCAATTTTGAGTGGCCTTGTGCCTAATTTTTTGTTTTTTATCGTTTTGTTTTTATAACATTTCATGAAAAAAAAATATATAACTCAAAGTATAGTATCTTTTCTGATGCTACACTTCACTTTTTTGTTCTAGATAAGTGGAGGAGAAATCCTTCACGACTGAGACAATTTTTCTTATTTTTGTTCCTTTCTCCACATTAAAAAACGACCTTGGTGTCTAACTCTGCCATCGTGGGGAGGCAAAGTAAATAGGAGCATATATCATATGCCAATATACCATATCATCTACAGAGACGTGTAAACATATCAGCCAAAATAGTGTGAAGATAACAAACCAGATGAGAATAGTAGTCCAAAGAATTCAAATCGATTGATTACAAGTTACTAAAAATCCAATTAGAATAAAAAAGAAATAACTTTGTTACAGAGAGGAGATCGAGCTATTACATACGTAATCATTAATTATCATACATGAAACTAAATCTTTTTGTGAAATTTTTAGATTGAAAACTTTTAGATTTTTTTTTAATTTTTAGTTACTAAAATATCAATTCATAAATGCGGAAATGTTTTGATAAGAGGCCATTTTAAAGCCGGAATGTAATGTAATTATTTGAATGAACACAATTGGTTTTAATCAAAAGCGAATATTATCTTTTTTCCCCCCTTTCCTCAGGGTTTTGTATTATATTTAAATATTTAGTTCTTTAAAGTTTTCATGAAGTTAACGAAATTAGTGGTTTAAAGTTTTAAGTTTTTTGCGTGATTTTTCCATCAGAAAAAAAAAACTTAATCATTTGGAATTTTGTGAGAACTTGATACGCAGTGATGATGCACTCAGGCATCCATAAACAACCATTTTCACAGAAATAGATACTCTCCTGTGGTGTTACTCATCCAGCAGGGAGTATTATTTACCCACTGTGTAACTTACTATCATAATAGGTTTATCAGTATTTTATGTTTTGTAATTAATAAAAAAAAAAAAAATCAAGATAAAAAAGTCGTATATTTTTTAACTTGAAAAGTTCAAGAGCTACGAACACAGGTGTGATACAATTAAAACGAGCGACCTTTGTGCTCCAAAATTTGTATTTATACACAATCACCACCATTCTCAATGCACTTTTGCCAGGAATTCAATAACACATTTCTGCTTCTGACGCACGTCAATTACAAAGGTTCATTTCTTAGTTTAACACTGTCAATATCCGCAACAGACGAATGAAGCTTTCAGGTCAAAAATGCATAGATTAAGTCATCATCATAATGCAATTTGCAATATCCTATGATCTAATCAAGCTAAATAAAAAATAGCAGTCAGTACTTTTGGAACACCTCTGGTATATCAAAAATCTCAAATGATTTTTAAAACTATTTGCGTCTTAAGGGCATTTGGTCTGTTTATTCAAAATTTTTAACTTCTTTAAGATTTTTTTTTTCAATTTCATATATTTTTAAAAAATTTTGTCAAAGCTTTTCAAGAGGAAGTTTGCATCACAATATCAGTAGACTGTTTCTTTGTTGAGATCGTATTACTTATAAGAACTGAACTTCCGATTTCTATAATGGTTCTAAATGACTGTTCAGGCGTTAAGATAGAAAGAGGCTACTTGGTAACGGTTTCCAGTTTTACAATTGGATATTGACAATTGCTCTTTATCAAAACGAATGACATCAACTGCCAAGTTCGAAACTATCGGTTTCGTAACAGTGCTTTCGCTATGAATGTTGATAACGTTTGCATGGTCTACCTGGAAGTACGTGATAATAGAAAAAAGTTTGTAAAATCAATATTAAGAGAATCAAGCCGATTAAAACTCTACCATGCTGATTGCTATGCGTTTTATCTTAATTATACAAAATTCATTTATTAGGTCGTTTTTTGTCAGATACACGTTTTTGCACCAACCTAATAATTTGAAATATTGAAAAATAAAAGAAACCACGTTTAAAATGCAAATATTTATATTAAAAAAATCATTAGATTTTTTTAATATCTTGACTTTTTTTTAATAATCACTTTCGGATAGTAAAATGTCAATCATCATAAAAGTGCTTAAAAAAAAAAAAAAAAAAAGAAAAAGTTCCTGCCTTTTCTTATTGGAAATTTGATAAAAAAAAAAAAAAATTTGGTTTTAATCAAAAGCGAATATTGTCTTTTTTTTCTTTTCTCATGGTTTTGTATTATATCATTTAAATATTTAGTTCTTTAAAGTTTTCATGAAGTTAACGAAATGCTTTTGAAAACCACGTTTAAGATGCAAACATGTTTAATCATTGATTTTATTTCCATCTTGGCCTTTTTCTTATTAATTTTAAATATAAAATATCCATCAGTGAAAGTGGTTAAAAAGTATTACCTTCATTATTTTTATCGCGATTAGAAATGCCCGTTTTGTGTTCTTGGCAGTCAAATGTTATTAAAGTATACTAAATTTAAACAGCTCTACACATGAACTTTCTGAAGTGCATCAACAACAGTCTAGTGTGAAACCTGGAAAGTGAGGCGTGAGAATATTGGTTGCATTTATTTGCATTTCAAAGTTTGCGACGGTTACATTTCGCTAAAGGTTGCGTTTCTCCCAGCTTCCAAGCATGGAGACGATATCTTCAGTACTAACTTGTCACTAGCTAAGACTCAACGTTTCCCTCTGACTCCAAACTAAAACTGAAGTGTCTCTTTTAAACTATCTCATTACCTCATTAGTAAACGTAGCATTAAGATCACCTGATGCCACCACTAAATCATCTTCATTGTTTATGTTCTCACATTCCATGCTAGCATTCCCGATACATTTCTACCAGAAATATTTTTATCTGTAAAAATTCATCATTCGCCTCAATACATATTTTCTAAATATTTTATTTCCCTAACATAAAAAAATGATCATAATAATCGTTCAAGTTATTTGATATTCCCCGGAAGTGCTGTACATATTATTACATACTATTTTTTTTTTTCAATAAAGCTTAAGATTTTATAAAAACTGCAGAAACTTTATGAGAATTAATGTATCCATAAATTGACTTTACGTTTAATGCTTTGCCTGAATCCCCAAAACCAATGCCTGGGGATTCGTATGAACCCAGTAAACTCTAGAAAGTGTAATAACATCCCTAAGGCACCAACCATCGTTTAGTATCGCTCAGTCTCCTAAACTAATGCCAATAAAAACTGCCTGGGAATTATGCAATTAACCATGCCAAAGGAACTAATTTTTTCTCAAAGGTTATCATGCATACACATCAGGGACAAAAGATTATATTGAATCAGATGGTGTCCGATTGAAGCAATATTTATACACTAAAATATTTACTGATGAACTAGTAACCAATCATATTCCAAATATTTATATACTGGCTTTCTGATCTCTATATAGTTAGTTCTAACTCAAATGGTCAAACAACTGAACACTGGTTAATAGATTTAATAATCACTTTCATCACTGAACATACAGATTGAATTGACGCATTTTATTAATTATAAGTTCTTATTCTGTTATTCGAAAATGCGTAAGCCTGCTTTATTATTTGAAATGTTTGAACAAACTTGGTGTTCATCTAACTTGCTGAACAAGTTTTAATAGCTTCTGGCAAATTTCTTTTAAATAATAAAAACCTATTGAAGTACGTTAAATAAAATTCTAAATTCCTTCTCAACAGGCTGACAGATTTTCTTTAGTGATTCACTTTCATTTTTATGCAGAAACAACATTCCAATTTAATTTGCTCTCGTTTGCATTCGTTTTTATCAGCCCAATTAACAACAAAAGCGAGATTACTTAACAATCACATTAACGTAATCTTTTTCGACCAACAGCGGAACTTAATTAGGCAAAAAAAAAAAAACTTGCAGCAGCCTGCGGGAGTGGGGTGGGTGTGAAGTGTAGGTGAAAAAAATTTCCATGTGAATGTAAATGATATTTTTAATGCTCAAACAATAACCATCATGCAAAGCTTACATTTTTGAAAGACTTGAAAGATAAAGGTTTTGCAATCCCCACCTCCTCCGTCCTCTCCACGCGAGCCTTCTATAAAATTAAATTTAATAAAAGCAAAGATAAGGGGGACAAAAAGAAATGAAAACAACAAAATATTGTATAATCTTGTGACTTATGAATTCTTTGTAAACTGGAGAAAGTTTCTTATTTGTACAAAAGGTAGAAATTAGGACTACAGGGTACTGAAAAAAAAAAAACTAAAATATAAAAATAAAATTAAAAAATGGCAGCAAATAATAATGATAAAAATATAAATAAATCATTAAAACTTATCCAGCCGAGATATCATACTGTTGACTTAAGGTCCATCCGAAATCATTAGACTTTTTTTTTTACAGAAACAGATATAGTCAGTACGTACACCCTTTAATGCATTGTAAATGTTGGTCCACAATTATATCTGCATATACTAGCAGGGAACCCGACATTACCCGGTCGTAAAATATGCTACAGTATGATTTCTTTTTTTAATTCCTGCAAGTTCGTATTTATTATTATAGTGGCAATCCTCTATTAATGAGTATTTTGTACCCAATATGTATTAATAATTTCAAAAGTTGAAGAAAATGATGACTTCGTTGCCAGTAGCTAGAAACCTAAACCCAAACTTTTCGCACTCCAGTCTTAGTTATTGCCATTTGAGATATCAACAGATGGAGATGATGTTAAAATTTAAGCCACTTGAAACTATTAATGTATATTTGCACATTAATAGAAATAACAAGTTTAATCGACTTACTCCTAGCAAGCAGACAACTTCAATAAATTGAAAAAAAATTAGTTTTAAATTTTAATCAGTCAGAAAATGGAGAAAACAGCAATGAATTTAACAATAATTTATTACAGACGTCAGAACAAGTTATAAATCCTCAAAGTCATTTACCTGTGGATACACAATATGCCCACTAAAAAAATCTGAAGAGAAAATGTGGAGTGGGCTCAGAATATACTGTTACTGATCGAAGGAGCTAACCCTAAACCAAATTTAGTTTTTAATCATGAAATTTACGGTACATTGAGAAGGATGTTGTAGTTTGCTATATCAATGCAGTTCACAGAAAATACCGTGGACAAGAGTTAGTATATAAAAATATAATGACAGTATTAGAAGGAATTTTCAATATTTTTCATTTATGCTATGTTTATTTACCAACGTAATGTGTCGTACAAAGTGTTGATGTCCCTAATCTTCAAGGGTGCAAATATAAAGAAATGCATACAAGTGTTCAGCGAGGCTTTTCTTTGTATGAAAATTAGGGACATCAACATAAAAATTATTGAAAATTAGGGACATCGACATAAAAATTATTGAAAATTCCTTTTTATATTGTAATTATTCTTCTATATACTAAATCGTGTCTATGATGTTTCCTATGAACCGCATTGATATAGCCTTCAAACAACTCCTTGCACTTACGTTAGGTTGTTATATTTTATTTTACCTTTTTCCATATTTTTTGTGTTTGGTATCTGATAAATGTTATTTTCTGTTTTCTATCATTTTTTTTTAATTTGATCGGCGCCCGTTATATTTCGGCGGTTTACGTCAGGTGCTAGTTGAGCCCAGGCTGACATTTACAGAAATCTGGTTCACAAGATGCAAAAGTTGCAAAAAAATGTAAAAGAGAAAATTCAAAAATTTACATGTAATGTCGAATTAACGAATTCTTACAGCATTCAACACAATCGTTATCTATTTACACAAGTAATTATTTACTTTCTCTATAGGAGGTTATGAAAGGCTAGTGCACTGTAAAAAAAGAAATGAAAGAACAATAACATCGGCATTCTTTAGTAGGGGTGCTTTAAATGATTCCCCATAGACTTTCACGAAAAACATCCGTCTAGCTAAATCCACCATGAAAAATTTCCCCCACTCTTTATCTGTGCCTAAATCAAAACGCGGATTCCATGAACAAAGCTTCTTTCTTAGAACTGCGCGCCTGTGGAACTCTGTTCTATCTGCCTGCTTCCCACCTGACTACAACTTGGATGTCTTCAAGTCCAACGTTAACAAATTCCTAATGAACCGCCCCCTTAAGTAAGCACTTCATCAAATCTCCACACTAACGTAATGTACTTGCAATAACTCTTATCCCTGAGTGGCTTCCGGGCCTTGATAAGTGGTGATCACTGTGTAAAAAAAAAAAAAAAGAAAAAAAAGACTTACCCCTTTCTCAAATAGAGAAGGTAAAGCCTGGGAGAGTATACCTCCAAGGATTAAACAGAACCTCATATTGGCCTGACAGAAGTAAGAATGCTGTCAGACTGAAATAAAGTTACTGTACAAAAAACAGAGTACTGTAAGTAAATACAAAGCTAAAAAAAACATACATATTCATGTATATGATGATGATGATCATCCATCGTTTGCATATTCATGTATATGATGATGATGTTCATCCATCGTTTGCATATTCATGTATATGATGATGATGATCATCCATCGTTTGCATATTCATGTATATGATGATGATCATCCATCGTTTGCATATTCATGTATATGATGATGATGTTCACCCATCGTTTGCATATTCATGTATATGATGATGATGTTCATCCATCGTTTGCATATTCATGTATATGATGATGATCATCCATCGTTTGCATATTCATGTATATGATGATGATGTTCACCCATCGTTTGCATATTCATGTATATGATGATGATGTTCATCCATCGTTTGCATATTCATGTATATGATGATGATGTTCATCCATCGTTTGCATATTCATGTATATGATGATGATGTTCATCCATCGTTTGCATATTCATGTATATGATGATGATGTTCATCCATCGTTTGCATATTCATGTATATGATGATGATGTTCATCCATCGTTTGCATATTCATGTATATGATGATGATGATCATCCATCGTTTGCATATTCATGTATATGATGATGATGTTCATCCATCGTTTGCATAGATGACCGTGATCGAGCAATTGTTTTGTGCTTTTCATTTGAACATGGTTTCTTAGACCGATTCAAGCTCTGAAGTATTTCTTGCATGTTGGACACCTGTGGGATAATTCTGTAGAAGAGATGTTGATTTCTGTCTTTTCTAATGTCATGTTTTCTCTTGTGTTTTTCATTGCGTGTGGATTCAGCAATTGTAACCCCTTTGTGAGTTGCGACATGCCAGGAACATCAGTCTGGGGTTTGTTTTTCCCATATTAGAATACAAACCGAACTGTTTAAGCGAAACCTTTAGATTATCCTTGAACCGTTTCAGCTGTACTCCTGCAGGTCTTTTTCTTTTGGACAGTTCACAGTAAAAGAGCTGTTTTGGGAGCCTTGAATCAGCATGCGACATATGATCTGCTCAATGCACCTAGCACTTCTGTACCATGAACAGACGGAAGGTTTGACCGAGCTAGAACCTTAGTATCTGGTATCTTGTCTTGCCACTTGATTTTTAACAATCTATGAAGGCAGATCATATGAATATGGTTCAGTTTCTTGGCATGTCTGGCATATACATTCCAAGTTTAACAAGCATACATGAGGATGGTAAGAATCACAGATCGGTATACTTTAAGTTTGGTCTGCAGCCGAATTTCTCTATGCTCTCATACAGTGGTTCTAAACGTCCAAAGGCAGCACTAGCCTTGGTTATCCTACAATCGACTTCGTCTATGCGTACTGCCCTTGACAGAATACTGCCTAAGTAAGTGAACTTGTCCACAGGTTTTAGTTTGGTTCCACGAATTAAGATCTGAGGCTCAACGTACCCTTTTTCAGGGGCAGGCTGATACATTATTTTAGTCTTCTTTAGATTAATAGTCAGACCGAAATTGTTGTATGCCTTAGAAAGACGATTAACAATATATTGTATGTGTTGGCATTGAAAGCACAGTCATCAGCAGACAAAAGGTCTCATATGATGGTGGTCTTTATCCTTGTGACAGCACTAAGTCGTTTTAAGTTGAACAATTTGCCATCTGTCCAGTAGTTGATGCTTACTCCAGGATCTTTTGCATTGAATGTGTCAATTAGCACCACCGGAAACATCATGCTGAAGAGCGTTGATGCAAGTACACAGCTATGTTTGACACCACCATTGACTGGGAAGTCATCGGAAACCTCTCCATCATCTGTGACAGGAGCCATCATACCATCATGAAATTTGATGATTGAAATGAATTGTCAGGACATCCAAATTTGGCCATGACCTTTTATAGAACTGCTCGGTTTACAGTGTCAAAGGCGTTAGTCAAATCGACAAATATTGTGCAAAGGTCCTGATATTGTTCTTGACATTTTCCCTGGAGTTGATGAGAAGCAAATACCATGTTAACTGTACCACACCCTATACAAAAATCACACTTTTCGAGAGGAGGCCATCTTCCAGATGTTTGGTTAAACGATTGCGTAGCAGCCTTGCAAGAATTTTAACAGCTATGTTGAGAAGAGATGTTCCCCAGTGGTTTTCACAGCTCTGTCTGTGTCCCTTCCTTTTGTAAATATGCACTATGGATGCATCTTTGAAATCCTGGGGAATTAGGAACTTCACCCAGAATGAAAGAAATAAGTCATATAGTTTTGTGTCAATGTGGGATCGTTGTCCTATATATCTCTGAGGATATGCTATCAGAAAACTGTTTTACAGCTTTCTCAACTTCCTGAATGGTGGGCAACTCATCAAGAGTTTGGTTTGTTTCAATTTATGGAAGATGTGCGATTTCCTCATCAATGATTAAAGAAAACCTGTTCAGTACAGAGATGAAGTGCTCTGCTCAGCTGTCTAAAATGTTGGCCGCTGGTATCAGTTTCGTCTCATTAGTATTTAGTAGAGGAGAAGCCTGTGGTCTATATATTGTTTTGAGGAAGTCATAGAATCTCTTCGAGTCATGCATATCTTCATATTTCTGTATTTCCAGAGATTTATCAGTGAGCCATTTATCTTGTATTTTGCACAGTTTTCACTGTGTATAACATACTTCCAAGGCAGTAAAACGTGTATATATATATATATATATATATATATATATATATATATATATATATATATTAGCAGGGAGAACCGACGTTGCTCGGGATTGAATGAGGAACAACGAATGTTTCAAACTCCCATACTTTATTGTCATCGAAATCAGTGATATTGCCTATTTTTCAATCAATTAATTGCTCACTCTAGTTGAGAACCCACCATGATGCACCGGAAGGAAGCTTCACATGCCTCCCTGCAAGGACTTAGGTCACAGTACATTGCAGTTTACATTGCATTGTAGAGAACATACTATTGATTTTATAAAATTATTTTATAGAACGGCTTGAATTAAAGTCAAAGTCAAGTATAATTTTTCAATAGTGCTTTAAGCAGACACTTTTCGGACGTGCTTCGAACATATCAAAAACCTACTGTTGATTTTATATGCCGGGCCTTTTTGCTTGTGTGGTAATGGAATTTTTCAAATGTACTTGTGATGTTAGGCTGTATAAAGGGTTAACTTTAGGCAAAATCGCCTGTTTATTCTTTCATCGATTTTTTTCGATTATCGATACTTATCGAAGACACTGATACAAAACTTACATAAGAACATGGTCAGCTATATAAAGTACATTTGTGTGAAATTTCCAAAAAACCGGCCCAGCCGTTTAAGTGTTTATAAGAACGAACTCTCACACACAAAGTTCCTTTTATGTATTCCGTTCAAACTCTGACCTCTCTAGAATTAAAATAATTCCAAGATAGATCATAATACTCTTGCCAGTTACACTCCCCTAAGTCTAGGACACAATAGCTTTCAATAGGTTCATAAAAGTAATAAACAAGTGTGCTATTCCCAGATCTTTTGTTTTCCTTTTTCATTTACATATGAGTGATGACAAAATTCACTCTGACAGTTTTATCAGAATCTTTCCTTGAACAACATCCAATCATTTCTGGTGTTAAAATCATTTTAAATCAAGTGTCATCGTTTAGCCGTTACTGTTTTCGTTCTCTTTCTCGTCTCCATCTTTTCTCCGCTTGTGTGCGAATGTAGCCATTCACATTAATGTCAGATTTCCATTTCTGTTTCATTTCCATGTTTATAAATAAACATTTCAAGTTGCATCTATTGAACAGTTTACACTAATGATAATATCACATCAAATGAGATTGAAAACTTTGTCAATAACACATTATACAATTATTCAGCTCCCAACACGTGAATAAGAAAAACTATAACTAATCTTTGCATTCATTCTAATATATACTAGCAGGGACGTTCCAACCTGTATATACTCCAGCTGTCCTTAACCGGCATATACGGGGATTCTGGTGATTTTCGTTTTTGTTTTCTTATGATTTTTTTTGTCTATTTCAACCTATTCATGATGGATAAAACGGCAGAATGATTGACTAGTAGTTATATGCATCGTTTCTATCTAAAAACACAAAACAAAACATGTCCATTTGAAAATATGAATTCAAAAACAGATATACAAAAAAATGATTGCAATTATCAATACAAGGCCGGTAACTCTAAATATTTGTTATTTTAAAAGTATAAAATAGAACAGGGAAACAGTGATAGCAGTGTGACTTTGGAGGTTAATTCATCTGCCACCATCAATACAGAAAATGGGAATACTTTGGATATAAAGAAAAAACTACAGCCTCTTCCAATTATTGATATAAAAAATAAATCAAGAAACTTAATTTCTTATATGCGAATCATAGTTACTGCAAAATAAAAATAAAAACATTGGCTCATGCAATTATTGGTAATAAACATTGTTTAACTAGAAAATGTTACTAAAATTAAAATATGAATTATTTCTCGCACACGAAAAAGAAAGCCTATTAATTATTAAAAGTATTTTTTATGGAAGTCACTTGGGACAAGGTGTGAAGCCATTCGATATAAGGAGCTTACAAGATAGAAATAGGATTATTGCAAAAACGGAAGATGCCTAATGACCTTCATTTTGAAAGACCAAGGTTGGAAGAAAACAGTGAGCAGGAAGAGAGTGCTGCAACCTTGCAGTCCTTGGGCGGAAAGAAGCTACTGGAATAGGAAACTGTATTACAATGAGATATTAAAACAACGAACTGATGTAGACCTTTAGACCAACGAGCCAAAGGATGCAGGGAAGATCCGTTAGATTATTGACTAACAAACATGGTGTAAAAATCTCTTGACTCTTCCAAATTGATAAACAAAGAAATTCATTTCTCATATTTTTTATTTCCTAAAAAGAAATGCACACCGACTCTAAGTATAGCTAACATGGTTGAACTACAGAAATAAAAAAATAAACTGAGTTTTATTGATTATTTTTTTATTGGAATCCTTTGAAATGAGTAATTTATTTATTTATTTATTTACAAATTGTTATTTTCATCTTCATAGTTGTAGTTGTTTCACCACATTTCGGCCAACTCATCCTCTGGCCTTCTTCAGGTGATTAATCACGACAGGATAGGAATGCTTAGCCTCACAACTGTATCCCCGGTAATTACTGTCTTTCATAGTTGTCGTCTCACCACGTTTTTGTGCAACTTAGCCTCTGGCCTGCTTTGGGTAGGATTGAAATCGCTATCTTCAGATAATGCTCACCTGGAGCCATAGAGATTCAATGCTTCTATCCACTGAACTACGGGTCTCAGATGATGAGTTAGCAGAAACGTAAGGAAACAACTAACTCCAACTATAAAGATGAGGATAACAGTCCGTAAATAAATAAATACGGATTTTATTTCTCTTGAACAAATATATACCATTTTCAAATTAAAATACACACAAGCACTATTACCAATATTGAGTAATCTCCCTTTATATAAAAAAAGCAATCACAACAGTAATACATCCTGTAACAAATACAGTAATCAATAAGGACATGATCATGCATTATTACTAAGTCTATATGGTACATTATTCCAAATAATTATTTGAATAACAACAGCAGAGAGGTGAGGCTGGCTAAGTGTTTAACAACACGGTCTGACAATTTGGTTGTGCCAAATTCAAGTCTTGTTCGTTCAACAGAAATACTTTCTCTTTGGTACACAATGTCTGTCTACAAATAATTCTAACTAGAAAGACATAAGGGAAGCGAATGCCAAGAGTAATCATCCGATTATTCGTCAAATGAATGAATGAACGATACTCAACAACAGTAAATACCGTAATTAACCCAACAATGACAATGCAACATAAATTATAATAACAAGCACATACATTTTTTTACACAACAAATACAATGTTACATATAATTTCCATAAAATTTGATAACATTGATCACTTTAAAAATTAATTAGTAATGATAATATATAAATATATATAGTAAGTTTTGAAAATATATATGGAAATTAAGTTACACAGAATTGTACGCATTTTATCCTCATGAGGGTTCGTCAGGCTATTGCATGGAATCGATGTTGCTTCCTGTTTTTATATATTCCTGTGGTGCTGCATTTGCTAGTTAACCAATCAGATTCTTTGTTATTCACACACCCATTTATCTTACTGGGAATACGTTTCTCGATTCTTTTTATTGGGAAATGATCTTGTTTTAATCTGGACGTTTTTCATTTACATTTATTTTATACTAGCGTATTTATTAATTAATTATTATTATAATTATTGTTATAATTTTTGTTATTGTTAACATTATGTATTCATGCTTTTTGTGCATTATTATCTTAAGGTCATCGAGCACTCTTGAAGTAAATACTGTAAATGGATACATAAAATAATAATTATAAAAGAGTAATAATCATTTAATTATAATTATCAATCCCCTTTCAGAATACTTAAGGATAGGCATTGTCTGGGAATATGAACAAGGAGATAGTCAACTTGCGTTTAGGCCATGTTCACGATTTCCGTCGTTCGAACACTATAGATTGTCTAATGTGTGCATCTAAATTAGACGTTTATTACTTAGCTCCCGTAATTCTTGTGACAAGTGTTCGGTGGCTTGGAGTAAAAGGTGACTTTGAATCTTCTGATCGGCAGGAATTGTCATCCTGCACTAATGATTGCATAAGCATGAAACACCAGTGTCTGCAGGTATAAGTGTGTTTGAAGAACGTGTGCTGAGCCACATGAGTTGCACACGTTTTGGAACCACACATCTGATGTCATATCAAAAAGGTAATTCTCGATAAATATATATATATATATATATATATATATATGATAATACCATTTTGTATTATTTAGATTATTCGAACTTCTGTACTCATCTTGAATGTTATTCTCACGTTTCTCGTTTCGGGCAATATAACCTCCGTCCTTCTTTAGGTATATCTTGTCAAACCCAGGAACCTTTCTGTCAGACTCATGACTCTATACGGAATCTTGAACGGAACACTATTTAATCCACAAAGGTAGCTGGTTCTCATTCCGTCAGACATGACCGTGTAGAAGTCTTAAGTAATATTCAATTATATTCCGAGTATCGACCGTACTGGAGATTGAACTTTCAAGCCTCAGAATAGTGTCATTTAGAAACGATTATTTCTTTAGTGTTTCCATTATGCCATGGTTCTTTGTGGACAATTTCCCATAAATTAAAAAGGATTCCTTTTCGAGGTTCCGTATAGATTTTAATGTTCTAAAGATACAGAGTTCGATAAGATACATCTGAAATAAGTCAGAAGTTACATCGTCGAAAACGTTGTGAAAATAAAATCCAAGGTGAGACCAATAGTTTGAATAATACAAATTATCTTCATCTAAAAATTTCGAAACCTAATATTATGAAAAAAAGATGTATAACAGTGATATTAAGCTTTGCACTGACAAGCATATTGCAACATCTCAGTTTATTTCACCGCTTTGAAGAGTTGCATTAATTATTATGTAAATAATTAGTATACATGAATATCTAAGAGAATATAAAAAGAGCAAATGATGAGAGAAATAGAATGATGTGAATAACTTAAACACCAAGTAATAAAGGGAAAATAAATGTTAACAGAAAGAAAAAGTAAGAGAGGAGAGAGAGAGACTGAGAGTGCGGGGGGGGGAAGAGAGACTGAGAGTGGGGAGGAAAGAGAGACAGAGTGGGGAGGAAAGAGAGACAGAGTGGAGGGGAAAGAGAGGCAGAGTTGGGGGGAAAGAGAGGCAGAGTTGGGGGGAAAGAGAGGCAGAGTGGGGGGAAAAGAGAGGCAGAGTGGGGGGAAAAGAGAGACAGAGTGAGGGGAAAAGAGAGACAGAGTGAGGGGAAAAGAGAGACAGAGTGAGGGGAAAAGAGAGACAGAGTGGGGGGAAGAGAGACAGAGTGGGGGGAAGAGAGACAGAGTGGGGGGGGAGAGAGACTGGGAATGGAGAGAAAAGAGAGACTGGAAATGGAGAGAAAAGAGAGACTGTGAATGGAGAGAAAAGAGAGACTGGGAATGGAGAGAAAAGAGAGACTGGGAATGGAGAGAAAAGAGAGACTGGGAATGGAGAGAAAAGAGAGACTGGGAATGGAGAGAAAAGAGAGACTGGGAATGGAGAGAAAAGAGAGACTGGGAATGGAGAGAAAAGAGAGACTGGGAATGGAGAGAAAAGAGAGACTGGGAATGGAGACAAAAGAGAGAAAGAGAGTGGGGGGAAAAGAGAGACAGAGAGTGGGGGGAAAAGAGAGACAGAGAGTGGGGGGAAAAGAGAGACAGAGAGTGGAAGGAAAAGAGAGACAGAGAGTGGAAGGAAAAGAGAGACAGAGAGTGGAAGGAAAAGAGAGACAGAGAGTGGAAGGAAAAGAGAGACAGAGAGTGGAAGGAAAAGAGAGACAAAGAGTGGGGGGGGGAAGAGAGAGACAAAGAGTGGGGGGGACGAGAGACAAAGAGTGGGGAGAAATGTTATAGGAAAAAGGTGTGTCACCTTTTCCTGTAAATAAGAAGAACATTAGATAAGTGGAAAATGAGATAAGTGGAAAATGAGATTAGGATAAGCCGAGACTCGAACCTTGTAAGCAATTGTCAGAATAGATTCAGAATTGGAATGTTAGAATTTAGCTATTGTTTTGGAAATAGTTAGATTTTGTTTGCATTGTAAGAAGAATTGATTGTTCGTTCTTTTATGAAAAATAAATTAAAAAGTAGGTTAGTTGAGAATTCTTTGTTGTCGAAAGTGTGTTTGGAGAACGTGTGCTGAGCCACGTGAGTTGGACACGTTTTGGAACCACACATCTAACGTCATATCAAAAAGGGAATTCTCAATAATAGGAGCTGGAATTAGCAGATTAAAGGAGTCGACAGTCGGCTGTCGAGCAGAGGAGGCAGAATAGTTGAGTCTGCTAGTTGGAGTCAGGGTCCTTTGGAAGCGAAGGAAAGAACATTAAACTATGTAGATCCCGAATTTGAATTCCTGACGTCGTCATCATTTCGAAATAAAGAATCACCATCGATATTTGTAACTGTTTCTCTTCGTGTCGTAATTCCACAATTGAACGTTATGAACTTTGTATAACCCCTTTCCAAGTAATGTGTCCCCCTCTTCAATCATAAGTAATGATTCTTTCCCCTCTGATGTAAAAGAACTGATCACCTCTCTCCTCGCTAATATATGTTATAAAAATCCACAGAACTGTAATACTTATGTCTCGTCTCCCCCTCATCATTATTATATATATGTCCCCGCCGTTTCTCTTCAATATGAATGTCCCTATCATATCGCTCCCAATATGGACCAGCTATACAACAAAAAGAGAGACTGAGAGTGGGAGGGAAGAGAGAGACTGAGAGTGGGAGGGAAGAGAGAGACAGAGGGTGGGAGGGAAGAGAGAGACAGAGGGTGGGAGGGAAGAGAGAGACAGAGAGTGGGAGGGAAGAGAGAGACAGAGAGTGGGAGGGAAGAGAGAGACAGAGAGTGGGAGGGAAGAGAGAGACAGAGAGTGGGAGGGAAGAGAGAGACAGAGAGTGGGAGGGAAGAGAGAGACAGAGAGTGGGAGGGAAGAGAGAGACAGAGAGTGTAAGCGTCTCATGCGATTAGCAGTAATCTAACTCCTTCGCAAAGAGAAAAGGCAAAGCTTGGGAGGGTGGACGTCCTAGAATTGCACTGAACTTTACATGCAGCCATTTGTATATTCTTCCAAATATTTATTAAAACATTTTTATAATTTTCTAAAATGTATTCACAAAATTTGCAAATTCACAAAAGTTTGGAGGAATATTTAATAATAAAACTAACAGATACTAAATTTGGTTTAGAATAAATGATCGTTGCAGCAATGAATTAAATAGTTTCTAGAATTTACTTACACTTGCTCAGAAGTTGAAAATTAAGAATCATTGAGTCTTGTCTGACTTATAAATAAAACTCACGATGTATGTATGTCTGTCCGTCTCCATTTTTTTTTTCTATTTTTTTTTTCAAATAGCATCTCTGAGGCGCAAGATGGCAAAACAGCGTGAGGTAGCTCAAATGATTGCATTTTTTGTAGACCGTTCTTTTCTGGGTTTTAGCTAGTAAAAATGCGTACCTTCTAAAGTGTTAAAAGATTGTAACTTGGCAGGTGTAAGTCGATTAACCGTGTTATTTGAACGCATTCAAATATATATACATATATACATTAAAATCGTTTATTCTTAATTATTTCTTACCCATCTGACTATAGCTCAAATCTTAGCTACTAAGGCTGGAGCACTATATGTTTTGGTTTCGATTCTATTCGAAGGCATCTAAATCATATTGCTTTTACTTCTTAAATCACTATTATATATTGGGCACAATATAATATATAATAATCGATAGAGAAAATGTACTCTAATATTAAATCCGAAATCCGCATCAATTAAAATATATTTAAGCATATTTTATTACTGGGCAACGCCGAGCGGGCAGTTAGCTATGTATTTCGAAGAATTATTTATTGATAACTTCTTTTAGATAATTTATTTAGAATGTATCCAATCTTGTCCATCTGTCCTTATATTCTTGTGCTTTCCTTTATCATTTACATATGAGTGATGATAAAATTCACTGTGACAGATTTATCAGAATCCTTCCTTGAACATCATCCAATCATTTCTGGTGTTAAAATCATTTTAAATCAAGTGTTGTCATTTACCCATATATATATATATATACATTATATATATACATATACATTATATATATACATATACATTATATATATACATATACATTATATATATACATATACATTATATATATACATATACATTATATATATATATATACATTATATATATACATATACATTATATATATACATACATTATATATATATATATATACATTATATATATACATTATATATATATACATATACATTATATATATATATATACATTATATATATATACATATACATTATATATATATATACATTATATATATATACATATACATTATATATATATACATATACATTATATATATACATATACATTATATATATATACATATACATTATATATATATACATATACATTATATATATACATATACATTAAATATATACATATACATTATATATATACATACATTATATATATATACATATACATTATATATATATACATATACATTATATATATATACATATACATTATATATATATATACATATACATTATATATATATATACATATACATTATATATATACATATACATTATATATATATATACATTATATATATATATACATTATATATATATATATACATTATATATATATATATACATTATATATATATATATACATTATATATATATATACATTATATATATATATACATTATATATATACATATACATTATATATATATATACATTATATATATACATATACATTATATATATACATACATTATATATATACATATACATTATATATATATATACATTATATATATACACATTATATATATACATATACATTATATATATACATATACATTATATATATATATATACATTAAACATATATACACATATACATATACATTATATATATATACACATATACATATACATATACATTATATATATACATATACATTATATATATATATATATATACATTATATATATACATATACATTATATATATACACATATACATATACATATACATTATATATATACACATACATATACATTATATATATACACATTATATATATATATACATTATATATATATACATATATACACATTATATATATATATACATTATATATATATATATACATTATATATATATATACATATATACATATACATTATATATATATATACACATTATATATATATACACATTATATATATATACATTATATATATATATACATTATATATATATATACATTATATATATATACATATATACATATACATATACATTATATATATATACACATATACATATACATTATATATATACACATATACATATACATTATATATATACACATATACATATACATTATATATATATACACATATACATATACATTATATATATATACACATTATATATATATATACATTATATATATACATATATATACATTATATATATATACATTATATATATATATACATATATATATACATTATATATATATACATATACATTATATATATATACACATATATATATACATTATATATATATACATATACATTATATATATATACACATATATATATACATTATATATATATACATATACATTATATATATATACATATATATATACATTATATATATACATATACATTATATATATATATACATATACATTATATATATACATTATATTTATACATATACATTATATATATATACATATATATATACATATATATATACATTATATATATATATATACATATATATATATATACATATATATATATACATACATATATATATATACATATACATTATATATATACATACATATATATATATACATATACATTATATATATATACATATACATATATATACATATACATTATATATATACATATACATATATATACATATACATATATATATATACATATACATATATATATATACATATACATATATATACATATATATATATACATATACATATATATACATATATATATATACATATACATATATATACATATATATATATACATATACATATATACATATACATATATATATATACATATACATATATATATACATATACATTATATATACATATACATATATATATATATACATATACATTATATATATATACAT
>NC_136488.1:29702911-29737911 GCF_053919585.1 Euprymna scolopes
TTATATATATATATACATTATATATATATATACATTATTTATATATATAATATATATAGTCATCAACGGACACGTGATTTTTTTAATTTTTTTTTTTTATTCAATTTTTCACCCCAAACAAGGCACAGTGCCACTTTGAAGCAGGGGGCTACTATTAGGGAATTAATTAGCAGGGTTAGTATGAAAGGATAAGAGTAGAAAGATGTTTATTAACATTACACTTGAACTTCTGCATATCATTGCAGTTGGGAAAAGCAGAATCCCGGAAGGGAGTTCCAAAAGACCCGCAGTTCTGGGGAAGAAACTATTGGAGTAAAAGGCTTTCTTGCACCTAGGGATCTCTACTGTAAAGGGATGAGACTTAGTAGCTGGTCGGGTTTGGTCGGGGGTAGTTACGTCGGGGAGGTACAAGTGTTTGCAGTTCGTCAGAGCATTCACTATTAAAGTATTTGTAGAACAGGCAGAGGGATGCAACATCTTGTCGATGGGACAGAGGTTGAAGCCTAGATGACAGTTCAGGACTTATCAGGTTGGCGACTCTTTTTTGAACCCTGTCCAGGAGCGAGAGACAAGCAGCAGATGCACCAGCCTAGATGTGACAACAGTACTCCATACATGGGCGAATGGTTGCCTTATAGAGGTATAGGATACTGTCAGGCGTAAGTAGTTTTCTAGCACGGTAGAGGGAGCCAACTTCCTTGCAGCAGCCTTGGCAATGCTCTCAATGTATCTATTCCAGTTCATATTCCCTGTAAACGTTAGTTCACCAATGTGGCTTAACATAGCAAGCGATCAACCTTAAGTTTTGAAATGCAGACTCGAGATCACTTCTAACTATAACTAACGGGTATGTTACAATCTGAGCTAACCAATCACCCATACTGTGTGGAGAAATTACACCTTTGTTGTTTTTTCCCTAAAAAAATTACCACTTTTTAAGGCTTAGAAGTCACTCGAGGATAAAGGTTAATGAGTGTCTGCTGGATGAGACAGCACTATAATGATTGGTAAAGATGGCAGTGTTTGGGCAGAATTTTCTAATTTAAGAGGACAAATATTTGTTTACATTGGACTTGAAAACAGGTTGTAGTCAGATGAGAAGCAGCTCCCTCGTATGTGTTAACATTTTTAAAAATATAATTTTTGATTGCATTTCTTTTTGTGTGCTTTGCTGTTAACTCTCCCATAGAAGTCGTTACAACGATAGAATCGACACCCTAACAACAGAATCTATGAACAAATACAGTTTTACAAAACTCTTTTGGTATAGCTTATTTAATCCTTTGTTAGTTTTCTTAAATTCCTTTGAAACTTCCAATTGCATGATTGATCGTTTATTTTAGACTTATGTTTTAGACAAATGGAGGTTTTGTTGGAGCCTTGCTTTTCGCACTAAACTCAAAGTAGGCAAAATATCAGTTTCTATAAGGATTTCATTACAGCCAAACATATCGAATTGTGTTGGATTATATCCGATTATTAGGGAATGTTTTTCCACCTAATTCAGATGCAAAAAAACATTAAGGAACTTAATGCCTCTGCAGTTAATCCTTAAAATTAGACCTTGTATTAATTTTCCCTTTTGGAAACATTTTGACTTTATTGTACTTTCAACTTTATTGCAATAATTAAATCATGATTCTTCAAGTTTGGAATCCCCCCCTCCACAATCCAGAAGGATTGTTATTTCCCTCTCGATAAAGGAACATGGATTGTTATTTTTCCCTTGTTAGGGAACATTACTCAATTATGCTCCAATAACCCTGCCAAGGATACAATTGAACATTTCAGTTTCTCCAAAAGAAATCGATATCAACAACCCTCATCTCGCCGACGTTGAAGGGAACTAAAAATAAAAAAGGCCACCTAACAGATCTGAAGGATCGAAGTTAAACTTCAGAAAGTTTTTTGCAAACACAGATCATGACAGTTACAACTTCAAAGTAAGTGGTCACGTTGCAAATTTTCCAGCCTTTATAGTCCTTTTAGTTGAGGGCTCGAATTTCCATATGAAGGCATAAAAAAAGACAGTACAAATACGGTGAATAAAGAATACTTTTATATGCATAAAGCAATGTTAAGCTGTGCTTCTTTGTTATTGAAAAACCGAGTAAATAATGAAGGCAGCTTTTTATATAATTAAGCAGATGAATCTTCGTTTCAGTTGTACATGACAATAGCTTTTGATAAATCACAATCAAATATACAATTCAGTTCATGATTTGGTGTCAAAAACCTCATTTCTTCTGCGATACTGGCTGTATTCAATCATTAAGTGATAGATACCAAGTCAACTAGAGCAGCTGTTGCATGACAACAAAAACAGGAGAAAAAACAAAAATCACCTGAATTTGAAAAATGATCGAAAAACAAATTTGAAATTATGTGACGAAAAAAAAAAAAAAAAATTCCTTCTAGTATCAACATTCATCTTAAAAATGACCAAATAAACGGTTGAAAATTTCAGTTTTCAGCCTTCGAACAATTTCATACAATCTTAAACTTTTAACAAATATATTTCCCATCCTGAACTACAAGAGGAATCAAGATGCGTTCTCTTGCACCTCTCTTTCTCTCTCGCAATGTTTTACTTTTTTAAAAAGGAGTCATAGTTTATCAAAAACCAGAAGACTACTCGAGGATAAGGGTTAATGCATGTCAGATGGTCACTGAGACTACACCGTAATGATCAGTACTGGTGGAAATTGGTAGAATGTTATTTTACAGGACGGCTCAACAAGAACGTGTTTACATTAGATTTGAAAACGACCATGTTGTAGTTAGCCGGAAAGTAATTCATGGTATAGTGTTCCATAGGCGAGCAGTTATAAGAAAAGAAATTTTGTTCATAGAATTTGCATATGTTTTAAACAAGATAGATACTATGGGAAATTGTTGACAGCGGTTGTAGTTAGACGATGGTGTGAATATTTTCAGTAGGCGGGGGGCATAGATTGAAGCTCAGTCGAACACTTACTATGAAAATAATGATAGAGCAGAGATAAAACTGCAATTTCTTTCTTTAAGAATGTAGTAAAGAGGAAAAAGGATATTGCCCACTAGATTTCAAAGTCGGTTTTGAACCCCTGTCAAGACAGAAAAGAGCAATTTGAGCAGCTAGTCCCCAGATGTAGCAACAGTACTCTATTGGCTCTTATACACGAAGCGAATATATGAAAGTTTGTCTATAAGTCATGCTGTCTGTTATGGGATAAACTAGTATACCTATTTTAGGCACTGTTGTAAGTATAAAGATATTTTGTGCTAAATTTTATGCGATTCTAAATATAATTTTGTAGTCTATAAGAGTTTATAATTATTCTAATGTAACCTTTTTGTGTTTTTTTAGTACCGCTATTAGAAGTTCTTATTTACTTGCCTTTCACGAGGACAGATTTAGACAAAAGTTTGTTTTTTATGGGGAGATAATCCAGCTCACCAGTTGAGGAAAACTAAAAATAAGAAGTCTAGAAGGATTTCTCCTTCATTGATCGAGGACAGAAAAGATGTAATAAAACAGACACTACACTTTGCTCCTAGCTACTTTTTCTCACTAAAAGTGCAGATTTAAATGGACATGTTATACTTATGAAAAAAGACTTACATCACATCTGTCGTTAAGGTCATCTGAAAAAACAGTTGGATCATTCTACCACTCTAGAAAGTATTGCACTCCTGACATAATCCTATATGAGAGTCATATACATCCTAAGATGAAGTATTATTACCAAATATGGAAAGTTGCTGCTCAGTGCATCCTTTCTTACCTTTACAGTATAAACCCAATTTCATCAAATCTGTTTCCAAGATCGCTAGAAGAATGGTGGAATCTTTCTACCACTCCAGTAGATATCTTACTGCTGATGCAATCTTCTATCTATATAAAAGCCAAGTACCTCCAGGGTTGAATTATTGTTGCCACATCTGGGTAGGAGCGGCTAGAAGCAACTTATCCTACCTTCACAGAGTACAAAATAGACTTTGTAACTTATTGGGGGATGCCCTTCTCTCTTCCCTGCAATCTCTTTCCCACAGAAGGGGCGTTGCGAGCCTGTATTTGTTTTGTCGTTATTTCCACGGCAAGTGCTCGTCTGAGCTCCAATCTCTGGTCCCCTCTTGCCAATCTTCCTCGACAAACACCCGTCTAGCTGAAACCATTGTCAATAACTTTCCCCACTCTTAAACTGTGGCTAAATCAAAACGTCGATTCCATGAACAAAGCTTCTTTCTTAGAACTGCACGCTTGTGGAACTTTGTTCCGTTTGCCTGTTTCCCAGCTGACTACAACTTGGTTGTCTTTAATTCCAACATAAATAAATTCTTGATGAACCGCCTCCTTAAATAATCCAATATACCAAATTTCCATTAATAACGACTACTATGATATTATCCCATTGATTATTGTACACTCACTAACCCTTATCCTCGAGTGGCCTCGGGGCCTTGATAAGTGGTGACTTCTATTTAAAATAAAAAATCTTGTGATTGGTGTTCTCTTCTCACAAAAAATATGCTGCTCGTTTTTCTCTATCCTATCAGCATTTTCATAATAGATTGAGTTCTAACTTCTGCTTTCTTTCTGTAAAACATTAACTCGTTTAATTACATCCACGCCTAACAGTTTTCCTTTGTACATCGAAAACTAAATGAAACTTCCATGAACAAATTTTTTCCGAGAATTACTCATCTGTGGAAAATAGGGTCTGCTTTTCAACTGACGAAGAATGGTCGTTTTCACGTTCAATGTTAACAAAGTTTTTTCCGAGAATTACTCATCTGTGGAAAATAGGGTCTGCTTTTCAACTGACGAAGAATGGTCGTTTTCACGTCCAATGTTAACAAGGTTTTTTCCGAGAATTACTCATCTGTGGAAAATAGGGTCTGCTTTTCAACTGACGAAGAATAGTCGTTTTCACGTCCAATGTTAACAAAGTTTTTTCCGAGAATTACTCATGTGTGGAAAATAGGGTCTGCTTTTCAACTGACGAAGAATGGTCGTTTTCACGTTCAATGTTAACAAAGTTTTTTCCGAGAATTACTCATCTGTGGAAAATAGGGTCTGCTTTTCAACTGACGAAGAATGGTCGTCTTCACGTTCAATGTTAACAAAGTTATTTCCGAGAATTACTCATCTGTGGAAAATAGGGTCTGCTTTTCAACTGACGAAGAATGGTCGTTTTCACGTTCAATGTTAACAAAGTTTTTTCCGAGAATTACTCATCTGTGGAAAATAGGGTCTGCTTTTCAACTGACGAAGAATGGTCGTCTTCACGTTCAATGTTAACAAAGTTTTTTCCGAGAATTACTCATCTGTGGAAAATAGGGTCTGCTTTTCAACTGACGAAGAATGGTCGTTTTCACGTCCAATGTTAAAGTTTTTTCCGAGAATTACTCATCTGTGGAAAATAGGGTCTGCTTTTCAACTGACGAAGAATGGTCGTTTTCACGTTCAATGTTAACAAAGTTTTTCCCGAGAATTACTCATCTGTGGAAAATAGGGTCTGCTTTTCAACTGACGAAGAATGGTCGTTTTAACGTCCAATGTTAACAAAGTTTTTTCCGAGAATTACTCATCTGTGGAAAATAGGGACTACTTTTCAACTGACGAAGAATGGTCGTTTTCACGTTCAATGTTAACAAAGTTTTTTCCGAGAATTACTCATCTGTGGAAAATAGGGTCTGCTTTTCAACTGACGAAGAATGGTCGTTTTCACGTCCAAAGTTTTTTCCGAGAATTGCTCATCTGTGGAAAATAGGGTCTGCTTTTCAACTGACGAAGAATGGTCGTTTTCACGTTCAATGTTAACAAAGTTTTTTCCGAGAATTACTCATCTGTGGAAAATAGGGTCTGCTTTTCAACTGACGAAGAATGGTCGTTTTCACGTCCAATGTTAACAAAGTTTTTTCCGAGAATTACTCATCTGTGGAAAATAGGGTCTGCTTTTCAACTGACGAAGAATGGTCGTTTTCACGTTCAATGTTAACAAAGTTTTTTCCGAGAATTACTCATCTGTGGAAAATAGGGTCTGCTTTTCAACTGACGAAGAATGGTCGTTTTCACGTCCAATGTTAACAAAGTTTTTTCCGAGAATTACTCATCTGTGGAAAATAGGGTCTGTTTTTCAACTGACGAAGAATGGTCGTTTTCACGTTCAATGTTAACAAAGTTTTTTCCGCGAATTACTCATCTGTGGAAAATAGGGTCTGCTTTTCAACTGACGAAGAATGGTCGTTTTCACGTCCAAAGTTTTTTCCGAGAATTGCTCATCTGTGGAAAATAGGGTCTGCTTTTCAACTGACGAAGAATGGTCGTTTTCACGTTCAATGTTAACAAAGTTTTTTCCGAGAATTACTCATCTGTGGAAAATAGGGTCTGCTTTTCAACTGACGAAGAATGGTCGTTTTCACGTTCAATGTTAACAAAGTTTTTTCCGAGAATTACTCATCTGTGGAAAATAGTGTTTGCTTTTCAACTGACGAAGAATGGTCGTTTTCACGTCCAATGTTAACAAAGTTTTTTCCGAGAATTACTCATCTGTGGAAAATAGGGTCTGCTTTTCAACTGACGAAGAATGGTCGTCTTCACGTTCAATGTTAACAAAGTTTTTTCCGAGAATTACTCATCTGTGGAAAATAGGGTTTGCTTTTCAACTGACGAAGAATGGTCGTTTTCACGTCCAATGTTAACAAAGTTTTTTCCGAGAATTACTCATCTGTGGAAAATAGGGTTTGCTTTTCAACTGATGAAGAATGGTCGTTTTCACGTCCAATGTTAACAAAGTTTTTTCCGAGAATTACTCATCTGTGGAAAATAGGGTTTGCTTTTCAACTGACGAAGAATGGTCGTCTTCACGTTCAATGTTAACAAAGTTTTTTCCGAGAATTACTCATCTGTGGAAAATAGGGTTTGCTTTTCAACTGACGAAGAATGGTCGTTTTCACGTCCAATGTTAACAAAGTTTTTTCCGAGAATTACTCATCTGTGGAAAATAGGGTTTGCTTTTCAACTGACGAAGAATGGTCGTTTTCACGTCCAATGTTAACAAAGTTTTTTCCGAGAATTACTCATCTGTGGAAAATAGGGTTTGCTTTTCAACTGATGAAGAATGGTCGTTTTCACGTCCAATGTTAACAAAGTTTTTTCCGAGAATTACTCATCTGTGGAAAATAGGGTCTGCTTTTCAACTGACGAATAATGGTCGTCTTCACGTTCAATGTTAACAAAGTTTTTTCCGAGAATTACTCATCTGTGGAAAATAGGGTCTGCTTTTCAACTGACGAAGAATGGTCGTTTTCACGTCCAATGTTAACAAAGTTTTTTCCGAGAATTACTCATCTGTGGAAAATAGGGTCTGCTTTTCAACTGACGAAGAATGGTCGTTTTCACGTTCAATGTTAACAAAGTTTTTCCCGAGAATTACTCATCTGTGGAAAATAGGGTCTGCTTTTCAACTGACGAAGAATGGTCGTTTTAACGTCCAATGTTAACAAAGTTTTTTCCGAGAATTACTCATCTGTGGAAAATAGGGACTGCTTTTCAACTGACGAAGAATGGTCGTTTTCACGTTCAATGTTAACAAAGTTTTTTCCGAGAATTACTCATCTGTGGAAAATAGGGTCTGCTTTTCAACTGACGAAGAATGGTCGTTTGCACGTCCAAAGTTTTTTCCGAGAATTGCTCATCTGTGGAAAATAGGGTCTGCTTTTCAACTGACGAAGAATGGTCGTTTTCACGTTCAATGTTAACAAAGTTTTTTCCGAGAATTACTCATCTGTGGAAAATAGGGTCTGCTTTTCAACTGACGAAGAATGGTCGTTTTCACGTCCAAAGTTTTTTCCGAGAATTGCTCATCTGTGGAAAATAGGGTCTGCTTTTCAACTGACGAAGAATGGTCGTTTTCACGTTCAATGTTAACAAAGTTTTTTCCGAGAATTACTCATCTGTGGAAAATAGGGTCTGCTTTTCAACTGACGAAGAATGGTCGTTTTCACGTTCAATGTTAAAGTTTTTTCCGAGAATTACTCATCTGTGGAAAATAGGGTTTGCTTTTCAACTGACTAAGAATGGTCGTTTTCACGTCCAATGTTAACAAAGTTTTTTCCGAGAATTACTCATCTGTGGAAAATAGTGTTTGCTTTTCAACTGACGAAGAATGGTCGTTTTCACGTCCAATGTTAACAAAGTTTTTTCCGAGAATTACTCATCTGTGGAAAATAGGGTTTGCTTTTCAACTGACGAAGAATGGTCGTTTTCACGTTCAATGTTAACAAAGTTTTTTCCGAGAATTACTCATCTGTGGAAAATAGGGTCTGCTTTTCAACTGACGAAGAATGGTCGTTTTCACGTCCAATGTTAACAAAGTTTTTTCCGAGAATTACTCATCTGTGGAAAATAGGGTCTGTTTTTCAACTGACGAAGAATGGTCGTTTTCACGTTCAATGTTAACAAAGTTTTTCCCGAGAATTACTCATCTGTGGAAAATAGGGTCTGCTTTTCAACTGACGAAGAATGGTCGTTTTAACGTCCAATGTTAACAAAGTTTTTTCCGAGAATTACTCATCTGTGGAAAATAGGGACTGCTTTTCAACTGACGAAGAATGGTCGTTTTCACGTTCAATGTTAACAAAGTTTTTTCCGCGAATTACTCATCTGTGGAAAATAGGGTCTGCTTTTCAACTGACGAAGAATGGTCGTTTTCACTACCAATGTTAAAGTTTTTTCCGAGAATTACTCATCTGTGGAAAATAGGGTTTGCTTTTCAACTGACTAAGAATGGTCGTTTTCACGTCCAATGTTAACAAAGTTTTTTCCGAGAATTACTCATCTGTGGAAAATAGTGTTTGCTTTTCAACTGACGAAGAATGGTCGTTTTCACGTCCAATGTTAACAAAGTTTTTTCCGAGAATTACTCATCTGTGGAAAATAGGGTATGCTTTTCAACTGACGAAGAATGGTCGTTTTCACGTCCAATGTTAACAAAGTTTTTTCCGAGAATTACTCATCCGTGGAAAATAGGGTCTGCTTTTCAACTGACTAAGAATGGTCGTTTTCACGTCCAATGTTAACAAAGTTTTTTCCGAGAATTACTCATCTGTGGAAAATAGTGTTTGCTTTTCAACTGACTAAGAATGGTCGTTTTCACGTCCAATGTTAACAAAGTTTTTTCCGAGAATTACTCATCTGTGGAAAATAGGGTTTGCTTTTCAACTGACGAAGAATGGTCGTTTTCACGTCCAATGTTAACAAAGTTTTTTCCGAGAATTACTCATCTGTGGAAAATAGGGTCTGCTTTTCAACTGACGAAGAATGGTCGTTTTCACTACCAATGTTAAAGTTTTTTCCGAGAATTACTCATCTGTGGAAAATAGGGTTTGCTTTTCAACTGACTAAGAATGGTCGTTTTCACGTCCAATGTTAACAAAGTTTTTTCCGAGAATTACTCATCTGTGGAAAATAGTGTTTGCTTTTCAACTGACGAAGAATGGTCGTTTTCACGTCCAATGTTAACAAAGTTTTTTCCGAGAATTGCTCATCTGTGGAAAATAGGGTCTGCTTTTCAACTGACGAAGAATGGTCGTTTTCACGTTCAATGTTAACAAAGTTTTTTCCGAGAATTACTCATCTGTGGAAAATAGGGTCTGCTTTTCAACTGACGAAGAATGGTCGTTTTCACGTTCAATGTTAAAGTTTTTTCCGAGAATTACTCATCTGTGGAAAATAGGGTTTGCTTTTCAACTGACTAAGAATGGTCGTTTTCACGTCCAATGTTAACAAAGTTTTTTCCGAGAATTACTCATCTGTGGAAAATAGTGTTTGCTTTTCAACTGACGAAGAATGGTCGTTTTCACGTCCAATGTTAACAAAGTTTTTTCCGAGAATTACTCATCTGTGGAAAATAGGGTTTGCTTTTCAACTGACGAAGAATGGTCGTTTTCACGTCCAATGTTAACAAAGTTTTTTCCGAGAATTACTCATCTGTGGAAAATAGGGTCTGCTTTTCAACTGACGAAGAATGGTCGTTTTCACTACCAATGTTAAAGTTTTTTCCGAGAATTACTCATCTGTGGAAAATAGGGTCTGCTTTTCAACTGACGAAGAATGGTCGTTTTCACGTCCAATGTTAACTAAGTTTTTTCCGAGAATTACTCATCTGTGGAAAATAGGGTCTGCTTTTCAACTGACGAAGAATGGTCGTTTTCACGTCCAATGTTAACAAAGTTTTTTCCGACAATTACTCATCTGTGGAAAATAGAGTCTGCTTTTCAACTGACGAAGAATGGTAGTCTTCACGTCCAATGTTAACAAAGTTTTGTCGAGTCGTCCTCTTAAATAATCAAATTCTGTTCAATTTCTACTATTGTCTCTAATCCTCAAGGTGTTTTTTCACCGTTCACCTGACAAGCATATTTACTTCAATCCTCGACTGGCTTTTGGGGTTTGATAAGCGGTGACTTCTTAATACAAAAAAATATTTATAAGTAGCTTGATCAGTCACATTTGTTTTATATGTACTTTTGTTGGTCTATCACATTTATGTTTGATTATATATAAAATCATATACATACAGTACTGTTTCGTTGTATCACAACTTATCAGTGCGGCTAGACTAGAACCTTTCCCTAGCCAAAGTCCAAGTCGAAATAATTAATTAATTAGAAGTCATGTAGCAAGAGGATTTAAAGAAAATCCTCTTGCTACATGACTTCTGATTAATTAATTATTTTGACTTTCCATGTCTCACTGAATTTAGCAAATAGGGTGCATACCTTTATAAATATTTGCTAATATTTTCTCCTCTGATGAGATGCTAGACATCGAAACCCTATAGGTTAAGGAGATTAAATTTCTAAACTATTCTTTGTCTTGCTTAGAATAATAAAAAATCTTTGATATGCAACTCAAACACTTCATTTCAATAAGGGTTTTTTGAAATTCATTGAATCACTACAATATATATATATATATATATATATATATATATATATATATATATGTAAATAATCATACACATACAGTACTGATTCGTTGTATCACAACTTATCAGTGCGGCTAGAGTAGAACCTTTCCCTAGCCAAGGATTGAACCTAGAACCATCATGTTGATAGTTGGCAGTTCTACCCATTGATCCACGGGATATATATATTTTTTAATTGTATTTTCACTCCAAACAATGCAGTGCCGCTTTGATGTAGGGGGCTACTATATGGAACATAATTTGCAGAGATATTATGTAGGGAGTTCAGCAGAAAAATGTCTGCATTACACTTGAACTTCTGCATGTCAGTACAGTAAGGGAAACAGGAAGCCGGAAGGGAATTCAAAATCTAGCAGTCCTAGGGAAGAAACTAGGAAATTAGGATTTCTGGCATCTGGAGATCTCTATTTTGTAGAGGTGGAATTTTGCTGCTTGTCAAGTTTGTCAGGAGTATTTACATCGAGGGGGTAAAAGGGCTTGTTGATCGTCAGAGCATTAAAATACTTGTAAAACAAGCATAGAGATGCAACATGACGGGACAAAGATTGAACCCTAACCCTGACACTTCAGAACCTATTAGATTGACGACTCTTTTGAACCCTGTATAGGAGTGGGAGACTAGTAGCAGACGCACCAACTCTAACGTTCCAACAATACTCCATACATGAGCAAATAGTATTCTAAGATACATAGACATGTTTATTAGGTATAAATCTGTTCGTCTATCTAGATTGAAGAGGCGCATATTTAGAACATGCGTCCTTGTTTCTCTACAAACTTGTTAATATTTCAGATACCTTCGATTTGAATAAAACCGTAACCATTATTTAAAAAAAAACCTGTTTTTTGTTATAAATCATATGCCAGATGGAAATACCGGATAAATCCACCAAAATATCAACCATAAAATAGTCAATAAAAGGAAAGAAAAAAAAGTCAGTCAACAATCATAATTTTATCTTTTTTTAATTTAGAAGATACCTATATTTTCTACTTTGTCGTCTAACACGCGTTTTACAATCCATCATGAAAAGTCTTTAGTCTATGTCATCATCAGAAACGATCAAATATTAAAAACCGACACAGTATTCCAAAACAAATCAAAAAGAGAGAAAGTTAAGAACAGCAAGTCACGAAAAACCCACTTTAAAGACGATGATTAAAAAACAGACTCCCCCCCCCCCAAAGACATCTGACACCATGTTGGAAAGTTCTCAAGCAGCCATCTTGGATTTCATATTATATTAGGATAGATAGATTATACAGGGTGACCCCAAAAAAAGGGCTCCAACATCTATTAAATTTAAGGATAGCAACAGTTGTGAATCACAACTTAGCAAAGGAAAACATGTGATGTGAGACAAGTAAACGCTAAAGAATGTCGATCTATAGTTAAGTGTAATAAAATATGCAATTTGCGTTTGAATTGCGAATCTGGAGAAAATTGTCACTCAGTTATTTCAAACTTACGTTGTAGAGACCAACAAAAATTCTATTTCAAACGGAACTATGACACACTGACCAATGTAGTGAGCCTCTTATAGAAATGTTCGGACATAATTTGTGCACTGAGCGATGAAAGTGCTATTTCAAACTGAAGTGTGACCTGTCAATCGACTAATAGGCAAAACCTCTTCATATTTAATGAACAAGTAATCACACAGACGATGACGATGTACACGAGACAGAAACTGAAGACTTATTACATTATTACCACAAACTTCCACCCTGTTCATATTAGATTTGTATCACATTGCAGACTAACACCAATTTTTGTTAGACCACCAAAGTTAAGCAACGTTGAGCTAAGTCAATACCAGATGGGTGACTATCTGGCAATACCAGGTATCGTGTGTGCGATACCTTGCGAAAAAAAAAAAATTACAAAACCTAATGTCGTCAAAATTATCTCCCCTGATCGCAAAAATGTACATGCAACCAAGGACTGGTTGTTTATTATTCCCTACAAACTCCCGCCTTTGAGGGAAGTCAACTCAACCTAACCAGGGGCAATTCTACACTAAGCAAGAAGGAGTAGCGTAAATCTACATAGTAGAACAATCTTAATGAGAAAGGATATTCTTAATGTCATTTACAAAAATGAGGACACATTTTCTTATATTTAAATTAAAGTAATTTCTCCCCTATTTCATTGGCGAGTATAGCTCTGTGAACAAAATCTGCATATGCAAATCAGTTTTAACATCATTTAAGACCCATTACAGCTGCATATTTCGGTAAAACATCACATTGTTTCTTTCACTTTCATTTCCACATATTGTCCAGCTGTACAATTTCTCTTCAGATACTCTAAAATAAGATACGTTCACTCAAACAAATGAAAATGCTATTTCAAACGGAAGCGAGCTAATGGGCAGACAAAGCTTATTATAGAAGTGCGAGGACGCATTTACAAATTATGTATCAGTTGTATACCTTTCAGAGCTTTAGGATCTGAGAGCTGTTGTAAATGGTCGGTATCTGAAGATGAAAGCAACCGAAGATTTGCATGACATTTTGAAGCAGGTTACTAGGTCAGCTGCCAATATTGCTTACGTCTTTGTTTTTAAACTTGCTCATGCAAAACTTGATAATCTTCTTTTGAAAGGAAGGGGGCAGTGGTTTTCAGAGATAAATCTTGAGCGCTTTGCTTTCAAACTTTATGATTAATGATTTACTGTTTGGGGGCAAATATTTTGAAAAAAAAAATACTGCAAGTTTTATTCATTAAGAAATGTTCAGATCGACGTTTGAATTCTGAAAAGATTTTTTCTTTATTACTGTTGATACTTAATCTTCAATATGTATACTAAAATCACCCAAGTCAAAGTTCAGATCTGATTTACATATATTTAGTACTAGCAGATCGCCGGCCATTGCCTTATCGTAAAATGTGCGTAAATATTATACAGAGTGGAACGATAAAAGTGTCGCCCTAAAGAAAACAAAACTGCAGCTTCATTTGAAAACTTTTTGAAAACATCAATTCAAGAAACTTGATTATGTAATAGAGCTAACAGCTATTCAATGTAGCTGCCTTCAGCCTCAATCACAACCTCGATACGGGCCGGAACTGGGAGCATTCTTTAACATGAGCGTTGCGGGAGCTTGGCAAATACTCAGCGCATGCCGACAATCGAGCAAGCTTTGGTGTTGTGGGAGATCATGTAGGTGGTGTTCTCGACATATGATCAAAGTAGTCAAGCGCGTTCAGGCCGGAGAAGGAGTAGGAGTTAAGAGAAGAATACAAGTTCATAATACTCCTGAAGCCAAGCCTGGGTCTTTTTGGACTGTTGGCATGGTACAGAGTCCTGTAGCCACACTCAGGGTCTGCCAGCGCCCACTATATTGCACCAGGAGATCACTACATTCTTCACCACATCCATGTACATTTTGATGTTGACTTTCGAGCCAACTTCAAAGATATGAGGTGGCACGATGTGGCCCTCATTTTAAACCACACCAAATACCATCACCGTTTTTTTTTTTTTATTCAATTTTCACCCCAAACAAGGCACAGTGCCACTTTGAAGCAGGGGGCTACTATTAGGGAATTAATTAGCGGGATCATTATGAAGGGAGAAGAGTAGAAAGATGTTTGTTAACATTACACTTGAACTTCTGCATATCATTGCAGTTGGGAAAGCAGAATCCCGGAAGGGAGTTCCAAAGACCCGCAGTTCTGGGGAAGAAACTATTGGAGTAAAAGGCTTTCTTGCACCTAGGGATCTCTACTGTAAAGGGATGAGACTTAGTAGCTGGTCGGGTTTGTCGGGGGTAGTTACGTCGGGGAGGTACAAGTGTTTGCAGTTCGTCAGAGCATTCACCATTAAAGTATTTGTAGAACAGGCAGAGGGATGCAACATCTCGTCGATGGGACAGAGGTTGAAGCCTAGATGACAGTTCAGGACCTATCAGGTTGGCGACTCTTTTTTGAACCCTGTCCAGGAGCGAGAGACAAGCAGCAGATGCACCAGCCCAGATGTGACAACAGTACTCCATACATGGGCGAATGGTTGCCTTATAGAGGTATAGGATACTGTCAGGCGTAAGTAGTTTTCTAGCACGGTAGAGGGAGCCAACCTTCCTTGCAGCAGCCTTGGCAATGCTCTCAATGTATCTATTCCAGTTCATATTCCCTGTAAACGTTAGGCCGAGGAGTTTAAAAGAAGTACTTTCAGGCAATGTGTTCTTGGCCATTGCTATTGGTGGCAGAGAAGGTTTCTTGTAGTTATTGAAGGAAACAAGCTTAGTCTTAGCAGCATTGAATGTGACCAACCATTTTTGTCCCCATTCCACTACGGATTGGAGGTCGTCCTCTAGTGTTTCTGCCATTTCCTTGGATATGTGTTCATTTGTTTTCCCCTCATATCTGTTATAGAGAGTGGTGTCATCGGCAAATATACCCATCTCCGAAACAATATTATCAGGTTGGTCGTTTATGAATATCAGGAATAATAGAGGTCCAAGGATAGACCCATGAGGTACTCCCGCATTTATGTCATATTGTTTGGATGTATGTCAGTCGAGGACAACTTTGATTTTTCTATTACTTAAGAAGGATTTAATTACATTATGAATTCTTCTAGTGATTCCATATGATCTAATTTTCCTTAGAAGACCATCGTGCCATACACTGTCAAAAGCCTTAGATATATCGAGGGCCACCACTCTACCCTCCCCTGTTTTATCCAATGAACGGTATATACGTTCAGAAACTACAGTTAAGATATCTGCTGTTGAACGGGCTTGCCTGAATCCATATTGTTTGTCAGTCAGGAGTTTAGCAGCTGTTAGGTGCTGGACTAGGGCTTGATTAACTAAGGACTCAAATATTTTGGCGAAAAGCGGGAGGAGGCTAATGGGGCGATAATTTAGTGGGTCAGTTCTTTCACCAGAAACTTCGTGGCTGGAAACTTCGTTTTCATCACGTTGGGTACCTCCCTGTTATTTGTGGCAATCCAGCGACGCATTTTGAGGGTGCTGGCAACGGTCCTGTTGTCATAACTTGGATCGGTAGAGAGCATGAGTTGTACAGCGGCGCATCTCCTATCTCACTCGTTGAACATTGCATCACTTTCAGACATGAGAGAAGGCTACTATCACTTTTGGGATTTGTACACAACTGACAAACTAGTAGATGATCTGCAACAACAAAAAAGAAAACCGGTTTTCATCAAACGGAAATTGAATCATGTCGTCTTTTCTATGGCGACAATTTTATCGCTCTATCCAGTATTTTAATTAATGCAGATTTCTTATTTATTATAAACAGAAAAACCGTAGGTATTAAATGTAACGTTAAAAAAAATAAGTAAAAATAAAATGGAAGAACCTGAGACCTGCGAGAATTATGTTTTTCAAAACAGTTCACTTCTCGGAAGTAAAAACAAAATACTCGATCTAAGATCGAAACCAAAACCTAAAGACGGTCTGTAAAAAGGTGTTTACAAACCTACTTAGTCTTAACATAAGTAATCTATCATGGGAATCATTCACGTATGTGCATTTGTAAAAATCCGATCACCCCACATACAAATTTTCCAATTTTGACCCATTAGTAGCCCTTTTTCCAGATGAAAACCGATTAAAAAGTTTTCCACGTGTCTGAATATCTTATGTACTAAATGTCAAGTCAGTATATCAAAATTTGTTAAGTACATAGGTTGAAAAGTGTCCTCACACACACACACACACACACACACACACACACACATTCTCGCATCTCATAAATGCAGCATCTAACTGACAAATTTTATCTACATATATAATGTATGCTATATAGTATGTATAAATGTACTTAATCGAATTTGATAATATTTTTCATTCATTATAAACTTTGACTATAAAAAGCTGAACAGCCACAATTATTAATTTATTTAATGCGAACTATTATCCTCATACTTTCTTAGTTCTTGTTTCATGACGTTTCGGCCAACTATTCCTCTGGCTTTCGTTAGGTGGTAACCGCGACGGGATAGGAACTCCGAATCTCCTAACTGCATTCTCAGCAATAACTGCCATCCATCGTTGTTGCGTCTCACCATGTTTTGGTCAAGTAAGACTCTGGCCGGCTTTGGGTAGGATTGAAACCACTATCTTCAGACAATTCACACCTGGAACCATAAAGATTCAATGTCGGCCATAGTTGGCCGAAACATCGTGAAACAACAAATAGGTAAAGATGAGGATAATAGTCTGCAATAAATAAAATTAATATAAATAATACTCATCTCAATAATGAATTCCAATTAAATAATGTATGGAGCCACAATTAGTATGGAAGTTTGTTTTTTTTTAAATTAAAACTACATATATGCTCTCTGACTTTGATATTGGCCATTGTTATTTCATAAATATGATGCACCAAAGATTTTATAGTAATTGTCTGTATTTTTGAGATGAGTTGTTTTCATTGATTGAGATTGTCGGACTGACTTCCTCATCTTGGTTGTTATTGTCACAACGTTTCGGCCGTTTTGCCCTCTGGCCTTCGTCAGGTGAACGGTTTGTTTGTAAACTTTGATACAACGTCTAGGACCACTCGGCCATATGTCCTAAAGTTTACAGTTACCCAAAGGTGCTGAGTTCAATCCTGAACGAAGGCAGTGAAAAAGTAACATTGAAAAACAGAGAATCAGCAACTATGTCCCAAAGCCTAGCTGGAGTCCGAACACGGTACCCCCGTAATAATAATAAAGGGTTGGGTTCGAGACTCCTAACAAACCGTTCACCTGACGAAGGCCGGAGGGCAAAACGGCCGAAACGTTGTGACAATAACAACCAAGATGAGGAAGTCAGTCCGACAATCTCAATCAATCAAAAATTTTATATTTTACATTCTATATTAATATGCAATTTGCTCAGAAAATCACTTAGAACTAATTATTACTTAGCACTTATATCCATTGTGCCACAGGTCTTTGTAGAAGATTCAATCTTCAATAGAGGCGATACTAAGAATAAAATTACAAATTACTTAACTTTTTATGCGGTCATGGCTGACAAAACGTGTATGAGTTTCCTCATAGATTAAATAAAAAGTTCCGTTCAAAAATCTGTACAGATTTTCCAGTTGAAAAAGATTTACCCGAAAATGGTGGCAGAGTACACCGGTCGAATAGTAGTCTGAATAATCCAAATAACAAATTATCAATCCTCATCTCAAACATTCACAAAAATTCAACGTTCAACTTTGAAAACAAGCATTAAATAAATAAGGTCAAATTTTGTTGCTTTCAACTTAGGTTGTGTCTGTTTATGACTTATCAACCCTTTTACTAAAAGACAATATTTATTGTGACTTAGTTAAATTTGGGGTTTAGAAGAACTGAAAAAACAAAACAGAACAATTGACACAGACACACCTAGTTGGAGAAAGAAAACTCGATTGATTGACACATCATGCTGTCTCGAAAATAAATGTCAGGTGATTTGCTGTCTAGAAAATAAATATCAGGTGATTTGTGTCAAAGACACATGAGAAGGACATCTGCAAAGGTTACCTGCAGATGGAAATACATTTGTTACTAAATAAACAATAACATGGATAGAACCTAAATCCTGTAAGAAACATAGCTACATTGACTACACAGTCGAAATTCTAAAATCGGTATTTACAGTTGTGAATTGGTAGGTGTTTTTTTTTTTTTTTTTACAAGGTGGTCACCACTTATCAAGGCCCGGAAGCCACTCAGGGATAATGGTTATTGTATGTACAGTACGTTAGTGTGGATATTTAAAGTGTCTACTTAAGGGGGCGATTCATCAGAAATTTGTCCAAAAATGTTATATAAACTGGAACGCACAGTGAATCAAGCTAAGACAATCGTTAATAGTTATGTATTGAAGATTGATGATTTTAGCAGACAACTTGCAAATTTGCCATATTTATTTATTTTTTTATTAGATGCAAATATTAATATTATATTGATTTAAGTTTTTGATTTATATTTTTAATATGATTGTGTTTAATTAAATGCCTAATAGTTTTTTTCTGGTCAGAATGTATTCATTTTATTTCGCATGCTGATTTAAAATATAGCATAAAAAGATGCGACAATTTTATTCTCCGCCCCCAACCCCCACGTTGTATCCTTTAAAATGACACACTAGAGGCCAATTGCCGAACGATAGCACGTTACAGCGTTTTTTTAAAACTTGTTCAAGCTAAGACGATCCTTAATAGTTGTGAATTGAAAATAGATGCTTTTAGCAGATGAGTCGTGAATTTGCGATATTTATTTTCTCTTTTATTAGATGCAAATGTTAATATTAATTATATTAATTTCAGTTTTTCATTTATATTTTTGACTTGATTATTTTGATTGTATAATAGTCTGTTGGTCAAAGAATGTATTCCTAACGATAAGTTGCACACACACATGTATATAAAGCCGTTCTTAACATGGGGAGGGAAGGGTGTTCTGTAACTATTCTATACTTTAACCTTACAATTGAATAAAAAAACATACAAAACTTTAATTAAACTTAGAAATACGATTTCAAAAACAGCGTGGATCAGTAAGTGCACTAGCAACATACATACATATATATATATATATATATATATATATATATATATATATATATATATATTACACACACAAGGTAATCTGTTATCTATCTTGTGCCTTTTTATCTTAATTAAACCCGTAGTTAGAGGGGAACCTAACGATATTTTCTCCCCGTGAAAATAGGCTTATTTGAAATTATATTAAGTACAATACCTAGTATTTATATAATGCGTTAATACTGTATTTCCGAAGCCATATTTCCAGGCCATTTTTCTCGTTCAAATTAATACAATATGGCGATTCTTCTTCCCATGTTGATACAAAATTACATTTTCGTATTTTATAGTAAGGGGGATTTGCATTCGTTTTTAAACTTTAGAAACGAGCAGAACTTTTAGTGTAATAATATCTGAATTCTATATCAGTCTGTATCGGTTGTTGTATATGTTTATATCTGTAATAGTATCTACTCAACGGATGTAAATATTCATATTTGATGTTTTATTTAATGTTACGCCAATATAGGTAAATCGGTTTATATTGTTGTCTAAAACTATCCTACTAGATACTCCTTGTATTCTACTCTTTTGTGGACTCAAGGATACAGACTCCCTGCTTTAGAACTAAATATAAAATCATAATATTACTTTGAATCTTCCTTGAACATTTTTTTCCTATTCCTATATTACTAATCTAGTAACAATTTTAACCAAGTCGAAATCCGCCTCTAAAATTAATATTACTAAAATATTATTTTCATTATTTATCTTATTTCCATAATCTGTGCTATCTACTCGCCTGAAACTATTTTCCCAGATTTCCGTCTCGCATGCCATACTGTTTTAAGTTAGCAATATATGCATAGATGCAATAGAGAAATTGGAAATACACATCTATTTTCTAGCATTCATCACCTTTGGAAAATGAGCTTATGTTTTAAAATATAAATACAGAAATAAAAAAAATATACTGTTCCAATTAAATACAAAGAGGGAAGTATTAAAACCACCGGCTGACTGTTCAAAGCACATAATTTGGTTCTTAAGGCAGACTCTCCCTTACTCTTACCGCTCTCAAATATATTGTAATCTTTGTATTCCAAATTCATTCCACGTGGAGACAGTCTTTTAGCTGGAACAACCTGGATTGCTTGAAGTACATCGGGTTGGGTACATATATCTATTCATATTGTGTGTAGCCTGTATGTGTGAGTCTGGTTCCACCCTTTCTTTCGTTTCTTTGCTTTATTAATTTATCTGTTGCGAACTATTATCCTCATTTTTTCTTAGTTGTTGTTTCATGATGTTTCAGTCAACTATTCCTCTGACCTTCGCGACGGGATAGGAACTCTGAATTTTCTTACATATCCAGGTACATTTATTTTAAAGCAAATCAATTACTAAAACAGATTGGTTCTCCCACAACACTTATAGATACACACGTTCTTAATGTTAAAGAAGAATCTTTCTCCAATCCTACGCCCATTTATTTAGAATAGAGCAAAAGTAAGATACTCAATATTAGCATCCATGCAGAGGCGCAGAAATACCTCGTGTAGAAATCAGGTGTATGGTTACCCCTCTCGGTGTGATGGATCCTTAGATCTTGTCGGGTCATCAATCTAAGAGAAGGAAAAAATATTGTTAAAACTGGAAAAGAAAAAGACAAGATATGCTTGTAAAAAAATATAAATTTATAACTTAAAATATTGCGGCATAAAAAATTGATTATATAACGTTAAATTGAAATTTTTGTTTTTAATTCTTAATGCTGCAATATTTTAAGTTATAAATATTATACTTTTTACTATTTTCTTTTCCAGTTTTAACAACTAGTCCTTTTACTTTTCTAAGTTCAATCTTAACCATATTACTTTTCATGCTCGTATTTTTCTATGTAATACATAATCATTCATTTAGGCACAGTAGTATTATACAACAAGTATCGTTCTTGCATCTGAAATGGCTACTCATGCATAGAAGTTATACACATTCCATTACTGATGCAAAGAAAACAAGTTACTCTACCATTTAATTAGGAAGGATTTAAATTAATCCTTACTCTTTACAATTACAGATAATGAACGTTTCTGACAAAGGATATGACGGCATCACGGATAACAGAAAAATTTTCTTTTGTCTTTAGAAAATCGCATCTCTTCATCAAGATAAGAAAATATCACAAAAGTTCTAAGTTTATCACCTTAGTCGATCCAATATTTCGTAAGATTTTTTTTTTTACATGACATTTAAAGAAAAATGTTCCTTATAAACATTTCTCGATAGGATTTATCAAAATTACCAGCAAATCCGTTCCATCAAAAAACGACATCGTACATTTAGAACTTTTTTAAATATTACATTAAATTCTGTGTGCGTTTCTGCTGCCAAAAATTGGGATTTTATCTGTATTAAGATAAGAATGTACATTTTTTTCTGTCATCACCTCACTCACACCCTCTCTCTCTATGCATATATGATTGTTACTTCTTGACAGAAGTATGCCATCTCTTCGGTGAAGCGTTGTGCGCCTATGTATATGTAGGTGACTTTATAAACCAGCTTTAGTCCTACATGAAAGTACACATACGTGACAAAACCTTTCCTTCTTGTAAATGTGATTGCATGATAATATTGTGAATGTCATGTCAGGCCACTTTTAGATTTGCAGATTAGACCACAAATATGACAATTTAGTGTTCCTGAATGTGCTGTGAAAGCCTCCTCATAAGACTGCCGTTCCTGCCTTTGATTGTGTGATTTCAGATGATTAACAAAACCAGCTTTTGACAAAAAGTATCTGCCACATACAGTGCACTTCAGTTCCTGCTGTAATTTCTCTGACATATTTCCTCCTCCTTTCTTAAAACACGTTTTAAGACAGCAAGCTCTACACGCTGCTCTTCAAAAATCTTACAACTTTTTTTGATGGTTTTTCTCCACCGCGAGGGATCATTTGCTTGGGATTCAGTTATGTACACCCATCTCAAGTATCTTCAAGTTATTTTTCAGAGAATCCTTAAACCTTTTTCTTGGTTTATGTTGTAGTCTATTACCCTTATCTATCTTGCCATAAAACAGTTATTTAGGAAGTATTTTGTCCTCCATCCTAACCAAGTGTCCAGTCCATCGCACTGGTTTTGAATGATTATCATTTCAATACTAGTACTGTTTGATCGTTCAAGAACTAGTCATGCATTAGAGTCCTCCTGTTAATATTAAGTATTCTCTGAATACAACCTTTCGTGAAAATTTTCCAATAACTTGAAATGCCTTCTAGATGTTTCCAAGTCTCTGAACCATATAGCAGCGTAGTGATAACGCATATTTCGTAAACACTTAGCTTTGTTTTTGATGGGATTCCTCGATCTGACCACACACGTTTCTCCAATTTGCTAGAAGCAGAACTGGCTTTGGCTATTCTGTAATTTATCTCAGCATCAAGCGTACAGTCCTTACTCAGTGTACTACCCAGATAAACAAAATTATCCGTGACCTTTAACTTCTTACTATCAACCAAGATGTTTGATTCAACATATGGCATTCCTATAGAAGGGGAATACATATGTTTTCTTGAGGATGATGGTAAGTCCAAAAGCTTTACAAGCCTATGATAACTTGTCCATAATCATTTTTTTTATTTTACAACCTAAAGTATTGACTTGATCCATTACAATTGTTTCCAGAGAGAACATTTACTGTCTGTATCGTCAGACGTTTTGACTTTTGCCGTCTAACAGAGTAGACATTTTCTGTTCGTGGAAACAATTATAATTGATTAAGTCAATACTTGAGGTTGTAAAATAATATATATATATATATATATATATATATATATATATATATATATATATATTAGACTACACGTGACCGTTGGGTCAATATGTTATAGCTAGCTATGGAATAGTGAGTATATTACTTATGGCAAAAATTTGCGCGCTTGCACGTACAACAATGGACACCACTTTTAACAAATAATTACATGGCTTAATATCCGAAAAACTACTTATTTGTGGAAAATTTAAATGCGATAGTCGTTTTCAGTATACCTGGATACCTTGAAAAATCGTCATTTTAAAGGAAAATATTAGGTTGGAAACCAAGTAAAAATTATCAAAACTTTTATTTTTATGCTTTGCTTTAAAAAAAAAAATCTACATTATATACAGTGTTGGTCTACCGAACCTTAAAATTTGTCTGTGTCACTTCCGCCGAATGGCTTTGTAAACAAAGTGCAACTTAATGAAAGCACTTATTACAAGTCAACGGCTATAACTTTTGCTGGCGCTGTTGGATATGTCGTCACTGATGTGCGGGAGATAACTATTTTACTAAGACATTAGTGTACAGTGAGCACCCACTTTTAGTCCACTTTAGCTTCTTATTTCGTATATTTGTTCTTTCTTATTAGTGCCTATGAAAAAAAACTTATTTTAATCTTTATTTAAAAGAAATTAAAAAAAATCTGATATTTGGGGTTGACAATGAATTCTCTGGAAAATTATGCAACACAAATTGCAGACTTGTAATAGTTATTAAACAAGTTCGAAAGTTCTTAAGATTCTTTAATTAAAACACAAAACAAAAACTTTTACTATTTTTTCTCATTTAATTATTTAGTTTTTTTTTCATTTTCATAGAACAGTCTAAAACTTTTTCATTTAGTTAATTTTTCAATTTTTATTTAAAAGAAGCAAAAAGGTGATATTTTCACGTTTTTCCATGCAAGCACTTTAATTTATCTTTGTTTTTAGTTAATTACGTATGCACAGAATTTTTCAACCCGGAAGTTGTAGAACGGAAACACGGTTTCAATGCCCAAGCAAAACGATTTGAGTTTTATAATATAATAGATAGCATTTTCATAAATTGACCTTCCAATAGATAAGTACATTATTTCAAACAGGCATCACTCATCTGTGATCTTGACTTTATTCCAATAAAACACTCTTCAATTGATATGGTGTGCCTCACTCTCTTAAGTAAACCATCGCGGTGCTAGAAAACTTGGTATAATAAATATCTTTGAAAGTGCCGAGAGGAAATTGGGCTTCACTCTCTTGGGTCTGACCAGAGAATCAGTCTCAAAGATGAGCAGGCAGGCTTATTTCTGGATGGCCAGTTCTATTGAGGCTCCATCCCAATATGGAATAGTATCATCAGGATAACTAATGCCAATTTCTGGCAAACTGCCTGCCATTGTTATCCCTTTGTCTCTACACTCGTTACTTACACAGACACACTGCTTGAATAGATGTCATTGTCTGAAACGATTTTTCAGCCGCCACCGCTTTCACCTCTTCTCCGTCCATAATGGAGAAGATTTCTTTTGCTAGATTTGTATTTGTATAGGAATAATATATCACTTGTTTGTTTTCCTTCTCGTATTTCTTGTGTTAAGGTAAGCGAGAAGCACGGCAAATAATATGCCGCTGAACCATTCTTGTCGAGCATGCAGAGTACATCAATAAAACAGATTGACCTTTGGGGAGACATTAATCTGTTTATGTTGAAAAACGATGCTCATTATTCAGACGAGTGGGAACACATGTTTACAGGTGATTTTTTTCCCTTTCTCCTTTCAAACAAATGACATGACAAATTTAACTATTTATCAGTCAAGTTATTCCATTTGATGAAATACTTATAGCTTTAAATCTTTGAAATTTGTTTTTCTTCTATTTCTAATTGTAATGTTGCAACAAACGTCTCCAGTGAGGTGTAACAGAGTTACTTCCCTTGAGAGGTAAATTTTAGAGTTCAATAAGCAAAGAATAAAATACGATTTTACAAACGAATCTGATTGCATTAAACAGAAAATGAATTACTATTAGCTTGTTGAATAGAAACACCTTTAGATCAGCCCAGGTATTTCCATAATAGGATATGTCCATCTATAGTTTTGTCACGTTTAATCTTGAAGTAGCGTGAAGTGTTAGACTAAAGTTTGAATTAGAGTTTTGGCATTTTGTTTTACGACGTATCAACCTTTTTCGGGTTATTTGGTAAACTATTTTATTCTTTAAGTTCTATGTATGTTTAAATAATTATTCTGTATGTTTAATATTATTAATATATGTTTAATATTACGCTATTTTTTGTTTGAAATCGTAATTTAGTCACTCACACTCGCTTCAGCTTGGCATCAAACTAATGTCCACACATTTCTATATTAAAAGTCATCAAAAAAAATGATTACTTCCTTCTATCGCTCCAGAAGGTAACTCACTCCCGACACAATTCTCTAAATGTACAAGAGCTAAGTACACCCTAAAATGGAGCGCTGTTGTCAGATCTGGGAAGAAGCTAACCAGAGTATCCTATTCTGCCTTGAGTTCAAAACTAGCTTCAGAACTTGATGGCCAATACCTTTTTCTTCCCCCTGCAACCAGAAGAGACATCTCAAGCCTGTGTCTGCTTTACCGATATTTTAATGGCAAGTGCTCGTCTCAGCTTCATTCAATGGCCCCCCACCAAAGCTTCACACACACACACACACACACAAAAAGCACCGCCCCCCCCCTACCGACAAGTCCCCCTACTTTCTATTAATGCTCAAATCTAAATGCAAATTCTATGAACAAAGCTTCTTTCCTAGAACTTCACGTCTGTGGATCTCTGTTCCACTAACCTGCTTCCCAGCTGACTACAACATGATAACAATGTTGCAGTCAGCTGGGAAGCAAGTCCAATGTGAATACGTTCTTGCTATCTCATCCCTTTGAATAGTCAAATTCTACCCAATTCCCACCAAAAACAATCACTGAGCTGTTGGCATACTGACCACCTTACACTCTTTAACCTTTATCCTCGAATGGTCTCAGAGTCTTCATAACTTGCGACTTCTCTGTAAAAAAAATCTATACATTTGTCAGTTATACATAAAATTAGTAATTCTATTTCATCACTTAATTGCGAAATTCATCTTAAGATCTTTTTTGCCACTTCACGCTCTCTATTTCCATATCAATCTCGAAAAAACTTATTTTTTCGACTCATTCCTGGATCTACGTGTACGACATGTTCAATGTACGTATCAAATTTTAGATCCGTCCAGCCATTTCTAAAACTCGGTCATGCTTAAGTTTGAAGCATTTCCCCCAGTCTGATAGGCTTAAGTCTAATTTAGTGATAAGAAAAGTAATAGGATGAAGCAAAATTATCGAGTAGAAAGCCATTCTTATTATAGAAAAAGGATTCAAAAAATGAATGGCGAAAGAAATGACTATTGTAAACAATACAATTATCTAATTGCGAATATTAAAAGCATTTGTTCCAAACAAAAATCAATAGTCTGACTCCAAAGCTTCGAATTAACAAAACATCCTTGTAATAGATTAGTAGTATTAATTCAGTCAGGGTCAACAGTTGTCCATTTGTTGTCAAGATGAAAAGCTATGACTGAAAAATTCAAAGAGAATCAGTATTTTTTATTCAGTGATTCTGATTGTTTCGTTCTAATCACCCCTGACTATAAATATAATCGTCCAAATCTTTGTGATTATGCTCTGTACAATTATGGCAACATTCTGGAAGTTGTAATAATTATTGTAATCTCATCTCTCTTGACATGTTTTGGTGCCATGTACTTAAAATATGAAAGCTATATTTTATGTATTATATAATCGTCCAAATCTTTGTGATCATGCGCAATACGATTATGGCAAAAAATATCGCTACAAAATTAAAATATGTTCAACGATTTTGTCTATATTTATGTACTTATGTTTATTTTTATACAGTAAATAATTTGTTGAACTCGGGAATTTGCACTGAAAATTAACTGAAACCCCCTTTTTTTAATTAACAAGAGGAACAGCATTTGGTTTCCCCACCTATGACTTTGTAGAAGTCTTCAAATATTCGTAATTGTATTCTTAATATTGCCTGCATTGAAGATTGAACCATCAAACCCTAGAAGATTGTCACTAAGAATTTTATGTATTATTTTTTTCACTGCTGACAATTATGAACTCAGGCGAAAACAACGTAGCATCTGAACTACTAGGTTACTGACTTGAAAAGAGACAGGTACAGTTGTGATAAGTGCTTTTGAGTAATTATATGCGCATAATATTACACAAACGTAATTAACATAGAAAAGTTGTCAATTTATGATACACAGGATCATTGGAAATGAATGATGATCTCATTTATAAATTTAGTATTGGATGTCTGAAAGTCACGTGATGATTCTACAAAATAATCCCTACTGTTCGTAAATAAAAACCAGGATAAAAAGAACAATCCCTTGTATGTATTCTTGTATTCCCGAGTTCAACAGAATCATCCCCGAGTTCGACAAGATACAGCTGAAGAAGGTCGGAGGTTATATCGACCGAAACATTGTGAAAATCACACTCAAGATGAGAATAGTAGTCCGGTGAATAATAATACAAATAACCAATCCTCATCTCAAAAATTCAGAAACGTCAGAACAATTTCTTGAATTTAGATTGTTTTGTAATATACCAATCACTTATCGTGGTTATATTTTTCAATATGTTTCGGCTGATGTAATCTCCGACCTTTTTCAGGTTCATCTTTTTTAATTTGGGAATACTCATGTAAAACAACGGAACCTATCCAGAATTCTGAACTACATAGGTTGCAGAATTTGACGTAAGGATTTCCAAGTTCTAAACGATACATCTGAAGATCAGGGCTTAAATTGCCTGAAATATTGTGAAAATGTCAAATAAGATGAGAATAGTAGTTTCAAATTAACAATCATCTAAACACTTCAGAAATCTCTAGATAGCTCTAGATATATCTAAGGCTTTTGATAGGCTATGGCACAAGGGTCTCCTCAGGAAAATGAAATCATACGGTATAACTGGTAGAATACTTAACATAATTAAATCCTTCTTAGATAAGAGAAAAATCCAGGTTGTCCTCGACGGTCGTACATCTAAACAGTGTGATATAAATGCGGGAGTGCCTCAGGGGTCTATCCTTGGACCTCTATTGTTCCTAATATTTATTAATGACCTCCCCGACAAAACTGCCTCTGAGATGGGCATATATGCTGATGACACCACACTCTATAATAGGCATGACAGGAAAACAAATGAACACATATCTAAAGAAATGGCAAAAACACTAGAGGATGACCTCCAATCTGTAGTGGAATGGGGACATAAATGGATGGTCATATTCAATGCTGCCAAGACTAAAGTGATTTCCTTGAATAATTACAAGAAACCTTCTCTGCCACCAATAGCAATGGCCAATGACTCCCTGTCTGAGAGTACCCCCTTCAAACTGCTTGGCCTAACGTTCACAGGAAACATGAGTTGGAACAATTATATTGAAAACATTGCCAGGGCCGCTGCGAAAAAGGTAGGCTCTCTCTACCATGCTAGAAAACTACTGACACCTGAAAGTATCCTGTACCTCTATAAGGCTCATGTATGGAGTACTGTTGTCACATTTGGGCTGGTGCATCTGCTACTAGTCTCTCACTCCTAGACAAGGTTCAAAAGAGAGTCGCCAATCTGATAGGCCCTGAACTGGCATCTAAGCTTCAGCCTCTGTCCCATTGATGAAACGTTGCATCCCTCTGCCTGTTCTACAAGTATTTTAATGATGATTGCTCTGACGAACTGCAGACACTTGTGCCCCCACGACGTAGACACCCTCGACAAACCCGACAGGCAGCTAAATCCCACCCCCACACAGAGATCCCTAGATGTAAAAGATCTTTGTACTCCATAGTTTTTCCCCAGAACCGCTAGACTCTGGAATTCCATTCCAGGTTCCTGCTTCCCTTACTGTACTGACATGCAGAAGTTCAAGTGTAACGTGAACCGACATCTTGCTGCCCAAATCCCAACATAGTGGCCCGGTAGTTGCTGCCCCTGATAGTAGCCCCCTACACCAAAGTGGCAATGTGCCTTGTTTGGGGTGAAAATGTAATAAAAAAAAAAATTATTATTATTACTTAAAAGAACGACAATACTGAAGTGTTGATATTTAAAAAAAACAGATTCGCATTTTTAGTCTGGATTGAAAATTGAAAAAAAGGACCTTTACAATATTCACTGGCACCTGTCGAGCATTTACGAAGCCAATAAAGTTGACGTCATCACAGTGAGGAGATGGGTTCGTCGACTTAAAAGTGGCAACAGATGTGTCGCTGGCAAAAGTGCATTGAGAATGGTGGTGATTATGTAGCAGCACACTCTAGAGCACTAAATATCTCTCGTTTTATTAGTACCATGTCTGTCTTCGTAGCTCTTCAACGTTTTTTTTTAGTTTAAGAATAAGCCTTACTTTTGGAACGATCCTTGGATATTGCTTTATAACTTAATCCCATTTAGAAAAATCTAAGATCAAGCTTACATTTCATCGAGGATTACATAAATTGTATAAAAATGAATCACTTACCAGAATGATTGTGTTGCAGTATTAGATGATCTAAAAATGATTGACATATAGAAAAGACAATCCAAAGTAAAATAATCATGTTCATAGATATATCACAGGCATAACTCATACAACTATGTTATAACTATATTATCATATGATGTTCAGTAACCAGGCAGGGATATTAAACTGGGCATTTTATTTTCTGTTATGGTAGTTTTTATAATGAACAAAGGGACTTTGATCTCTGATAACAGCCGAACTATAAGGACTTACTGCCAATATATATATATATATATATATATATATATATATATATATATTATAAACTTCCACATTTAAATAAATATTTCCACTTATCCTTACTATATTGATATGAAAACAACTTTTATTTAATTCTATAAAATATTTTGAAATATTGTATATGTAGTAATCTCCAAACATTCACAATCAGCTATGAGTACTAATTTGCAGATAGTTATACGTCTGATGTGGCCAGGACGCCGAAAACAGATACTACACTTTCTATCCTGATGAAAAGGCCAGGGAACCGTATTTCGAAATTTCTAATGAAAATCTGTTTTCTTGATAGACATTTTGAAACGAATAATAAAAAAACTGATTTAATCTATTATTCTATTATTTTTTAATAAGGACGATAGTGTAGTATCGGTTCTGTTATAATCCTCTCAGGAATTAACTTTTACGTTTTCATGTCGTGTGAACCATCCTCCCAGGTCTTACACACTCATTTAGGAGTAGGATTATATGTTCTGTTGTTATGAGACCATAATCACAGGCATTGCCTTCGTTTTATATGGGGATCCTTTATTCCATTTCGGGGGGGGGGGGTAGTGTACTATCTATTTTGTGTTATGATATGATTCTCTCACTCATTACCTCCTCCTTTGTGCTTGTGTAGTATATATTCGCTCACCATGATATCCACCTTCCTAGTATAACAAAAAATATGATCCCAACGATTACATATATTTGCTAGTATTAATATAAATTATGAAACAACTTACCATGTTATACATTATATTTAGTCACAATTCGCGTATTTCTCGCCTGTGTGCAACTTATGTTTTATTACTTAGCATCAACTATTTATTGTAATTAAAAATGCAATAGTATAAAATACACAAAATTCTTTTAAGTCATATTTTAACTCTGAAATGAAATGAAAGATGATCTAATTATGAAATGGAAAATAGCATGAATTCCCTCACGACCTTTCAAACTTTGAAAGGAATTTGAAAGCATTTGAACTGTTGAATAGAAAGTAATTTCTGGTTTAAAATTTCTCACACATTAAAAGACTAATATGAAACATTTACATTCAATACATTTCAATTAGAGATTAAAAACATTTTGAAAAGAAAAAAAAAACGTTTTATAACAATTTAGTTAAATTCATACTTTTATAACCAAACAATACTGTAATAAAGTTAACTTTGAAAATCTTTTAAAAATAAATAATAAAAAAACTACTGCGCAACGTTAGCTTTCTATAAATAATCATACTTACCTTTAATCGCTGAACAATTCAAATACGGATAAATCCCCGCAAACAAAAAATCATGGATGAATAATAGCTCTGAAGAAGAACGTATCGGTCGAAACGTGGCTGAAAAATAAATAGCAAACAGTTAAGAGGAAGAGGAAGAAAAGTAAATCTTCGTCTGAAAAAAGGCAGACAAAAAGATTGATTTATGTTTTGTTTTGGCTCGTCTATAATTGTAATTGGATTTTGCTATTTATATTATCTTTACTGAAACCATGTCTGCTCGATCAACACGAACATAGAAGTATTAGCATCAGATGAGTGCAAACTTCTGTGTGGTTTTAGATGAACGAGCGTTGATCCGTCACGATTCAAATTTAAATAATAGTTTCATCAATAAACGCAGATTATACAAATACAATTTTATTTTAGATGCATTTAAGTATTTTTTGCCAGTCAGACTTGCATTTACATGTTCAAAAGAGAGAGTAAAAGAGTGGAGGTGGTAGCGAGAGAGAGCAAAAAGAGAGAGCGAGAGAGGAGAGAGTAAGAGTGTGTGTGTGTGTGTGCGCGCGCATGAGAGAGAGAGAGAGAGAGAGAGAGAGAGAGAGCAAGAGACTCACTATATTGTTTAAGCAACCTTTTCTGTTCTTATTTTATGCAGTGTTTATTCATTTTTGGCTTCCATCACTTTCCTCGTTTTATTAAGTCAAAGTAGTAAAACTATGAAAACTATAGGAATATACCATTATAAACAGTAGAAAATATCAATTTCTTGCGAGAGAGTAAAAGGGAGAAAGAGAGAAGACTAATTTTTGAATTTGTCTAATTTTTAAAAATTTAACTGATTATACAAACGAATTTTGGTGCTTATGTAATGTAGAATTTATGCTATGTTTTAGATAACAATTTTCAAGTTAAATTCAAATTTTACAACATCCTTGGTTTATTAAATTGTTAGGTGAAAGTACAGAATAGTTACAAGACGTTCTCCCCTCCTCATGTTAAGAATGTGTTTCTAAATAATGTCATTATTTGTAAATTTTTCCTAATCTAATTTAACCAGAGATCAATAAATAACCCAACGGGCTACATTTCATATGTTGATTTCGGCCATCATCCGTATAATTAAATGCATATCGGATTAGGATAAATTGCATATACAAGTCATATAGCATTCTTGACGGATTAGTGTTTCAACCAATTGGCATGGAGACAAGTGGAATGATAGACCTCCATCACAGGCAACTTCTTTATCAGCCTGGAATTGAGACACCACTGAAAGACATGAACAGCCAGCTCTTTATAAGCGCCTCTCCATTGCCATTATTCTTGGAAACGCTTTGAACCTGCTCTCGGCCTGCCAAGCCAACAGTTGGTTTCGGGAAAGTTCATTTTATTAATTAATTATTTTCTTTTTTGTTTATCTGTTGAATTTTTTTTAGTTAACGATTATTTAACATTTGATGTTACATTCCTTAAATGCTATTAGCATTGGACATTTTACCATTTTTGATTAGTTTTTTCCCTTCTTGGTTGTTTACTTTTTTAATATATATATAATTTTAACTGTAATCCGAAGTTATGTTAGTTGGATGGATTATTTTAATAAAACAAATTTAACGTATTTTTAATTCTGGTATTTATTGTATTTTCCAATTTACGGACATTTTTTAAACTATCATAGACAGGCTATGTGATTTCCTCTTGAATTGATTGAAGTTATTTTATATTTTTTTATATTAGGTTTTTATTTTATTTAAAATGATTATCTAAGCGTGATAGATATCATTTTACATGCCAACATAAAATTGTATAAGATATATTTTATGTATCAATTTTCAGTATTTAATTCATTAGGGCCCAGTGTGTTATTAGAGCTAAGTACTAAGATATAGAAAAAATATATAGCATATTAAGTTACCCAGAATTTTACTGCGTTTCATCCTTGCAAAGATTCGTCATGCTAATGCATGGATTTGACGTTACAACATATTTTTATATTAACAGTCACGCGGTAATACCAAATTTCACGCATTAGCCTGACAAGTACTTACGAGGATGAAACGCAGAAATTCCGTTTAGCTTATTTGACATATATATATATATATATATATATATATATATATATTTGGTAATCTTGACAATCGTAGGTTGAATAGAAAACATGGCCGCCCTATGCTGACGTTAAATGAAAAATGCGAAATTCACATATACGAAACAAAATGTTTTAAAGACCGCATGAAAACAGTTCCATAATATCATTTACAAAACTTGTTACTTTCGGTTAAATACTTGGTTGTTAGAGTAAGTCTTGATGTTATAAGTGGTTTTGGGGAAAAGTTTAGCGGTTTCGTATTTTGGGATGTGTATACACGTTTTCGTATTTCACAATAAGTTACAACTTACATTGAAATAAGCTAACTTAAATTTTGAGTTTTGACTAATAATTAAATAATTCAAATAATTAAAATAATTTTTCACAAGAATTTTAATTTAATTGCCGTTTGAAGGGAATAGCTCGATATGAATATTTTTTTTATTGGTAAAAAAGTTATGAGTATTTTTTAATGATCATATTTTATTTCTAAATAAATTTTCATTATTTTATTCAAATTCTCGTTAACTGAACGAATCTCTTTCAAAAGATTTTGGTAAAAAAAAAGTCTGAAAGAAAAAAAAAAAGAAAAAAAGACGTTCCCCACCCCCAGTCATTGTTTTGCCCCCCCCTCAAAAACTATTAAAACGTATTTCGTTTCATATATCCGGATTTCGCATTTTTCATTTCCCAAGTGAGGCGGCCATGTTTTCTATTCAACCTACGATTGTCAAGAGTGACATATTTTTATAACTTGATAGATAAAGGACAAAGTACTCTAGTTTGACCTAGATGTCATTTAGATTGATAATGAGTAAATCCTAATAAAGACCGGAAACAGTTTTCAGCCTTTGTCTGCCCCTTAACCCCACCCCTCAGTTTACTTGAGGTCAACGTTTGGCTATTTCTGAACATGCCAAAAGATGTATAAAAAAAGAACACTGTTAAAGGCATCCGTGCATGCAAACAAACACACACGAAAATGAAGAGCTAGGGAGAGGAGAGGGAATTAATTATTCAGCCTGTTAGGTAGACAGAAGAAGGGTTGAGAGAAAGGGGGAGATGCATGGGATGAGGGTTGTTTGCCAAGTTTTTGCCAAAGTAAGTTTTGTTTTCTAAAATAGAAATTCAATCATGGTCTATCTTTAAAATCTAATAATTTCTCGCCTCTGAGTTGTTAAGCAAGATGTAATTTAACACTTGGATTAATCACCCACTTTGTTAGCAACGACTTTCTTTTTATCTTGACACAAGAACAATCAATGGGTCATCCATTGCAAAAATGGCTGGAATTAAACAAGGGAGCTGATTTAGCCAACAAAATCGATCAATTCCTGTGATGGGATCAAAATGCTTTGGAGGAATTATTTCTATCATAATTTACTTTTCGAATTTGTGTTTTTCACGAAAGAGGAAAAATAATCAATAATTTTGATGCTACAATTATAATATACTAGCAGGTCCCCCGGCGTTGCCCGGCCGTAAAATACACATAAATATTCTATTTTAATTCATACAGAAACTGAGATATGATCA